>NW_006408896.1:231474-237130 GCF_000296735.1 Chrysochloris asiatica | reverse complement strand
AGGATCGGACATTGTTTTGTTCTGCTGTGCATGGGGTCGCTATGAGTCGGTTCCGACTCGATGGCACCTGACAACAACAACATACACTGACAGAGACCTTCCAGAGGTTCAAGCTGGATTCAGAATAGGACATGGAATGAGTGCTATCATTACTGATGTCAGATGGGTGTTGGCTGAAAGCAGAGAATATCAGAAAGATGTTTACCTGTGCTTCTTTGAGTATGCAAAAGCTTTTGATTGTGTGGATCATGACAAGCTATGGATAACATTGTGAAGTATGAGTATTCCGGAACACTAAATTTTGCTCATAAGGAACCTGTATGTAGACCAAGAGGTAGTTGTTCATATAGAACAAGGGAACACTGAATGGTTTAAAATTAGGAATGGTGTGACCAGGTCTGTTTTATCTCATCATACTTATCCAATCTATATGCTGAGCCAATAATGAGAGAAGCTGGATTATATGAAGAAAATGTGGCACCAGGATTGAAGGAAGACTCATTAACAACCTGTGACATGAAGATGATACAACTTTGCTTGCTGAAAGCAAAGAGGACTTAAAATACTTACTGATGAAGATTAAAGACCACAGCCTTTGGTAATGGTTGCATCTGAATGTAAAGAAAGCAAAAATCCTCAGCACTGGACCAATAAATGACACCTGGACAAAGAAGAAAAGATTGAAGTTGTCAAAGACTTCATTTTGCTTGGGTCAACCCATCAATACTCTTGGAAGTAGCAGTCAAAAAATCAAATGACGTATTGTATTAGGAAAATCTGATGTATACAAAAAGCACACAAACAAGAGAGAACAAATTAGATGACTGTGACATATTAAAAATTAGAAATTTATGTGCATCAAAGGGAGCCCACAGTCTGGGTAAAAAATCTTTTGCAATGACACATCAGACAAGGGACCGATCTCTGAAATTTATAGGAAACTACAACACATCTATATAATTGCTATGTTTGAGCCCATTGTTACTGCCATTTTTTCAGTTCATCTTGTTGGGGCCTTCCTCTTTTTCATTGACCCTCCTCTATACCAAGCATGATGTTCTTGGTATAATAATACATGTGCTATAATATGACATGTCCCTCTGGTTGATATGTCTTATTATAGCATCAAACAAATATCTTGTTGCCTTGTAACCATTTATGAGTGGAATGAAAGGTCCTATTGTGTCTGGACAGCAGAAATGTTAGTGATAGTGACATGCCTGGTGGGCAAAGGACAGTAAATGATCTTGGATCTTGCACTACTCCAAGAAGGATTTCTAGTAGAGCATAACAGTGTGTGTTCACTAATGCCTTTATTTCTACATGTACAGGTCATCTGTTTCTATTTGTCTTTAGTATTCAACATAGTGGTGAGTTAAGTTAACCGAAATGCAAGTTGGTTAAATATTACTTATATGAAGAAGTTTTCTCATTCTTCTTGTTATTAAGTGCTGTTGAGTCACTTATGACTCACAGCTACTCTGTAGAGGGTTTCTGATGCTGTACATCTTTTGCAGGAGCAGAAAGCCTCAACTTTCTCTCACCTAGTGGCTGGTAGGTTTGAACCATATGGTTCATAGTCCAGTGATTATTGTACAAAACCACCTTGCTCCCCTTCTCAGTTTTTGGTGTTTGGTGCCATCAAGTCAGTACCTATTCATAGTGACCCTATGGACAACAGAACGAAACACTGCCCGGTCCTGTGCCAACCTCACAATCATTGTTACATTTGAGCCCAGCGCTGTAGTTACTGTGCCAGAGCATCTCATTGAGGTCTTCCTCATTTTCTCTGACCTTCCATTTTACCAAACATGATATCCTTCTCCAAGTATGAGAGACAAAGTCTGGCCATCCTGGCTTCCAAAGAGGATTATGGCTTTACTTCTTCCAACACAGATTGGTTTGCTCTTTTGGCAGTCCATGGTACTTTTAATATTCGCCTGTTGTTGTTATGCGCCTTCAAGTAGGTTCCAACTCATAGTGACCCTATGCACAGCAGAACAAAACACTGATCCATCCTGAACCATCCCCACAATCATTGCTACATTTGACTCCATTGCTGTTGCCACGGGGCCAATCCATCTCTTTGAGGGTCTTCTTCTTTTTCCAAGTCTTCCTCCTGTTTACCAAGAGTGATGTCCATTTCTGGGAGGTTTCTCTCCTAATAACATGTTCAAAGTATGAGAGATGAAATCTTACCATCTTGGCTTCTAGGTAGTATTCTGGCTGTACTTCTTCCAACACAGATTGTTTGTTGTTCTGGCAGTCCATGGTAGTTTTAATATTCTCCTCTAACACCATAATTCAATGCATCAATTCTTCTATAGTCTTCCTTATTTACTGTCCAACTTTCACATGCATATGATGCTATTTTGAATACCATGGCTTTGGTCAGGTGCACCTTGTCCTTAAACTGATATCCTTGATTTTGAAAACTTTAAAGAGGTCTTGCACAAAAGATTTGCCTAATACAATACATTGTTTGATTTTTTAAAAAAAAAGTTTTTATTGTGAATTATATGGGTTTACATGGGAAAATGTCAGTTTTGCATTCATCCTACCACATTTCCTTTCATTGCAATGCTTACAATCCTATCCAAGCATCATCAAATAACCAAAGGGTACACCACACAGGGCCTGCCCACCGGTCGTCAGCGCACAGCCCCTCTCCCTCCCTGAGCCCAATGTCCCCAGCTGCTCCATCTGTCCACGTCATTGTCTCTGTCTCCATCCCTGGTGTTTTGCCTCTCTGGGTAGGGTCCCACTCTCGGCTCTTCTCATTTGATGGTCCCTGAGCTGCAAAATCAATCACTCCCCTCCTTTTGTGAAAAAATATCTACCTCTACATTTCCAACCCTCACAGTCATTCCTGATGGCAATTATTCTCTATTGTACCACAAGAGTCTTAGCCCCATTTCCTTTCACTGGCCCAGTCCCAACAGATTAGAAATCATTCAGTGGAGATTCTACCTACCCCTGCCCTGTCTGGAACTAGGCTCCCTCTTGAAAGCTTGTAAGCCAGTCACTTCTTGCCTTTGTAGCCTCCTTCCCCCCCATTTTGGGTAGCCAATATCTAAGTTGCCCAACCCTGTCAACCCTGTGTACCAAGGGGGGATGGGAGTGATCCTCGCTGTAAAGATTTGTTCCCTTTTCTGAGCTACTACATCCATAAGTATAGGTAAAGTTCATCAAATTGTATGGGTTACTTCCTTCCCCCCTTTCTTTCTTCTTCTAGTCGAGTTCTGATTATCCAGCTATCAAAGCCAGGTCCAGTGGGTACTATTTGCAAGTATAGGTGTTCTTGTGCATCTTTCCTCAATTTATATCAGCTGGACGCTTCACTCTCCACTCTAGTCCTCTGTGACCATGTCACTGCCTCTGGGCCCAGGAGTCCCCGGGTCTTGCTGTACTGCTGGCCATCCAGGTCTCCACCAGGTTCACAGGAGTCTATTGAATGTTGGACTTAGCTCCCAATTTCATTGCTGTTTTTCCCTCCTCTTTCCCTTATCGGTGACCAATGTGGTCACCAGCCAGACCACATGCCTGCTCTTGTATTCCTCTTGAGTCTTAGTCTTGGAAGGGAGTTTGCTCTGAGGGGACCCTACCACTTGCCTTGATAGCTTCCAGGCAAACAGCTTACTTGTTCTTGTAGTAATCAATCAGACTGCCGTTATTATTTTGGATTTTTCCTGCCGGTCTTTCTTTCATGAAGTATCTTCTGTTCTTCTAGTCACTCCAAGCTGGTCTACTTGTCCTTTCCAGCGGAAATTTCCCACTTCAGACGATTCTGGTTGGGGTTCTGGATTCCACCTATGGTCTTATGCAATGTAAAGGCTCCACAGGAAGCCTCTTTCACTGGGCAACTTCTATCCCCCTTTAAAGTATTCCAATCAGTTATAGGCTGAAGACAGACTTACAAACTTTCTATTGTGATGTTTCAGGCTATTCCTTTCTCCCCCCACTGAAGTGTCTATTTTACAATGGTAGGCAAGGGAAACCAAGATTTAAAAGATAGCAAAGCATTTTAACATTATTTCCCTCTTTTATCCATTCAAAATATGCCTCAATCCTTGTATACCAGAGCCCTGTTGTTCCAAGGTTGTGCATACATCATCATTCCCACTTAGCCCATGTGAACCAGCCGAACTGTTCTCCCATCCACCTTGTTCTTCCATTCCCCTCCTGCTTCTTGTGTTTTGCCCCTCTGCATCCCCCCAGCACCCAAGCTATCCTGTGTCTATTCCCTACCTTGTGCTCTATCATCCCCTTCTTTCCTCACCTCCCCTCATTTCATACATCCCAGTGATCAGCAAATATATGTATATTTTCCCTCCCCTTTTAGGGTGGGTTCTTATTCTTAGTCTTTTACAGTAATGGTCCTATGCAGTATTTATCCTTCTGTGACTGACTAATTTCACTCAGCATAATGTCCTTAAGATTCATCCATATTATGCAGTGGCTTGCAGCTTCCTTGTTGTTCTTCAAGGTAGCATAGTATTCCATTGTTTGTATGTACCACAGTTTGTTTATCCATTCTTCAATTGATGGGCACTTTGGCTGTCTCCATTTTTTTGCTATTGTAAACAGTGCTGCTATGAACATTGGTGTGCATATATCTACTCGTGTATGGCTCATATTTCTTGTGGGTAAATACCAAGTAGAGGAATTCCTGGATCATAAGGCATTTCTATTTCCAATCTTCTGAGGAAGCGCCATATTGCTTTCCAGGGTGGTTGGACCATTTTGCAATCCCACCAAAAATGTAGGAGGGTCCCAGTCTCTCCGTATCCTTGCCAGTATTTATTGTCCTCTACTTTTTTGATCTTTGCTGTTATTGTTGGTGTGAGATGACATCTCATTGTTGTTTTGATTTGCATCCTCTAATGGCTAGTGATTGTGAACGTTTCTTCATGTTTGTTGACTGTCCAGATCTCCTACTTGGTAAAGTGTCTGTTCATGTCCTGTGCCCATTTTTAAATTGGGTTATTTGTCTTTTTCTTTGAAAGGTCCCTTGTCTGATGTGTCATTGCAATTTTTTTTTTCTCATTCTGTGGGTTCACTTTTTACTTTTTTGGTGAAGTATTTTCATGCGCATAAGTTTTAATTTTTAGTATGTCCACTCATCTATTTTTGTCTACTTTTGTGTGTGAAATTTTCAAAATGTTTTGTAGTCTGTGTATTCCCTGAATTAGTGCCCTCACATTAGTCCCTATTTTTTCATTGAAGACCTTCATAATCGTGGGATTCACATTTAGGCCTTTAATCCATGCTGAGCTGGTTTCTGTATAGGGCATAAGGTAAAGGTCCTGTTTCATTCTTTTGCATAACGCTTTCCATTGCTACCAGCACCATCTGTTAAAGAGATTATCTCCTCCCCATGTAATATACCTAGGCACTTTGTCAAAAATCAGTTGGCTGTCTGTGGATGGGTTAATTTCTGGGTTCTCGATTCTGTTCCATTGATCAATGTATCTTTCGTTGTACAAGTACCAGGCTGTTTTGATCACTGTAGCCATGTAATAAATTTTGAAATCAGGGAGTGAGAGGCTTCCCACCTTGTTCTTCTTCTTAAGCAGTGCTTTGCTTATCCTGGGTCTCTTTCCTTTCCATATACAGTTTGTAATTGTCCTTTCCATCTCTTTGAAGAATGTTAATG
>NW_006408896.1:225202-225927 GCF_000296735.1 Chrysochloris asiatica | reverse complement strand
GATTAGTATTGCCACTCCTGCTTGTTTATTGTTGCAGTTAGCTTGGTATATTTCCCCCATCCTTTGATTTTTAGTCTGTTTTTGTCTTTGTGTGTAAGATGTGTTTCTTGCAGGCAGCACATTGAAGGATCTTGTTTTCTTATCCATTCTGCCACTTTCTGTCTCTTCATTGGTGCATTTAATCCATTGATACTCAATTTAATTATTGATAAGTATGAATTAATTTCTGCCATTATGTTAATTTTTTGGTAGTGTTGTTCGTTCCTTTGTTCTGCATGCCTTCCTGTGCTGAGTTTGTGCTTTTTTTTTTTTTTTTTTTTACTATTTCTTATCAGTTTCTTCTTAGTTTTCATATTCTCCTTGAAAGTTAATTTCCCTATCTTGCCTTATAGCTAAGACTTCCAACACAGTATTAAATAGGAGTGGTGATAAAGGGCATCCTTGCGTGGTTTCTGTTTACAAAGGGAAAGTTTTCAGTTTCTTTCAATTAAGAGTGATTTTAGCTGTTGGGTTTGTATATATGTTCTTAATTATGTTTGGTAATTTCCCTTCAATACTTACTTTGTTGAATATTTTTATCAGGAATGGATGTTGGATTTTGTCAAATGCCTTTTCTGCATAGATTGATATGATCATGTGGTTCTTTGCCTTTTAAAAAATTATATGGTGGACTACATTGATTTCATTTCTAATATTGTTCCATCCTTGCATCCCTGATATGAATC
>NW_006408896.1:211207-224051 GCF_000296735.1 Chrysochloris asiatica | reverse complement strand
TCTTTACGGGAGCAGATCGCCTCATCTTTCTCCCGCGGAGCAGCTGGTAGTTTCGAACTGCTGACCTTCCGGTTCGCAGCCCAATTCGTAACCACTACGCTACCAGAGCTCCTTATCGCCCCCTTATTTTAGGTAGCCAATGTCTAAGTTGCCAATCCCTATCTACCCTGTATACAGAGGGGATAGGATTGATACTTTATGTGAAGACAACTTCCCTCTAAGTTGGTATTTTGAGCTACTACATCCATAAGTATAAGTCAAGTTCATAAAATTGTAGCCATTTACACTTGTTTCCTTTGCCAAAAAAAAAAAAAATCTTCCTCTAGTCGAGTTCTGATCATCAAGCTATTGAGGCTAGGTCAAATGGGTGCTATTTGCAAGTATGGGCATTCTTGTGCATTTCCCCTCACTTCATATCAGCTGGATGGTTCACTCTCAGCTTTAGCCCTCTGTGGCTATGTCCTTATCCATGAGCTCAGGAGTCCCCAGGTCTCTTCAGACCAACCACACCTTCCTCTTCTCTCTCTCCCCTCCAGGTCAACGAGAGTCTATGGAACATGGTTGAACTTAGTACATTTCTTCATTGCTATTTTCCCCCTTTTTCCATTCACCAGTAGACTAATGTGGTTGCCAGCGACCTTACATGCCTGCTCATGTGTTCCCTTTGGGTTTCAGTCTTGGAGGGGGGCTTGTCCTGAAGGGACTTGATTGCTTGCCTTGATGGCTCCCTGACAAACAACTTGCTTGTTTTTGTAGTAGCCAATCAGACTGCCATTTTTGTTTTGGATTTTTCCTGCTGGGCTTTCTTTCAGGAAGTATCTTCTGTCGCTCTAGCTGTTCCAGGCTGGTCTGCTTGTCCTTTTTAGTGGGAATGTTCCACTTCAGAAGGTTCTGGATAGGGCTCAGGATTCCACCTAAGGTCCTATACATTGCAAAGATTCCACAGAAGCCTATTTCCCTGGACAAGTTCTGGAATACCCCTTTTAGGTATTTCAGTCAGTTTTAGGCTGAAGATGGGCTTACAAGCATTCTGTTAGCATGTTTTGGTTGGGAGTTTTTTGATGACCTGATCATTTTCTTCTTTTATTATAGGTCTGTTCAAGTTTTCTACTTCACTCTTCATAAGTGTAGGTGGTCGTGTTTTTCTAAAAATGTATCCATCTCCTTTAGATTTTCAAATTTGTTGGAGTATAACTCTTCATACTATTCTGTTATTATCCTTTTTATTTCCATTGGTTCTGTCTTATGTGTGTTATTTGTGTCTTCTCCCTCTTTTCTTTTGTTAGGTTTGCCAATGGTTTGTCAATTTTATTAATCCTTTCAATGAATCAGCTTCTTGTCTTGCTAATTCTTTCTATAGTTTTTCAGTCTCAAGCTTGTTTATTTCTGCTCTAATCTTTATTATTTCTTTTCTTCTGGTGACTGTAGGTTTGTGTTGTTGGTCTGTTTCTAATTGCTGGAAATGTGTTAATGTGTTGATTTTGGTTCTTTCTTCTTTTTGGATATGTGCATTTATTGCAATAAATTGTCCTCTCAGCGCTGCTTTTGCTGTGTCTCAAAGGATTTGGTATTTTATGTTTTCATTCTTCTTTGTTTCTAGGAAATTTAAATTTTCACTTTTTATTTGTTCTATTGCCCAGTGGCTTTTAAGCAGTGTGTTACTCAGTTTCCATGTATTTGACTTTATTTCCTAGGTCTTCCTATTATTGATTTATAATTTTATAGCATTCTAAAATTATAGTATCTGAGAAGATGGTTTGTAGTATTTTAATGGTTTTAAATTTATGAAGACTTGCTTTGTGATCTAATATATGGTCTATTCTGGAGAATGTTCCATGTGTGCTGGAAATGAATGTACATTGTTTTGTTGTTATGGGTTGAATGCTCTGTACAAATCTATGAGGTCAAGTTGGTTGATTTTGTTGTTTAGTTCTTCTGTATCTTCGTTGAGTTTCTTTCTCATTGTTCTGTCCTTTTATGAAGGTGGGTATTACAATTTCCCACTATTATTGTAGATTTGTCTCTTTCTTTCTTCAATTCTATTCGAGTTTGTTTTATGCATTTGGGAGCTCTTTCATTGGGAGCATAGGTATTTTTTATGGTATATCTTTCTGTTCATTTGACCCTTTAACCATGAGATATTGTCTTTCTTTGTCTGTTATGCTGGATTTTGCCTTAAAGTTTATTTGATCAGAGATTAGTATTTCCACTCATGTTGATTTTTAATTGAAATTAACTTAATATATATATTTTCCATCCTTCAATTTTTAATCTATTTTTGTTTTTGTGAGTAAGGTGTGTCTGTTGTAGACTGCATATTGAAGAATCCTGTTTTCTTATCTATTCTGCCACTCTGTCTCTTGACTGGTGCATTTAATCCATTGACATTCAGTGTATTTATTGATAGCTATGAATTAATTGTGTAGTGGTTACGAATCGGGCTGTGAACCTCAAGGTCAGCAGTTCGAAACTACCAGCTGTTCCACGGGAGAAAGATGAGGCTTTCTGCTCCCGTAAAGATTTACAGCCTCGGAAACCCTGTGCAGGGTCGCTATGAGTCGGAACTGACTCCACGGCACATAACAACAACAACAACAACATGAATTAATTGCTGTCACTATATTGTTTGTTTTTTTGTGTGGTGTTGCTGGTTTCTTTGTTCTTCAGGTTTACATGGGCTGAGTTCATTTTTTTTTTTTGTGTGTGTGTGCATTTTCTTGTCAATTTCTTCATAGATTTAATGTTTCCATGTTGTTCTTGAATTTTCATTTTCTTGATATGTTGTGAAGTATTAAGTTTCTTTGCGGTTAGCCTCTATTCTATTAACTTTTTCCTCCTTTCAAACAGTCTGTTTTATCCTGAAATCTACCAGACTTCCTCACCAACTGGATCTCTGTTCCTATAAGTTCCCCTTCTTTTGTATTGTAGTTGTTTTGATCATAGACTGATCTCCCAGATGTTCTGATTTCATTCTTGTAATTTTGTTCTGCTCTGGACTCTTCCATCCCTTGTCTTAGATCCAGGTGTGTTGTCACATATGTCATTCTCTGGGTGTTGTCTGCTCTACTTGGTTCTCAGCCCAAGGAACTCCCTTTAGTATATTTTGAAGTGCTGGCTTGGCTTTTATGAACTCCCTTAACTTCTGTTTATCCTGGAAGGTTCTGATATCACTGTCATATTTTATTTGATTGACAACTTTTCTGGGTAATTATTCTTTTTGTTCCCCTCTTTTAACATTTTATTTTATTTTTTTCAGTTTTGCACTCACCAATCGTATTTTGTCTTATTGCAATGAATACAATCCCCTTCATGCACCGTTGGTTAACAGTATTAACCTCTATTCCCTCTCGCTCTCATTTTTTGATGTACACAAAATGCGAAAAATATATATTCATTTAAATAACCAAAGTGCACCATTTGCAAGCCAGCCTTCTGCTTACTGGCACACAGCCTTTCTCTTTCTATGCAACTAGAGTCTTCAGCTGCTCTAGCTTTCCATGCCATAACCTCTGCCTCCATCTCTGATGTTGTTGATTCTCTTGTTAGGATCCCGTGCTCTGCTCATGTTCTTCCCACTTTATGGTCCTAGGATCCTCTGTTCCTGGAATGAAATGTCAACTACTCCTCCCTTCTTGTTATACATCTGAATCGGGCTGCAAACCGCAAGGTCAGCAGTTCGAAACTACCAGCTATTCCGCAGGAGAAAGATGAGGCTTTCTGCTCCCATAAAGATTTATAGTCTCAGAAACCCTGTGCAGGGTTGGAACTGACTCCATGGCACATAACAACAACAACTTTATAATTGTGACACACAATTAGTCATGATAACTGGGCAAATAATTGTTGCTTGGCAGGTTTTTTGTATTTCAGAATTTTGTATATGTCTCCCCATTGTCTTCTTGCCTGCATGGTTTCTGCTGAGAGATCAGAGCTTAAATTATTGGCTTGCTTTTGTAGGTAACATTTTTATTTTCCCTAGCTGCTTTCAAGATTCTCTCTTTGTCTGTAGTTTTGGAGAGTTTGATCATGATATGTCATGGTGATTTTCTTTTGGAGTCTTTCCTTCCTGGGGTTCATTCAGCTTCTTGAAAACTTATCTTCTTATTTTTCAGGATGTTATGGAAATTTGCTTCCAGCAGCTCTTTGACTATCTCTTCTGTGGTTTTCTTTTATTCTTCCTGTTCTGGGACTCTAATCATTTGTGTGTTATTCCATTTCATGTTGTCCCACATGAATCTTAGGTTTTCTTCAGATTTTTTCATCTTTTTTTTTCCCACTTGTTGTTATATCTTAGCAGTATTGAGAGATATGTCTTCAAGCTTGCTGATTCTGGTTTCCATCTCTTAAATTAGAATCCTTTGCGCTTTCAGTATATTGTCTGAATCTCTTTAGCAGGTTTTGAATAGTTTCTAATGCTATAACTATTTTACTTGATTTTTCTGTAGCACTTTTTTGACCTTTTCCTTATTTTCCTTGACCTTTCTGTGGAACATTTGCATGCACCGCAATATCCTTCTCCTGAATTTCTTATTGGGCAGTTCCAAAGCCTGTGCTACTTCCAGTGCAAATTCTAGCTCTACCTATTGTGCATTTGTTTGAGCTATTCTGTCTTGTTTCTGCATGTGAGCAGAAATTTCTGTTGTTTTTAGGCATTGTGATCTTGTTGTATTTGTAATAATTAGATGGCTGTATGTTGGTGTATTCTTAAGCTCTCTTCAATTGCCTCCTGGTAGATGTGATCAGGAGATAGGCTTCTCATTTCAATTCTTGTACTACTCAATTCAAGGAGCTCTGGTAGCATAGTGGTTATGAATCAGGCTGCTAACCTCAGGGTCAGCAGTTCAAAACTACCAGCTGTTCTGTGGGAGAAAGATGAGGCTTTCTGCTCCTGTAAAGATTTACAGCCACAGAATCTCTGTACAGGGTCATTATGAGTTGGAACCAACTCCACAGCACATAACCACCACCACCACTATCACTGCTCTATTCAGAGTGTTTTGGCTCTTGCCCAGATGGTTGGGTTTTATAGGGTGTGATTATAGCTTGGGTGTATGACTGCAACTGCTGTCTCTTATAGGGTAAAGCAAGAAGAGAAAGAGTCCTTCCAAGATAAAAGAGGGGGCAGAAAAAACAGACTAGGCACTTTATCCAAAATCACCAAA
Source organism: Chrysochloris asiatica (assembly GCF_000296735.1). Taxonomy (NCBI): domain Eukaryota; kingdom Metazoa; phylum Chordata; class Mammalia; order Afrosoricida; family Chrysochloridae; genus Chrysochloris; species Chrysochloris asiatica. The sequence goes on along the minus strand of NW_006408896.1, from coordinate 218,889 downwards.
AGGAAGGAAGAAAGAAAACATGTTAAATATGAGTAAGACTTTAATGCCTCTTTATGATCTTTGCCTTCAAAACCACCTGAGAAATTTCAAGGTGTTCTCATTGCATCTTATGATGTAACTCAAGGTTTTGTTTTTGCCCCTTTCTCCTTTTTCTCTCTCTCATCTCCCCTCAAGTCCATTCAGGTATTTCTTCTAGTGAGAAACATCCCAGGACTGACCAGACCCTCTTTGGAAGACACTCCTGTTATAAGATGTTCCTTTTGACTCTTTCCACTTCAATTATGTGCACAGGGATCCTCACTGTACATCCTATCACATGGGTGTCCTTTGGGGTGTCTACTTGTTCAGGTATCTCCTCTGGTACCCAGAGTGGATGTGGATAGACAGAGGAAAAGAAAAGAACAAAAAAGGTATGCTTGCATCTTTATCTCTGCCAATCTGTCAGACCTCTGCAATGGGAGTGCTCTCTTGACCTTGTATCCAGTCACTCCCATTCAAAATGGCTATGCCAGGACTTGTTGGCTGCTGCAAATCAGAAGCCACCTCTTTTATTGTTTCTGCTCCAAATCTCACTCCTGGTAAGCATTCTATCCCCTTATTTGTCCCTTTATCTGAAGTTCGAGTTTCGGGACTATCCACTGAACTTGTTTCATCTGGTATTCTGTATTTGTACTGGTGGAGGTCTGCACAGTCATTCTGTCTAGTCTGCCATCAAGCTACATTATCTTTTTTTTTTTTTTTTTTTTTAACTCCTCCAGCTTTATTGGATAGTTTAAAATTACATTTCTGTTTTCTAGGACTTCAGTTGAGTTTTTCATCTGACTTTTGGAAACTGATTACAGCAAATGCAACACAGTTGTCTAAGTGATATAGTATATGAAAATAACATCTTGATTTCTGTGAAAATTCATTTCTTTGCAATTCCTGAATAGTTCCAAATTATACTAACTCTGAGGATTGATGTTTTCTCTGGGTTTTAGATTTAGTCTTTGAGAAACAAAAATGTGTTAGAAACCTTTGCTATCACCATGTGTATATCCAGCATCAACGTTGTGATAAAGTTGTTCCTTTTTAGACTTTTATCCTTGTATTTCTCTCTCATAGTCATTAACATACATGTTTGTCTTTGTTTACTCCCACTCAACTGTATGTTCTATGTAGGGTCTGATACAGATGCTACTTGATGTTATTTAATAGCCACTGAGGTCAGGCAATCCAAGGCCATCATTATGCTAAAATTAAAGTTACTTACAGAAGTTCATGGACACTTCCAGAATTGGTTTTACCTCCTACATGGGAACATTTCAAGAAACCCAGAACAGGCTTAATGGTCTGAATCTCCCCATTCATTAATCCCTTATTCACCAGTAGCATGGAAAGGGGGTTCTTTAACAAAGCATTATATATAATAACTCTACCAAACTAAATATAAACTTTTTTTTTTTGTAGTTAAATGCAGAAAGTTGATACCTCCTTGCCCCTTTCTTCCTTTTACATGCCAAGTAAAGCTCACTGGCCTGGGAGTAGCTTCTATCTATCTGCCAACCCTTGGCCAGTGAAGAGGATTCAGAGAAAAAACAACCATCAATCAGAAAAAGGAGGGGCGACAAAGGAAAATAATCAAGCCGTAACCTCAATTATGCATTCCCGTGCAAGGTGCCCTGACTCACCACAGTGGAAGCAGTTGGCTTCACTTGTCTTGCTGCAGTAGATGGTTACATGACCAGTTTCCCACACCGATAACACTTCACTTAGGTGCAGTCTTTCTGAATGTGTCCAAGTTCTCCACAAGAATAGATATTCTGCTCATCAGCGTGTTCACAGTCATGAGCCACAGTTGTAGCAACACTGCTCTCTCTCTCAGGCTCCTTGTGGTCCTTGGCAATGTGACCACCTCTTACTGCAATTACAGCAGGCTTTATCGTCCTGAAGGTCGCAATCCTTGGCAAGATGACCAGACTTGCCACAGCGATAACAGATGTCTGGAAGAGATGAAGAAACAAACTGGAGACCTCTGCCACGGCTTCTCATTCCACGACCATGGCCTCTTCCAGTAGGGCATTTCCTGGCCCAGTGACCAGATCGTCCATACTTGAAGCACTCATTGCTGCAGGTAGGTCTTCCTCTGCATCTGAGCTGGTCCGCAGCGGTGGAGACTTGGACACAGACCCTGAGAAGGCGGCTCACAAGATAACAACTGTTTATTTTCAGGGCTTTTGCCTGCACCACACGTAGATCTGCCAAACTACATTATCTTTTAATTCCATTTTTCCATTAACTTTTTGAAGCGTGCTTGTATGTACATACGCATGAAAAGATGTTTCACAAACATAACCAATGCCCCCCAAAATTCATACACCCCCTTTTTAATTCTCCAGCCATGGTCTCTCTGCCTCTCTGCATCCCCCTTCTCTAGGGGATTGCAGCTACATGACACTTCTCTAGGTAGTTGCTAGCTACTCTGTTTTCTGTTAGTATAGAATACAAGTCATTTTGTAGACTTTCATATACACCAAAGACTATTGTAGATACTCTGTTTTTATGGGCTTTTTCACTCAGGATAATAATTTTGAGATACAGTCATGATGTTGTATGTATTAATAGTTTACCTTTACGTTGCTTAATTGTATTCCATTTGTGAATATACCACAATTTGTTAGTTCAATATAATGGAACACATGACACCCAAATTCACAATTTTTACCACTATATTACCAGCCAAGCAAAAAATTTGAAACTGCAAGCTTCCAGTCTTTCTTGACACAATGGGATTCAAAGTGTATTTAAGGATTGTGGTTATTCCCTAGAGGCTGATTTAAGAGATCTATGTGTGAATCTTTGTACTTGTCATATTGTACATTGTGGAGTCTTCCTAATATTTCACATATTGTTATTTCAGCTGGTTAATATTCTGTCTGAAAAAATTCATCCTGAATCTGACTTTCCTGGATTTTTCTGAAAGCATGTCAACATCATTGACTTCTTGAAAATTATTTCAGTTGCCATTTTCTTATGGATAGTTTTTCTAGAGGTGAGTAAGTTAAATGATCTAGTATAAATACTGTACATCATAAAAAAACTAGGCTTTTTATACCCAGGATTCTTTTCTTTCTTTTTAGATTACTAATATGGATACAAATTAATACTTGAAAGAAAGGTAACTTTGTAAAGTAATTTAGCTTAATATTTTTTTTTTAAAAAAGTTTTATTGTGAATTATGTGACAGTTTATATGGGAGAACATCAGTTTTACATTCATCCTATTGTATATTGTTTTATTGCCAGGGTTACAATCCCCTTCATGCATCACCAATCAATGAAAGGGTACATCCTATACGCCTGCTCCCCTCCTCGCCCCCAGTCGTCAGTACACAGCCCCTCTCCCTCCCTGGGTCCCAGATGTTCCATCTCTCCACATCATCATCTCTGCCTCCATCTCGGGGGTCGCTGCCTCCTTGGGTAGGATTCCCCTCTTGGCTCTTCTCCCTTCATGGTTCCAGGAACCTCCACTCCTAGCCTGCAAAGTTAATCACTCCCCTCCTTGCCACAAAATGTCTACCTTTACATTTACAACCTTAACAATCAGTCCTGGTAATAATTATTCACCCTTGTATCACAAGAGACCTATCCGCATTTCCTTTCATCAGTCCCACCTAGACAGATTGGATACTACTCAGTGGAGATTCTACCTTCCTCCACGCCCTCTAGATCTAGGTTCCCTCTTGAAAGCTTGTAAGCCAATCACTTCTTGCCTTTGTAGCCCCCCTCATTTTGGATAGCCAATATCCAAGTTGCCCATCCCTGTCCACTCTGTTTATGGAGGGGGTGGGAATGATCCTTGCTGTAAAGATTTGTTCCCTCTTTTGAGTCGCTGCATCCATAGATGTAGGTCAAGTTCATCAAATTGTATCAGATTAGTCTTTTTTTCCTCTTCTTTCTTCTTCTAGTTGAGCTCTGATCATCCAGTCCTTGAGGCCAGATCAAATGTGTATTATCTGCAAGTGTGGGTGCTTTTGTAGATATGCCCTCTCTTCTTATCCACTGGACACTTTACTCTCCACTCCAGTCCTCCGTGGCTATGTCATTGACTCTGAGCCCAAGAGTCCCCAGGTCTTGCCACACTGCTGGCCAACCAGGTCTCCACTTGGGTTCACAGAAGTCTATTGAACATTGTAGGGCTTAGCCTCAGCCTCATAGCTGTTTTTCCCTCACTTCCCCTTGTTGGTGGTGAATGTGGTCAGCCATCAAAGCGTGTATTCCCATTGAGTCTTAGTCTTGGAAGGGGGTTTACTCTGAGGGGACATGACCCCTTGCCTTGATGTCTCCTGTGTGGGCAACTTGCTTGTTCTTGCAGTAATCAATTGGTCTGCCTCTATTGTTTTGTATTTTTCCTGTCAGTCTTTCTTTCAAGAGGTATCTTCTATTCTTCTAGCCACCCCAGGCTGGTCTGCCCGTCCTCTCAGGGGGAAATGTCCCACCTCTGAAGGTTCTGGACGCTGTTCAGGATTCCACCTATAGTCTTATGTAATGCAGAGGCTCTGCAGGTAGCCTCTGTCACTAGGCACAATGTATCCTCATTTTGGGTATTCCAATCAGTTATAGGCAGAAGACAGACTTACAAGCTTTCTATGGTGATATTTCTAGCTTTTCCTTTCTCTCCTCTTCCAATGTCTGTTTTATAATGTAATATAAGGAAAACCAAGATTCAGAAGACAGCCAAACATCTTAACATTATTTCCTCCCTTTTCCCTATTCCAACCATATCTCAATCTGTGTACCCCAGAGCCCTGTTGTTCCAAGGTTGTGCATACACCATTATTTACCTCACCGACTTAGCCCATGCAAACCTGCCTACTTGTTCTCCCCTCCACTTTGTTCTTTCATTCCCCTCTCCCTTTTTGTATATTGTCCCCTCCCCAGCATCTAAACTATCCTGTGTCTATTAATTGCCCTGTGCTCTACCTTTCCATCCCTCCCCTCCCCCCAACCCCAACATCCCAGCAAATGGCAAAGAATACCCCCACCTCACCTTTAGCATGGGTTCTTTTTCTTAGTCTTTTATAGTAGTGGTCCTATGCAGTATTTCTTCTTTTGTGACTAATTTCACTCAACATAATGCCCTTAAGTTTCATCCATGTTAAGTGGTGGTTTGCAGCTTCCTTGTTATACTTCAAGGTAGCATAGTATTCCATTGTGTGTATGTACTACAGTTTGTTTATGCATTCTTCAGTTGATGGGCACTTTGGCTATCTTCATCTCTTTGCTATTGTAAATAGTGCTGCTATGAACATTGGTGTGCATATTTCTACTCGTGTTATGGCTCATATTTCTTGTTGGTAAATACCAAGTAGAGGAATTGCTGGATCACATGGTATTTCTATTTTCAATCTTCTGAGGAAGCGCCATATTGCTTTCCAGAGAGGTTGGACCATTTTGCAGTCTTACCAGCAATGTAGGAGTGTCCCAGTCTCTCCACATCCCCACCAGCATTTATTGTCTTCAACTTTTTTGATCTTTGTTGTTATTGCTAGTGTGAGATGATATCTCATTGTTGCTTTGATTTGCATTTCTCTAATGGCTAGTGATCATGAGCATTTCTTCATATGTTTGTTGGCTGCCTGGATCTCCTCCTTGGTGAAGTGTCTGTTCATGTCCTGTGCCCATTTCTTAATTGAGTTATTTGTCTTATTTTTGTAGATGTGTTGTATTTTCCTATATATTTTAGAAGTGAGTCCCTTATCTGATATGTCGTTGCAAAAGATTTTTTTCCCATTCTGTGGGTTCCCTTTTTACTCTTCTGGTGAAGTCTTTTGATGCACATAAGTTTTTAATTTTTAGTATATCCCACTAATCTATTTTGTCTATTTTTGTTTGTGTACTTCAAAAAATGTGTGGTGTCTGTATATGCCCTGAATTAGTGCCTTCATGTTTGTCCCTATTTTTTCATTGATGATCTTCATAATTTTAGGATTTAGATCTTTAATCCACGTTGAGTTCATTTTTGTATAGGGCATGAGGCAAAGGTCTTGTTTCAGTCTTTTACATATTGCTTTCCAGTTCTGCCAGCACCATTTGTTAAAGAGACTGTCTCTTCCCCATGCAATGTGTCTTGGCACTTTGCTGAAGATCATTTGGCTGTATGTGGTTGGGTTAATTTCTGGATTCTCGATTCTGTTCCATTGATCAATATATCTTTCATTGTACCAGTACCAGACTGTTTTGACCACTGTAGCCATGTAGTAAAGTTTGAAATTGGGGAGTGAGAGATCTCCTACCTTGTTCTTCCTTTTAAGCAATGCTTTGCTTATCTTGGGTCTCTTTCCTTTCCATATAAATTTAGTAACCGTCCTTTCCATCTCTTTGAAGAATGTTGTTGGAATCTGGATTGGAATTGCATTATATGTGTAAATTGCTCTGGGCAGTATTGACATTTTCACGATGTTGAGTCATCCTACCCAGGAACATGATATGTTCTTCCACTTCTGTAGGTCTCTTTTTTTGGTTTCTTATAGTAGTGTTTTGTGATTTTCTTTGTATAAGTCCTTTGTTTCTCTGGTTATGTTTATTCCTAAATAATTCATCCTTTGTGTGGCTATTGTAAATGGTATTGCATTCCTAATGTCCTTTTCATTGCTATCGCTGTTACTATAGAGAAATCCCATTGATTTTTGTATGTTGATCGTATACGCTGCCACTTTGCTGAATCTTTCGATGAGGTCTAGTAGTTTTTTTTACTGAGTCTTTGGGGTTTTCTATGTATAAGATCATATCGTCTGCAAATAAGGAGAGTTTTACTTCCTCTTTGCCAATTTGGATGTTTTTAATTTCTTTATCATGCCATATAGCTCTGGCTAAAACTTCCAGCACAATATTGAATAGGAGCGGTGATAAAGGGCATCCTTGTCTGGTTCCTGTTCTCTGAGGGAAGGCTTTCAGTTTCTCTCCATTGAGTGTGATGTAGGCTCTTGGTTTTGTATATATGCTCTTTATTATGTTGAGGAATTTCCCTTCAATTCTACTTTGTTGAGTGTTTTTTTTTAATCAAGAATGGATGTTGGATTTTGTCAAATGACTTTTCTGCATCAATTGATATGATCATGTAGTTCTTTTCCTTTTTCTTATTTATATGATGGATTATGCTGATTGTTTTCCTGATGTTGAACCATCCTTGCATCCCTTTTATGAAACCCACTTGTTCATGATGTATTATTTTTTTGATGTGCTGTTGGATTCTGTTGGTTAACATTTTGTTGAGATTTTTTTGTGTCTATGTTCATGAGGGATATTGGTCTATAGTTTTCTTTTTTAGTAATGTCCTTCCCTGGTTTTGGTATGAGGGTTATGTTTGCTTCATAAAAAGTATTAGGGAGTTTTCCATCCACTTCTATGTCCTGGAATAATTTGAGTAGAATTGGTGATGGTTCTTCTCTGAATGTTTGGTAGAACTCACCCGTGAAGCCATCTGGGCCTGGGCTTTTGTTGGTTGGGAATTTTTTTATAACCTTGTCAATTTCTTCTTTTGTTATGGGTTTGTTCAAGTTTTCGACTTCAGTCCGAGTAAGTTTAGGTAAGTCGTGTTTTTCTGGAACTATATCCATCTCATCTAAAATTTCAAATTTGTTGGAGTATAGCTCTTCATAGTATTCTGTTATTATCCTTTTGATTTCGTTTGGTTCTGTTGTG
>NW_006408896.1:209282-211058 GCF_000296735.1 Chrysochloris asiatica | reverse complement strand
ATCTTTATTATTTCCCTTCTTTTGGTGACTGTAGGTTCCCTCTGCTGGTCTGCTTCTAGTTGTTGAAGATGCTGTGTTAATGTGTTGATTTTGGCTCTTTCTTCTTTTTGGATGTGTGCATTTATTGCAATAAATTGTCCTCTCAGGACTGCTTTTGCCGTGTCCCAAAGATTTTGGCATGTTGTGTTTTCATTCTCGTTTGTTTCTAGGAACTTTGTGAATTCACGTTTAATTTCTTGTTTTACCCAGTCGCTTTTCAACAGGGTGTTGTTCAGTTTCCATGTATTCGACTTTATTGCTTTGGCCTTCTTATTGTTGATTTCTAGTTTTATAGCGTTGTGGTCTGAGAAGATGTTCTGCAGAATTTTGATGATTGTGAATTTATGGGGGCTTACTTTGTGACCTAACACAATTCTGGAAAATGTTCTATATGAACTGGAGAAGAATGTGTATTGTGCTGCTGTTGGATAGAATGGTCTGTATACATCTATGAGGTCAAGTTGGTTGATTGTGTTGTTTAGTTCCTCTGTAGTGTTGCCAAGTTTCTTTCTGATTGTTCTGTCCCTTTTCGAGAGTGGTGTGTTGAAATCTCCCACTATAATTGTAGATTTATCTATTTCTTTCTTAAATTCCAGTAAGGTTTTCTTCATATATCTTGGTACTCTTTTATTTGGAGCGTATATATTTATTATGGTTATGTTGTCTTGCTCAACTGACCCTTTGATTGTGAGGTAGTGTTCTTCTTTGTCTCTTATGCTGGTTTTTATCTTAAAGTCTACTTTGTTAGAGATTAATATTGCCACTCCTGCTTGTTTATTGTTGCAGTTAGCTTGGTAAATTTTTTTCCATCCTTTAACTTTTAGTCTGTTTTGGTCTTACTGTGTAAGGTGTGTCTCTTGCAGGCAACATATTGATGGAGTTTATTTTCTTATCCATTCTGCCATTCTTTGTCTCTTTACTGGTACATTCAATCCATTGACATTCAATGTAATTATCAACAAGTATGAATTGATTGTTGTCATTATGTTACATTTTTGGTGGTGCTGTTCAATCTTTTGTTCTGCATTCCTTCTTGTGTTAAATTTGTGTTTTTTATGCTGTTTCCTGTTGGTTTCTTCCTAGTTTCTATGTTCACTTGTGCTTGGGAATTTGTTGTTATAATATGTTGTGGAGTATTAATTTTCTTTGGGGTTACCTTGTAGTCTACTAACTTTTCTCTGCATTTAAGATACTCCATTGTAACCTGGTAGTGTAGTGGTTACGAATCGGGCTGTGAACCGTAAGGTCAGCAGGTCGAAACTACCAGCTGCTCTGTGGGAGAAAGGTGAGGCTTTCTGCTCCTGTAAAGATTTACCACCTTGGAAACCCTGTTCAGGGTCACTATGGGTCAGAACCGACTTGATGGCACTTAACAACAACAATTGTAACCTGTAATTTATCTGGCATCCCCACCCCCTGGGTCTTTGTTGCTACATTTGTCCCTTTTTGACATTGATATACTTTTTTTTTTTTTTTTTTGACATTGATATACTTTTGATCTTCAGGTGACCTCCCAGCTCCTTTGAGTTTGTTGTTGTAGTCTTGTTCTGTTCTGGACTCTGCTATCTGTTGACTGTGTTCCAGGTGGTGTTGCCACACCTGTCAATCTCTGGTTGTTGTCTGTTCTTGTTGGTTTTCAGGCCACAGAACTCCCTTTAGGATGTTTTGAAGTGCTGGGTTGGTTTTGATAAAAATCTCTCAGATTGTGTTTATTGTGGAATGTATTGATCACACCAT
>NW_006408896.1:207169-209182 GCF_000296735.1 Chrysochloris asiatica | reverse complement strand
TATTTGATTGATAGTTTTGCTGGATAGACGATTCTTGGCTGACAGTTTTTTTTTTTTTTTTTCTTTTTCTTGAAGGGCTTTGTATATGTCTCCCCATTGCCTTCTTGCCTGCATGGTTTATTCTGAATAAACAGAGCTTAATCTGATTTGCTTGCCTCTATAAGTTATATTTCTCTTCTCCCTGGCCGCTTTTAGTATTCTTTCCTTATCTTTGATTTTGGAAAGCTTGATTATTATATGTCTTGGAGACTTTCTTTTGGGGTCAATCCTTCCTGGGGTATGCTCAGTTTCTTGAATGTTTATCTTCTCATCTTTCAAGATGTTAGGGAAATTTTCTTCCAGAAGCTCTTCAACTATCTCCTCTGTGGACTTTCTGGTTCTTCTTGTTGTGGAATGCCAATAATTCTTACATTATTCCTATTCATGTTATCCAGCATGAATCTTAGACTCTCTTCAGATTGTTTATCCTTTTATCTGCTTGCTCTTCTATCTTGGCAGTATTGAGAGATTTGTCTTCCAGTTTGCTAGTTCTGGCTTCCAGCTCTTCTAATCTGCTCCTTTCCTCTTTCAGCATGTTGTCCATTTCTGATATCTTATTATTGATCATCTGGACATCTTTTTGCATTGTTTCCAATGCTGTGTCAATCCTATTTTATTGTTCCTGCATTACTTTCCTTACTTCTTCCTTATTTTCCTTGACCCCTTTTCAGAGCATTTGAATTTGTTTCCCTACCATTCTTCTGAATTCCTCTCAGGCATATCCAGAACCCACTCTTCCTCCTCTATAAAGCCTTTGCCTGTCTCCAGCTCATTTGCATCAGCTGCTCTCTTCTGCTTTTGGACGTGTTTCGATAAGGTTTGTTGCCTTTTATTTGTCATTATTATTATTATTCTGATCAGGAGATAGGCTTCCCTTATCATCTGTAATGCGTAGTAGGTGTTGTTAGGTCTTGTCTCCGTGGTGGAGGATTATGGTGTATGCTTATAGCTTGGCTATATGGCCACGACTGCAGCCTCTTCTTAGGTGATGTAGGGAGGAAAAGCTTCCACCTCCAGGAAAGATGTGTGATCAAAAGGACCAAAAGCAGAAGTAATATAAACACATAGACAAAAACCACCACTTTGGAGCAGAGATGCGGCTTTGGTCAACTTTCCCATGCTACACCATCAGTGTGTGTGCAAATAGAAGCCTCCAGCAGGGGTGGGGCTGACCCCTCTTTCAGGCCCCTCTTCTAGCCACTACCGTATAGGTGGGCAGATATATATTGGGGAGTTAATGGGAGGAAAATCGGCCACTATTTTTGTCTCTGAATGTCAGTTATCTGCATGTTCTCAGTGTCAATCTCGGGATGGTTAAGACCTGTTCTGTTGGGGTTTTATAGATTGTCTTGAGTTTGTCCTGCCCAGCGAACTCTGGCAGCAGCCTGGCCGTGGGTTGCAAGGTCGATAGCTGGAGATTCTAAGCTGCTCCCTGGGAGAAAGGTGTGAGGTGTCCTTCCCTGGCTCAGACGCACCACCTCAGAACCCTGGTCAGGTTGCTTGCAGTTATCTGTGTGTGTGCTGAGCAAATCTTGGGATGGTTGAGTCCTATTATGCTGTGGGTTTACAGATTGCTTTGCATTGATTGTATTGCCACCAGACAGGTCTGGCAGCAGCAGCCACAGATTGCTAGAACAATAGCTGGAAATTCCAAGCTGCTACTGGGAGGAAGACGAGGTGCCCTGCCCCCAACTCATACACAGCCTCAGATTTGGGCCCGTGGTAACGTTATAAGTCTCCTCCCCGCTCCCTCTCTTTGTACTGTGGGAAAACTGTCCTGCCTGATGTATGGGCTGAGAAATAAAGCTGGGACAGGGAGAGTTGTTGTTGTTGTCAGGTGCCATTGAGTCAGAACCAACTCATAGCGACCCCATGCACAGCAGAATGAAACAGTGTCCGATCCTGGGCCAACCTCACTACCGCTGCCACACTTGAGTCCATCAATGATGCCTCCTGGCCAATCCATCTCGTTGG
>NW_006408896.1:195615-206724 GCF_000296735.1 Chrysochloris asiatica | reverse complement strand
TGACTGCTGCTTCCACGAGTGTTGATAGTTGATCCAAGGAGAGAAAGAGAAATAAATGTGTAGTTTCCTGGGGTTTTCTCTCTCCTTCTTCTTCTCTTCTTCTTTTTTTTTTTTTTGCTGGAAATGCCACTTTCTGAACTGGGCTGGATTTAACCCGCCCTCTAAACTCTGCAGGGGTGGGGTAGTCACCGAGGTGGTCCAACCTCCAGAGTCTTAAGATGCCCGTATTTTCCTCACAAATGTGAGTTTGGGAGACTGACACCATAGTTCTTATGATAGATCCAGAGTTCTGGATATGCTATATGAGCGCTTCCTTCCTGAGATCCCCCTCTGGTCTCACCAGAGCATACTCTACCTGGCTTCCGTGGCTGCAGCCCTGAACCAGATGTCTAGCTTAATCTTTTTTGGTAAAGATTACAGTGAAAAAGACAACTGTATAATAGCAATGAGAAAACTTTGTAAATACTTCCTATTAAAGTGAAATATATTAACTACTGGGTGAGCACTTTAATACATAGCTGAATTATCACTCTTCACAATCATCCTGAATATAAATTTCATATTATGGATCCATACTTGTACTATAATTGACATCATATTATCATCTAATCCTTGAAAAAACTTAGATTATTTTGTTTAGTATGAAAATTCCTTTAGAAGTATGCTATAAAGATTTAAACAGACATGCAGTTAAATCACTCTTCAAGGATATTTGGTAGAGCAGTATTTATTGGATTGAAAATGTAGCAATACTGAAATGATCCAATGTTGTTTTTGTTAGGTGCCCTCGAATTGGTTCTGACCCTTAGCGACCCTGTGTACAACAGAATGAAACACTGCCCAGTCTTGACAAATTCATCCTTGAGCCCATTGTTGCTGCCACTGTCCCAATCCAGCTCATTGGGGGTCTTCCTCTTTGTTGCTGTCCCTTCATTTTACTAAACACACTGTCCTTCTCCAAGGACTGGTCCCTCCTTATAATATGTCCAAAGGATGAGAGACAGAGCTGATCATCTTGGCGTCTAAGGAGCATTCTGATTATACCTCTTCCAACACAGATTTGTTTGTTCTTCTGGTAGTCTATCGTACCTTTAATATTCTTCTCTAACACCAGACTCAAGTGCATCAATTCTTCTATGGTCTTCCTTATTCACTGCCCAACTTTCACATTAATATGAAGCTACTGAAAACACCATGTCTTGGGTCAGGTGCATCTTAGTCCTCCAACTGACATCTTTGCTCTTGAACACTTTAAGAGGTCTTGTGCAGCAGATTTGCCTAATGCAATACATCATTTTTCTTGACTGCTTCTTCCATGAGTGTTAATGGTGTATTCAAGCAAAATGAAGTCTTTGACAACTTCAATCTTTTCTCCATTTATCATGATGTTATTTATTGGTCCAGTGGTGAGGATTTTTGCTTTCTTTACATTGAAGTGCAACCCATACCAAAGGCTGTGGTCTTTGGTCTTCATCAGTAATTCTTTTAAGCCCTCTTCACTTTCAGAAATCAAGGTTGTGTCATCTGCATATTACAGGTTGTTAACGAGCCTTCCTCCAATTCTGATGCCACATTCTTTTTCATATAAACCATCTCCTCAGATTATTTGTTCAGCAAATAGATTGAATAAGTATGGTGAAAGAATACAACCTGGCCCACACCTTATTGATTTTAAAGCATTCAGTGTTCCGTGTTCTATTCAAACAAGGGGTCTATATACAGGTTCCTCATGAGCATGATTAAGTGATCTGGAGTGCTCGTTTTTGACATTGTTGTTCATAGCTTGTCATGATTCACACAGTCAAAAACCTTTCCATAATCAATAAAACACAGGTAAACATCTTTCTGGTGTTCTCTGCTTTAAGTTAATATCCATCTGATGTCAGCAATGACATTCCTCAGTCCACATTCTCATCTGAATTAGGCTTGAACCTCTGGAAGTTCCCTGTCAATATACTGTTGCAATTTTTTACTTGCACATGATGTTAATGATATTGTCCTATTCCACATTCCATTTTATTATCTCTCTTTGGAATAGGCACACATATGGATCTCTTCAATTAGTTGGTCAGGTATCTGTCTTCCAAATTTCTTGGCATAGGTGAGTGAGTGCCTCCAGTGCATCATCAGTTTGTTGAAAGAGTTCAATTTGTATTCTATCAATTTCTGGATCCTTGTTCCTTGCCAATGCTATCAGTGCATCTTGGACTTCTTTCTTCAGTGTCATTGGCTCTTAATCATATGCTACCTCTTGAAATGGTTGAACAGCAACCATTTCTTTGTTGTACAGTGACTGTGTATTCCTTTAATCTTTTTTGATGCTTTCTGCATCATTCAATATTTTACCAGAAGAATTCTTCAGTATTTCTAGTCAAGGCTTGAATTTTTCCTCAGTTCTCTCAGCTTGAAAAATGCTGAGCATGTTCTTCCCTTTTGGTTTTCTAACTCTAGATCTTTGCATATTTCATTATAATCTTTGACTTTGTCTTCTTGACCTGCCCTTTGAAATTTTATGTTCAGCTCTTTTATCTCCTAATTTCTTCCATTTGTTTTAGTATTTCTATGCTATAGAGCAATTTTCAAAGTCATATCTAACATGCATTTTGGTCTTTTCTTTCTTCTTTTTCTTCTTAATGACCTTTTGCTTTCTTCCTGAATGCTGTTCTTGATGTCATCCCACAACTCTTCTGGTTTCCAGTCATTAGTGTTTAATGCATTGCATTTGTTCTTGAGATGATTTCTAAATTTAGGTGGGATATGTTGAACATCATATTTTGGCTGTAGCTGACTTGTTTTAATTATCTTCAGCATTGGCTTAAACTTGCTTATGAGCAGTTAATGGTCTGTTCCACAGTCTGCTCTAGCTTTGTTTTGGGGGGAGATATGGAGTTTTCCCACCATCTCTTTCCCAGTTGATTTTGTTTCTGTGTATTTTGGTGAAGTCCATGTTTTAAAAAGGCTATGTTTTCCAACTAGTGATCCTTCTTTGTTTCCAACCTTTGCATTCCAATTGTCAATAATGATCAGTACATCTTGATTGCATGTTTGCTCTATTTCAGACTGAAGAAGTTGGTAGAATTCTTCAATTTTATCAGCACTGGCTTTACCTTTTAGGCATATGGATATTATTGTATCACAGACAGTATTATACTTTAAGATAGATCTTGAAATGTTATTTTTGATGATGAATGTGATGACATTCCTCTTCAATATGTTATTCCCAATATAGTAAACCACCATGTGATTGTCAGATTCAGAATGACCAATACCAGTCCATTTCAGTTCACTAATGTCTAGGATGTCAATGGTATGTGTTTCATTTCATTTTTTACAACTTCCAGGTCTCTTAGATTCATGCTTCATAAATTCAATGTTGCAATTATTAATGGCTGTTTGCCATTTTTCTCCTCATTTTGAGTTGTGCCCCATAAGCAAATGAAGGTCCTGAAGACTATTCCATTCACGTCATCATGATGAACTCTTTGAGGAGCCACCTCTTCCCCAGTCATATTTTGAATGCCTTCCACCTATGGACCTCGTATGCTGGCACTATTTGTTGTTGTTAAGTGCCATCTAGTCAGTTCTGAGTCATAGCAATCCTATATAGTATTCCTGAGGAGTGACTAGTGAATTTGAACTGCCAACCTTGCAATTTAACATGATCTTATGGTCCAGTACTTATCTGATAGCACCACACCAGGACTGTATACATTATATCTGATATTATGGTGCTATTCATAATGTTTCAATATTTAATATTCTGATGCTATCTGATAGTGTTTCACTGCTATTCATAAAGTTTTCACTGGCTAAACATTTGAGACTGTCTTAGTTTGGAAGCTCAGCTGAAATCTGTCTACAATGGGTGAACCTGCTGACATTCAAAATACCAGTGGCATATCTTCCAGCACCATAGCAACATGCAAGCCACCATAGTGTAATAAACTCACAGATGAGTAGTGGAAGTAATCCATAGTAGGGGAATAGTTCAGTTATTATATAGTCTTACCATAGCATTATGGTATGGAGGCCAGGATGGCTAAGCTTCGTCTCTCATACTTTGGACATATTGTCTGGAGGAAACAGTTGCTGGAGAAGGATGTCATGCTAGGTAAGGTATAGGGTCAGAGAAAAAGAGGAAGACCCCTAACGAGATGGATTGGTCAGGTGGCATCATTGATGGACTCAAGTGTGGCAACGGTAGTGAGGTTGGCCCAGGATCGGACATTGTTTCGTTCTGCTGTGCATAGGGTCGCTATGAGTCGGTTCCGACTCGATGGCACCTGACAACAACAACAACCATAACATTACTAGGTAGCTCTTAAGTGTATGTTTCAAAGATATTTAAGGACATGGAAAATGCACATGAATTGAGGTAACTTCTTCATAATCCATTTACTTCTAAAATGTTCTAATTTGTTTATGTACTCTCGAGTTAAAAAAAATTTTTTTTCTCTGAAGATGCAGATTATATAATGTTTCAAACCTCAAGTTTTAATCATTTTTATTCTATACAAAGTTGATATTTTACATTGTTTTGATTACAGTTCTTTTGAGTTCTTTTAAACTCTGAGATAGATCTTTATACAGTTATCCCTCTACACATAGAAGTAAGAAATCATTTTACCCACCAAACATTTGTAGCACTTATTTTACACCATAAAAGACAATACCTGAACTCCTGATTAGACTGAAACCAGTTCTAGGGTACGTTCAATTGATAATCACAATTCACTCTTGGGTAGTGACTCCAGGGAACAAAAATGTCTTCTGTCCATATGCTTTAGTACACCCTCTCATTTCTGCCTATATTTAATTGTGCTATAATTCACTGCATTGTAGGATAAACACTGGACTGCTAACCTCAAGGTCTGCAGTTCAAACTCCCCAGCAGCTATTGGAAACCCTATGCAGGATCACTATGAGTCAGATCTGACTTGATGGTATACAACAACATAATTCATTGATGCTTTTCAGGTATATTTGCGATTTTATTAGAACATCAGGCCGTTTCTGGAAGATTTTAGTTATATTTCTATAGTCACTAGTGTGTTTTGTCTATCAATAACCACTTCTTTTTTTATTAGATAATTTCTGTACTTAGTTCTCTAGGGAAATCATATGACCTGGCTTATTGACATAGTTTGTCACTTCAGCAAATAGCTAGCTCGGAATTAGCATTCTAATATGATTCCCAGGAATTGAAGGTGATATAACTGAAGCCAAAGATTTTGCCTGAATTTTTCTTTACTCAAGGAGCTCTGGTGGTGATGTGGGTTAAGTCTTGGGCTTTTAACCTCAAGATGAGACTGTCTGTGCCCATAAAGATTTACAGTCTAGGAAACCCTAAGAAACAGTTCTACTATGACCTATAGGGCCTTATGAATCAGAATCAACTAGATGGCAGTAGACTTTTTTTACTCATAGGGGTTTAAAACAATTACTCTCTCTGAAATTCATTCTATCAAGTGTTGATAAAGAAGTAATGAACATTAATGATGTTTTAGAATATTTATTATAGAATGTCTTCCATTTCTATTACTAAAGGTAGGTAGATTTGTGCGTCTTTTATATATGGGGAAACAGATCTCATATTCCAAATAAAGATGTTTGTCTTAGTGCTTTTATCAGAAACTTATAATGAAGTATTTATTACCATTTGAATAAGAATATGTTTTTAACCTTTTCTTATTTTCTAATCCTACAAATTAATTAAATTTAATACAGACGGCAAAGCTGTTTGAACTGCAAGGTTGGCGGTTCAAGATCACCAGCTGCTCCTTGGAAATGCTCTACAGGGTTGCTATGGGTCAGAATCAACTTAATGGCACTTAACAACAACAACAACAGTATTAAAGTTCCTCTTAGTTATGCTTTTCATTATTTATCAAATCTAGAGAAGTTCAATTACTGTTTCCACATCAGGTTTACTTTTGTTTTCATTCTTCTAGGTAGAGCCTACTTTTTACCCATTTAGATTTTAGGACTATGTTGACTTTGAGGTATTATCTTAAAACTAATGTTTTATTTTGGCTCTAATTCATGATTTCTGATAGGTCATCTTTATATATTTTGAAAAACTATTCCTGAGTTACCAGGTTGAATTTTGGAGCAGATGGAAGTGCCACTAATGTAGGTGAAAGGCCAAGAGGGAGCCTGGACTTCAGAATAAGGGAAATACAGTGAGTTTAATTCGGGGAAGAGATGTTTAGGAAGAAATTGATGCTATCAGTTGGAAGTTTGGAGGGATGTGTCTGATGTGGCCTGTCTCTAGCGGCGAAGTAAAATAAATAAGACATTTTGGTACCTAACAAGAAATTTAAGTTTACATATTTATGGACGAGAATCGACTCCACGGCACATAACAACAACAACAACAATTTATGGACGAGCATCTCTGGTAGCATAGTGGATTAAACATTGGGATTCTAACTGTAAGGTCAGCAATTCAAATCCATGAGCCATTATGAGGGATAAAGGATGAGGCTTTCTATTCCCATAAAGATCTGCAGTCTTGAAAACTCTATAGAGTTTCACTATGAGTCAGAACCAACTTAACAGTATACAACCACCAACCAAAATGGCGGTTCAAACCTACTGGTGCTTTGAGAACGATGAGAGAACGATGAGACTGTCTGTAACCATAAAGACTTATGGTCTCAGAAATCCTATACAGCAAGGGTGGGAAATGTCATGGCTGTGACCCATATAAGGACTGTGAAATAATTTGGTCTACGCCTGCCAAGGCAACCATAATGTTTGACCAAATATAGCAGGCTAATTTTTAAGTTGATAATTTTGTATGGCCCATAAATGATGCTATAAATTTTGGCAGAAAAAAACGTTTCCTCACCCCTGCTATAGAGAGTTGCTGTGAATCAGAATCAATTTAACGGCGGTGGATTAATGGAGTTTTAACCCAGGCAGTTTAAAGATCAGATGGAATGAGTCATTTGTTCCAATGGAGAATGAGTAGAAATGATTACTCAACAAGTAGGAATCATGAGTCTTGCATGCACTTCATAGATTAAAATAATTGTTTTCCTGTTGAGACCTATAGCCTCAACACATTACCCGTTGGGATCAGATGAAACTATGAAATACCAGTCAACAAGCTAAGGAATCCTGAGTCCTTTTCTAGTTACTTTATTCTTTTAGTGACAAATCATGTGTTTTTGCTGCTAATACATTGAACCAGTTACAGCTTAATCACGTCTCATATTTCTAGGAATGGATATGCATACAGAAGAGGAAATAGCCTGAAACAATAACATTTTGCATGATAGAAAACAAATTACTTTTAGAAAAAGTATGCAAATATCGAGAGAAGGTATACATATTATTTTACTTTGTATTTTTTCCAGGTTCCCTCTTTTTTTCCCTTTTTTTTTTAAATTAAATGTTTTTATTTTGGATTGAGTGAACCCAGGTTCCCTCTTGAATTATTTCCTTGTGTCTTTTTGATCTCATTAGTATTCTATTACTTATTTTATCATAGTGCCTTATAATACTTTTCTATAAATAGTCCAAATCTAAAGTCAGCATCATATATATATTACTGTATTCTGTAGTTTGATAAAGGCTAGATTTAAAAACCACTGTATTTTATATTTTGGGCAATGAATCCTTCATTACATATTTGTATAGCTCAATGAAGCAAAGAAATATGTCAAAGGAACCAATAAATTAAATTATAACTCTCTCAATGAAGCAAATAAATTTAAGGTAAAATTCCCCCTTTTACCACCTAAAAACAGAAATAAAAGTAATGAGTAATCATTATTAACCCTATATATTTTGTGTAGGATAAGATCAAACTACTTGAAGTAATTCACAAAAAATTGAATGACTTAATTAAAATTAAACATGCAAAATTAGAATTGGAGAAAAGACAGAATATAAAAATTCAAGACTTGGTAGGACTTCTGCTACTAATTGTTGCCACATTTGGCTTTTGAGAGTTTGTGTATATTGGGCAAATCTGGTGCTATATTTCCCCAAGCTGTCAACCACAGTAAGAAGGGAAGACTAAGATGTTGAACATTCGGAACGTATATTTCCAGGTATACTATATTTCCAGGTATACTATAATCAATGACTTTCATTTTAAAGAGACTATCAAGGATCCTCACTTCCCCCAAAAGGTGGTGGTGTGTCTTTGAGTTGATTCTGACTCAGAAACTGTGTATAAGGTTTCTGAGGCTGTAATTCTTTATGGGGACAGAAAGCCTCATCTTTCTCTCTTGAAGAACTTGTGGACTTGAACTGCTGACATTAGCAACCCAACGCATAACCCACTATGCTACCAAGGTTACAGTACTGGGTCATAGTTACCATATTTGGCACTGCTTTTAAAAGGGAATTTAAGACATATGACTTGAGTTTTCAAGCCTTGTTGGGCAGTAGTACAATTCTTAAGGCAGAAGAGAGAATTGGGAGTAAATTGTTTATGTCTCTCCTTTAGGTAAAATCATTGATTTAACTTGTTTGGTTTGAAATATTTTCCACTATCTTTGTTTCCCGCTTGCTGTCTGGTCATCTATCTCTTTTTCTAATAAGCAAGAAATTTCTGGTTGCCATGAAATATTTTTTTTTATTCCTCAATTCTTTTTTTAAAAAATTTTTCTAAAAAGTATACTTTATTAAATGTGAAATGCTTACTGGCAACTTAAACAGGGATCAGAGGAAATTCATTGTCTTCCAGTGGTTGGATTCCCCAAAATTTCACTTAGGAATGTAATTACCAAGTCCAGGAATCTCTAGGTTTGCTTGTGTTTTAGTCTTTAAGCTAAGAACTCAATTTCCAGACCAATGTGTCTTCGTTGAGGAGGTCAGTTGTAAATGAAGAATAGCCTTCAAGTCACACCATGTCTGTTTTCAATTCTCCTTGAAGAATATGACTTAATTTTTTTTAAGTGAAGACCAGTATTTCCTTTCTCCTGCTTTATGGTATACAGACGGTGGGAGAAAGGAGGAGACAAGCTGTTCCACTACCACCTCCAAGACTAACAGTTGTGTTGGCACTCAAAATCAGAATGGATGTCTTCCTCATAGCTCTTCTTTCTCCTCCTCTGCACAGACGCAGCCTGCACATTGACTGTTCATAAAGGGGCGGCATCCATACAGTATTGAACACAGTATCAGCCAGTGAATCACAGGCTACTTCCACTTTAGAGACAAAGCCCAGACTCCGCTTGAGATCGGAACAGATAGAGTGAAGGCACCATTGGAAGTTTTCATCACATCGATATCTGTTGGCACCACATGTGTCATGACAGATGTCCAGCTGGTTACAGCACTTGGTCATTGCTGGAATGTCTAAGTCCACCCCCCAGGTCTTCAGCACACAGTTGCTCTCCCTCTCTGGATCTAAAGTTTCTCAATTCTTTATACTAAGATTTTTTACCCTTCTTCCAAATTGGATCAATTATTTTTATCTGAGATATGTTGTTTAATGCCATTGAGCCAGTTCTGACTCATAGCAGCACTATATAAGGTTTCCAAGGTGGGTTTGAACCACCAATGTTATGGTTAGCAGTCCAGTGCTGATCTGAAATATAGGGGCTAGCTATTTAATGTGTTTTATTGATGTTTTTCTTCTTAGTATTTCGTAGTGTTTCTATTGAAAATTGTAACATGTATTGCTTCTATCCTACTTACAGATACTGAAAAATGAAAAATCTATGCAGAAGTTAAAATGTGTTATTTAAATGATTGTCTCAAGAATTTCAGAGGAAAAACTGCCTTCATTTGCTGTAGGATTTTCATTTTAGAACTTAGTTTTGCATAGGAGCAAATATTGAGTGTCTTTGAAAATAAAAACTATATGATGTATAGCTGGAATGATGTGACATGTTTTGTCCTTCTTGGAGATTAATTTGTTAATGGCAATGTTTTGCTTTAGGTTCAGATTTCTCTTAATGAAACTCAACTTACTGAGGCAAAGATGAAATCAGACAACAATTACATTCAGATAGAAAATGCTGGCTTTAAGACCAGAAGGAGACAAACAAGAGTTACTATCATAGATTACATAAATCAGAGCTGAAAATCATTTGTCTAAATAAAAGGGCAGAAAATCATCTGTCCTGAATGTGTTTCTCATTAAATTTTTTTTTTGGGGGGGCGGTGAGATGTAAGTACAGGACTCTATTCTTGAGTTCACCAAGTTTAAAATGTGGCTCCAGAATTAGGGACATTGATAATTTATTCACCTCTGCATTTTTGCTATTGTGAACAATTTCTATGGCTATCAGGAACTTAATTACTTGTCCTGTCCCTCAATAAACCATTAATAAACTAATGATTTCCTCAGGGGTGATAGAAAGGTTTATTAGACTATTAAATGGAGTCTTTGATGGCCTTCCTTGTCCAATTACTGCTTCAATGACCAGTGACGTTATAGCATGTGCTCTTCTGAGATACTGAGATGGGCCCTCCAATTCATATTGGAGATGGGTCATGTGAGTTGCCTGATCATAAACTATTATTATTTGGACAAAGAAAGAGTGCTCTAAACTGTCAAGGAATCAAATTCCTCTTAAAAAGTCAAGAATCACTTTTTTTGTTTAATCAAGAAGGGAAAAAGTCCCAATGATACTTTCGTATAAATCTGAAAAATGACTATAAGTTCCTTTTAGAATCTCCATTAATGCATCTACATCTACCTCTGTCTTGTTTTCTTTTGCAAGTTTTGTTATTATTGGGAATATGTACAACAAAACATAACAAATTCAAAAATTTTTACAATTCCATGATATTGATGACATTCTTGAAGTTGTGTAACTTTCTCACCCTCATTTTTTTGAGTTGTTCCTCCACCATTAACATAAACTTATTGCTCCTTAAAGTTCCTCTCTAATCTTTCAAGTTGCTATTGTCACTTTGATCCCATATTGCTGTTGTTAAGTGACATCTAGTTGGTTCCAACTTCTTCAATCTGAAATTGATCAAACATGCAATCATGATGTATTGCTCATTACTGGTGATTGGAATGCAAAGGTTGGGAGCAAAGAGAGGGACCAGTAGTTGGAAAATTTGGACTTGGTGATAGAAATGATGCTGGAGAATGAATGATAGATTTCTGAAAGACAAATGATTTGTTTATTT
>NW_006408896.1:184338-192345 GCF_000296735.1 Chrysochloris asiatica | reverse complement strand
GTCATGCTGGGTAAGATGGAGGGTCAGAGAAAAAGAGGAAGACCCCCAACCAGATGGATCAGCCAGGTGGCATCATTGATGGCATCAAGTGTGGCAGCGGTGGTGGTGTTGGCCCAGGATCAGACATTGTTTCGTTCTGCTGTGCATGGGTTCGCTATGAGTCAGTTCCAACTCGATGGCACCTGACAACATATATGGATTGAGTCCTGGTGTGGTGCTGTGGGTTAACGCTCCAGACTGCAAAGCCATTTGAACTGCAAGGTCGGCAGTTCAAGCTCACCAGCTACTCCTTGGAAACCCTATATAGGGTCACTATGGGTCAGAGCCGACTCAACGGCACTTAACAACAACAACAATATATAGATTAAGTTCTAGGTAGTGTTATCATGTATGTTAATCTCAGGTTGTCTGCTGTTGTTAGTTCTCAGTCCAAACAACATCCATTAATATTTTTTTTTGTAAAGTTGGTCTGGTTATTACAAATTCCTTTAATTTCTGTTTATCTGGAAATGTTCTAGTTTTGCCATTGTATTTGAGGGACAGTTTTGCTGGGTATATGGTTCTTGGTTGACAATTATTTTTCTTTCAGAGTTTTGTATATGTCATCCTATTGCCTTCTTGTCTGCATAGTTTCTGCTGAGAAATCAGAATTTAGTCTTATTGGTTCACTTTTGTAGGTGACTTTTCATTTTTCCTGAGCTGCTCTCAGGATCATCTCCTTGTCTTTGGTCTTGGAAAGTTTTATTATGATATGTCTTGGTGACTTTCTTTTGGAGTCTATTCTGTTTGGGATTCATTCAGCTTCTTCAAAGATTATCCTTTCATCTTTCACATTAAGGAAGTTTCCTTCCAATAATCTTTGACAGTTTTCTCTGTGCTATTGATTGTCTCTTCCTGTTCTAGAATTCCAATTAACCATAAGTTATTCCTCTTCATGGAGTCTGGCATAACTCTTAGACTTTCTTTGAAATTCTTCATTCTTTTTTCCTGATTATTCTAGCATATTGGTATTGAGAGATGTATCTTCAAGCTCACTAATTTAGGCTTCTATTGCTTGAGATCTACTCCTTTGCTCTTTCAGTGTATTGTTCAGTTCTGAAATATTAGTATTAATCTTCTGGATTTCTAATTTCAGGTTGTGTACTGTTTCAAAATTTGCATTTGTTTTTTCTGTTTGTTTCTATAGTTTTTCCTGAATTCTTCTAAGTTCTTTATTTTGTGTATTCTTGCCTTTCTTGATCTTCCTGTTAATACTATGAAGGTACTTAAATATAATTATTTTGAATTATTTTTCAGTTATTTTCATTACCTTTTGTTCCTCAGAAACATTTTCTAGCTCTGCATTTTGATCATTTGTTTGAGCCATTTTTCTTGTTTCTTCGTGTAAGCTAAAATTGTCCGTTGTGTTAATGACATTGTTGTTGTTGTATTTGTATTTAATTGTAGACTGTATGTTAATGTGTTATTAGGCTCTCACCAGCTATCTCCTATGGATGTCCTTATAGAATGGAAACATATGCACCTTTCTCCATTCATCATTCATGCACCTCAGTTTAGGGTGGGTTTGGCTAGTATTGGCTAATGTCTAATGTTGATAAGGTGGTATGGGGGTTGGCATTGGCTCTTGCCCTATGGGTGGAGCTGCAGGGGGTATTGTTGTGGCTATGCTATATGGAAAAATTTCTGTCTCCTATTTAGTGGGAAAAAGAACACCCTTATCCCCCCCCCACACACACATACAAGAGAACAAAACAGAATAAACAAATAACCAACAATGAAAAGAGAAAATAATAAAGGACAAAAATAAATAAAACAAGTATCAACTACAAAAAGACTATAATAACTAAACAGAGAAAATAGAAACAGGAAAATGGAGTTCTAGAAGAGAAAAATAAGAGAGAAAATAAAGGGAGAAAAACAACAACAACCACTTAGAAAAACCAGGGAAAGGGAAGATGAAAAGTAAAAGATAGTGGAGAATAGTAAAGAAAGATCAAAAGGAAACAAAAAAGAAGAGGGGAAATGAGAAACAGAAGAAAAGAAGGAAAACAAAAGTAGAGCTAGAAAGGAAAAAATGGAAGGGAATGAAAAAATAAGAAGCACAAACAAAAACAATAAAAATGAAAACAAAAACCACCACTGCCAACAAAAAACAGAGCAGCTGTTGGACCCAGAGAGGAAATAGTCTGGGAGGCCTCTGCCAACTGAGGACCTTACGAGGTGGTTGTGGGAAGGATGTGACAGCAGAGTGCCTGGCCCTAGATGGAGTTCCTATAGGTGTAGGTATTATCTATGTTCAGGGCATTCAATCCAGAAATAGTTCCGGGGGTCCTTGATGGAGCTGGTTTCAGTGTCAGAAATACAGGGCAGCTGGGGGTAGATTGGCTGGTTATGAGGGTTTCTGCTAGAATAATGCTTATTTAGTGACTCTGTGGCTTCTCTAGGTCTGGAGCTGAGCCCACATGAATCCAGGCACCAAAGCAGTGCAGCTGGTGTGACTCACAACCACACAGCTTCATACTCCCAAAGAGCAGAATCTTGGAGTGAGGAGGGTGGGAGCTGGCCACACCTCTGGTCACCAGGGAAAAATGGGGACAAAGAAGGAATCACACCTTTCCCAATGCCTATGTGAATCTGCTCTGTCTGATCAACTTACGTCACCAAAGCTGTTTACAAAAATTCCAGATGGTTGCATCACATCTGGCTGGCCATTCACCACTTAGTCTCTCTGTCTCACCATCCCTACTCAGCTTCTCCTCCCAGCAAGTACTCAATCCATTTCTCTAACCTTTCCTCTGAATTTAAGTGTTCCAGGATTTGCATCTGTGTCTGTTTCATTTGGTCTCTCATATCCTTGTTGTAGAAAGTCTGTGTAGTGCATATGCTTAGTCCACCATCTTGTGGGAAGTCCCCAATACTGTTAATTTCTTATTTTGTTTGTATTTCATTTTTCTTGTTTCTACACCATCCATAAATGATGTCATATTTGTATCTGTAATTTAAATCTTGACATTATATATATTTTTCTAATCATATTGTATTGGCTAGACATTCAGGAAAATGGTAAACAGAAAATACGTTGATTTTGGGGCAAGTGGCTCCTGATTTTAAAGGGAACATTTACATTTTCACCAAGAAGCATGAAGATCACTATTAGTTGACTAACAGAAAATATTTATTGTATGAAGTTTGCTACAATTTTTAATATGATTGATGATTTAATCTTAAAAATAGCTTATTGAAGTGAAATTAATATAAACTTAACCATTTAAAGTGAACAATCAGTGTCATACAGTATTTAAAAAGCTTGTGCAACCACCATGCCTATCTAATTCCAAAGCATTTCTATTACTCCTGAGTGACCCACTTGCCCATTAAGCAGATACTCCTTATTGCTCCCTTTCCTAATTCTTGGCAGCCAGTAACTGGTGTTGTGTCCCTATGTATTTTTCTATTCTTGAATTTGAAATGAATGAGATCATACAATAATATGTGTTTGAAAATGTATTGACTAGGACATCTGACCTTCTTTTACTTCTCAGGGAGGAGGAGAATCAAGATCAACATCCCAAGGCTAATTCCTATAAGGTGGAGGTCCAACATACCTCCTTCCACAAGAGCCAAAATATGACCTTGAATATGTTGTGGTTGTTGTTAAGTGCCGTCAAGTCAATTCTGACCCATAGCAACCCTGTGTAGGGCTTCCAAGGACAGCTGGTGAGTTTGAACTGCCAACCTTGCAGTTCAAAGGACTTTGCAGTCTGGTGCATTAACCCACAGAGCCACACCAGGACTCCGACCTTGAATATATCTCACCTGAATTTAGAAATCATCTGAAGAACAGATTTAATACATTAAACACTGAAGACTGAAGACCAGAAGAGTTGTGGGATGACATCAAGAACACCATACAGGAAGAAAGCAAAAAGTCATGAAGACAAGAAAGAAGGAAAGGTCAAAATGGATGTCAGAAGAGACACTGAAACTTGCTCTCCAGTATAGAGATACAAAGCAAATGGAAGAAATGAGGAGATCCAAGAGCTGAACAGAAATTTTGAAAGATCAGTTTGAGAAGACAAAGCCAAATATTACAACGAAATGTGCAAAGATCTGGAGTCAGAAAACTAAACAGGAAGAACACGCTCAGCATTTCACAAGCTGGGGGAACTGAAGAAAAAATTCAAGCCTCGACATTTGTTATTGAAGGATTCTCTGGGCAAATTATTGAATAATCCACAAAGTATCAAAAGAAGATGGAAGGAATACACAGAGTCACTGTACCAAAAGAAAATGGTTGATGTTCAACCATTTCAAGAGGTAGCATATGATCAAGAGCCAATGATACTGAAGGAGGAAGTCCAAGGTGCATTGAAGGAATTGGCAAAGAACAAGGCACCAGGAATTGATGGAATAAAAATTGAAATCTTTCAAGAAAGTGAGACGGCACAGGAGGCACTCACCAAGGAATTTGGAAGACAACTATCTGGCTGACTGATTGAAATAGATCCATATTTGTGCCCATTCCAAAGAGAGGTGACCCAATGGAATGTGGAAATCATCAGACTATATCTTTGATATCTCAAGCGAGTAAAATTTTACTAAAGGTAATACAGAAACAGCTGCAAGTGTGCATTGACAGAGAACTTGCAGAGGTTCAAGCTGGATTCAGAAGAGGCCATGGAACGAGGGATATCATTGCTGATGTCTGTTGGATCTTGGCTGAAAGCAGAGCACATCAGAAAGATGTTTATCTGTGCTTTATTGACTATGCAAAGGCTTTCAATTGTGTGGCTCATGAGAAACTATGGACAACATTGTGAAGTATGAGTATTCCTGATCACTTAATTGTGCTCATGAGGAATCTGTATATAGACCCAGAGGCAGTTGTTTGAACAGAGCATGGGAACACTGAATGGTTTAAAATTAAGAAAGGTGTGTGATAAGGTTATATTCTTTCACCACAGTTATTCAACCTGTATGCTGAGCAAATCATCCAAGAAGCTGGGTTCTATGAAGAAAAACGTGGCATCAGTACGGGAGGAAGACTCAATAACAACCTGTGATATGCTCTTTATTTCCCAGAAACAAAATGATTATGTGACCCCCTAGACGCCTTCCAGGGACAATTTTTGTAAGTCATTGTGAAGACAGCTTAATACCATCAGTAGGACAGCAGAGCTAATCCAACACTTTTTGTTTTATTACTTGTTTTTGTTTCTTTTGATAATGATCCTGCATCAGATATTACAGTAGTGTCTTAGTGCTTTTGAATTAAAGACCCCCAAATTTTAAGTAGCAGTTTCCTAACCAAGGACAGCATGATGGCTTCATACAATAAGCACTGGACTTGGAACCACAAGGTCGGCAGTTAGAGTCCACCAGCAACTCTGTGGGAGAAAGATGAGGCTTTCTGCTCCTGAGAAGATTTAAAGCCTCAGAAACCCTCTACAGGGTCACTGTGAGTCAGAATCGACCCCATAGCACTTAACAACAACAACAACAACTCCTAACCAGACAGTCCCATTTACAACTGAACAAGTGTTCTTGTTTCTCTAATTCAGTCTGAAGTTAGACAAGGAGGGAATTTACAAATGCAAACACCAGATCTGATATTTGAAATTAACAGAAAAGTTGACATCAAGTACTATGTTTTGTTCTGGAGGAAATACGCAGACTTCTTTATTAAGCCATGTGTTGTCAATGGATCCTTGTTTGATGTTAAATGTGCTCATGGTCTCATCTCCTCTCAGCTTCCGCATTCCCTCGGCTTGGGTGTGAGTACTTGTTGTCTACGAATTTAATTAGTATGTTCATGTGTGAGAACATTTGTACCTAGGGTTATCAGGTGTCCCCTGGAGACCCCTCCCTACTGCCACCAGGCCCACTCCACATGAGGTCTTCTCTGCCATCAGGAGGGCTGACCCAGGGATAAAGTACAATTAAGCAGTGTACCCACTGGCTTAACTGGGCTTATTTACCATTCTGTAGTGCACAATTTCAAGGAGCTCTGGTAGTGTAGTGGTTACGAGTTGGGCTGCTAACTTTACGGTCAGCAGTTTGAAACTATCAGCAGTTCCATGGGAGAAAGATGAGGCTTTTTGCTCCCATAAAGATTTAAATTCTTGGAAACACTGTGCAGGGTTACTGAGTCGGAATGGACTCCATGGCACACCACCACCACCTGTGCACAATTTCATTCAGCTTTCACTATAAAGATGTGGTCAAACCCATGTTGAATGAATTAAAGATGCTTACTGGTTAATCCCTCATTGATCCCTCCCTCCTCTCGTCTGCAGGGAACTCTCAGATCCAGGTGAAGATGGAGAAAGGGAATGGAAAGCATTGAAACTGGATCTAGTCTGCATTGTAGATCAGGCTATGCTGGGTGGAAAGAAAGAGGGTCTTCCTTGGCTGGATGTGCTGTGCTTCCTGGAAGGTAAGAGACAAGGGAACCTGGTGGGTGGGGGACCCATTCCCAGGTTGGACACCCCTGCCTTGTGTAGGCGTGTAAGGAGGAGTAGTGTCCTCTGTGCTGCAATCCTGTGAGGTGGGATCAGCCAGAGATCCTGTCCCAAGCTCTCAACCACCACTGAAACCTCGCCTACTGACTCCTTGTTCCCTAAGTGGGCTCTCCCTGGTCTCAGTATCCCTGCATATTCCAGGGGGATATGAGGGGGACATTAAAGGGCTGCCTGGTCAGCATTTAACTACCTGTGGCACAGTGGGGAGAGCTCAGGGTGTCCTTGGGATTTGTACCTTCTCAGTTTGCAGCATGGGGGTTCAGCCATCCATTTTCCTCAAGTCCTTGGAGCTTAAAAAAACTTGGGAAGAAAGTTCTAATCCAGGAATGTGAGCTCACAGAAATCTCAGGGAGCCTTGGCCCCAAACCTGTCAGGGCTACCTGGCCAGGCTAGGACAAGGGGTGGTCAAAATAATCTCCACAGTCCCTTTCCTAGTTAGGAGAAAAGGCCAAGTGTTTTCCTGGACCAATGCAGACAAAGAGCCTAATTTCAGCACCTTTAATTCTCTGTGCCCCACCCACCTGGGTTCTGTGGGTTCCTAGGGATTGGGGGAATGGAGAGGTCAGTGATGGATGACCATTGATCACCTTATTTCATTGAACATGAGTTTTTCTGTGGTGAAAACAAGGTGGAATGATGTTCTACAGATAGGTAAATAATCACAATTAAGCCCAAGAACACCTTGTTATTGTGTTATGTAAGCCTGGGTCAGTCCATCTGGTAGTGGAAGAGATCCCTGGTGGGGTGGGCTGGGTTACAGTAGAGACGTATTCCCAGGGGATGTCTGACAGCCCTAGGCACTGATGTTGCTTAAACATTCATCAGCACCTTTTGTCATGCACCAAGGACCAGATGCAATTAATTTAAAAGTTAACTCAAAACTGTGCGTGTTTGTCCTTATTATCCTGCTTACCAGGCCTGCTGCATTAGGTACAATCAGGAAGAGGAGACAGGTTAGAAATATGAGTTTATAGATGGGTGAGGTTTGGGGTTCCATTTACCGTTATAGGGTTTTAGATTCAGAGTCAGAGTTTAGGATTCGATTCTAAGTCCCAGGATCAGTCAGTGTTCAGGATTGAAGGACTGATGTCAAGGGACAGGGTCAGGAGTTAAGGGTCAGGATACAGGGGGCAGGAATTAGGGATCAGGACACATGGTGTTGGGTTTAGGGGCTTAGATTTGGGGCTGAATAGTAGTTTACTTAAAAAAAATTTTTTTTTTATTGGTAATTCAGTGAAGGTTTGCAGAACACATCATCAGTTTTATATTGAAAAATCATATACTTCATTTCATCTCAATGATTACAATCCTCTCAATGTAGCATCCTACTTCTTTCCTGTTTTTCTTGTTTTCATTCCTCTTTTTTTTCCAAACCTAAACTTCGTCCTTAGGCTTGAATTTTTTCTTCAGTTCCCCCAGCTTGAGAAATACTGACCGTGTTCTTCCCTTTTGGTTTTCTAACTCTAAATCTTTGCATATTTTATTA
>NW_006408896.1:141927-149069 GCF_000296735.1 Chrysochloris asiatica | reverse complement strand
CACCCCAGCCCTCAGAGCTCCTGCTGAACCTTCTAAGATAAAAAAAAATAATGATGATAATAATAATAAAAATAAAGGGGAGACCCAAATGGGGTTCCCCAGTGGGTGCTTGCGACAGGAGGGGGGCTGCCTACCCCCACGCCCCGCGATTCAGTTGAGCGTGAGGTGAGCTGTTTGCCGGTGCACGCCCGGCAGGGCTGAGGAACGCTGCTTGGTTCAGTGGGAAGCGGGTCGCTTGCTTTCACGCATCTGGCAGGCCTGTGGGATGCGACTCAGGCAGGAGGGGAGCTGCTTGCCTGTGTGTGCGCGCGCCCTGCGGGCCCCGGGAACACGGTTGGACTGTGCTGGGGTCGGGGGTCTGCTGGCTGGTGGACACGGGTCAACTGGGCAGGGCAGAAGTGGCTCAGGCAGGCAAAGTCCGCGCCTGATGACGTCAGACAGTCGCCACTTCTCTTTTCCTGCAGGCTTTTTTTCTTTTTTCCTCCTTTAAACTAACTTCCCTCTGTCCACTGTATGCGCAGAAATCCCACCTTGGGGTAGGTGTCACCAGTGGCTCTCCCTGCTTCAGTCTCCCTACTACTGGAGGCTCCGCATGAGTTGGTTCCCGCCCCGCCCCCTCAAGCCCAAAGGAGCTGGGGCTGCAGCGGCACAAGTTTAAGAAGCCTGTAATTCCTCACACAGTGATTTCTCAAAGAAGCTGGTCTAAGGCTCTGGAGCACTGAGACTCACGCTGGCTGTGAGACTGTGGGTTCCTACCTGGGAGGTTTAACTCGCGAGTTGCTGCCCCCTGATCCCGGAGCCCCCACTCACCCGCACCGCCTGGCTGCCCTGGCAAACCGGAAGTCCTTTTTTTTTTTTTAAAAAAAAAACAAAAAAACAAAAATGGGAGAGTAGTTAATTCTGCAGTTCAGAAACAGGACTCTTGAACCATCAAGGGAGAAGAGCACAAGCAGAATGCTAGACCTTATCTAGAGAAGCAGTGACACTAGGAGGCCGACTTGCAGAATGTGCCTTTGGTGGTATAAATTATTATATATGCCTGAGTATTTTTTTTAAAGAACTAAAATGAATAGAGAGAACTACAATAACTGATGGTACATGGTTTCATTATATTCATTGTAACGAAACAAGGTGTATGATTTGTTTAATGTAAAACTGATGATCTGCTATATAAACTTTCACTCAACTCAACTCACAATAAAAACTAAACAAAAAAAGTCACATGCATCATCAACCAAAGGGTACACCCGCAAGCTGCCCCCTGGTCATCAGCACACAGACCCTTTCCCTCTCTGGGTCTAGCGTTCCCAGCCATTCCATCTCTCCATGTCATCACCTCTGCCTCCATCTCTGGCGTCACCCTCTCTGGGTAGGGTCCCGCATGCCACTCTTCTCCCTTAATGATCCCAGGGGCCTCTGCTCCTAGCCTGCAAAGTCAACCACTTCCTTCCTTTTGCTACAAAATGTCTACCTTTACATTTCCAACACTCACAATCAGGCTTGATAACAATTATTCATTATCGTATCACAAGAGACATATCCGCATCTCCTTTCATCAGCCCTGCCCAGACAGATTGGATATTACTCAGTGGAGATTCTACCTTCTTTCACGCCCTCTTGAAAGCTTGTAAGCCAGTCACTTCTTGCCTTTGTAGTCCCCCCGTCCCCATTTTGGGTAGCCAATGTCCAAGTTGCCCATCACTGTTTACTCTGTGTATGGAGGGGGTGGGAATGATCCTCGCTGTAAAAATTTGTTCTCTCTTTTGAGTTACTGCATCCGTATGTGTAGGTAAAGTTCATCAAATTCAATTTAGATTTTGAAATATTCTTTTTGATGAAGAATGTGATGCCATTCCTCTTCACAATTTGTTATTCCTGGCATAGTAAAACATGTGATTGTCAGATTTAAAATGGCCCAACCAGTCCACTTCTGTTCACTAATGCCTAGGATATCAATGTTTATGCATTCTGTTTCTTTTATGACAACTTCCAATTTTCCTAGATTCATTCTTCATACTTCACATGTTCCAATTATTAATGGGTGTTTATAGTTGTTTCACCTCATTTTGAGTTGTGCTCCACCCACAAATGAAGGTCATGAAAGTTTTACTCCATTTGTGTCATCATGATCAACTCTACTTTGAAAAGTTGTGTTCTGAGTACCTTCCAACCCGATGAGCTCATTTTTGGACACTATCTTTGATAATTTTCTGGTACTATTCATCATGTTTCAATATTCATTATTCTGGTGCTAACAGTGTTCTGCTGCCATTCATAAGGTTTTCATTGACTATAGATTTGGAATTAGTCTGTCCCTCATTCTTCTTAATCTGGAATCTCAGCTGAAATCTGTCCACCATGAATTACCCTGCTGGTTCTATAGCTTCCAGAAATCACAGCAACACACAAGCCACCATAGTATGACAGAGTGACGGCTTTCAGGTTTAGAGGGACAGACTTCAGTGCTCTTGAGTTCAGTATGTTCAGGTTTTTTTCTTGTTATGAGGACAGGAGTGATGACATCCAAGCTCTTTACATTTAGGACCCAAACTTTAAAGCCCTCATTTGTGTTTTGTATGTTTATTATTGTCTACTTTAACTGTCATGATAGTATTTACTCATATAGATTTTATTTTTTCTATTCTCCAATTTACTTTTTTGTCCTCTGATCATGAGATATTAATTTTGTGAATAACCAGTATATCTTCCCTTTTCCAGCCATGAATGTCAGTTATGCACTTTGATTTCTTTGCCTCAGTGTTGTTGTTGTTAAGTGCTGTCAAGTCAGTTCTGACTCATAACAACCCTGTATAGGCTTTTCAGGGAGTGGCTGGTGAGTTTGAACCACTGGCCTTGTGGTTCACACTGACCTTGCAGTCCATTGCATTTTCATCAATGCCACACCAGGACTCAATGTTGGTAATTAATACAATCAAAGAACATCTTAAATCTATGTGTGAGAGAGAAAAATCTTCACAGAGTGCTTCCTAATTTTTAGAATTGGCAGTGTGATTTTTTTTCTTTCCAAGTCAGATTTTATTAGCTTGTTTTTGTTGTTTTTAGGTACCATCAAGTCAGTACCAACTCATAGTGACTCTATACATAACATAGCAAACCACTGCCTAGTCCAGCATCAACCTCACAGTTGTCACAAACACCTGAGCCCATTGCTGCCACCACTGTGCCAGTTCATTTCACTGAGGGTCTTCCTCTTTTTATCTGATCCTCCACTTTACCAGACATGATGTCCTTCTCAAGGGACTGTTCCCCTTTTATAACATACCTGAAGTATGAGAGACAAAGTCTGGCCATCCTAGCTTTCAAGGAAAATTCTGGCTGTATTTCTTCCAACACAAATATGTTTGTTCTTTAGCAGTCCATGATACCTTTAATATTTTCCTCCAACACCATAACTCAACTGCATCAATTCTTCTACAGTCTCCCTCATTCATGCCAACTGTCACATGCATTTGAAATTATTGAAAAGGCTGTGACTTGCATCAGATACACCTTAGTCCTCAAACCGGCATATTTGCTCTTCAACACTTTAAAGAGGTCTTGTACATCAGATTTATCCAATGCAGTATGACTTTTGACTTCTTGACTGCTGCTTCCATGAGTGTTGATGGTTGATCTGAGCAAAATGAAGTCCTTGACAACATCAATCTTTTCTCCATTTATATGAATGTTGTTTACTGGTCCTGCAGTGAAGAGTTTTGTTTTCCTTACATTGATGTGCAACCCATACCCATCGATAAGGTTGTATCATCTGAATATCTCAGGTTGTTAATGAGTTTTCCTCCAATCCTGACGCCCCATTTTTCTTCATATAATCCAGCTTCTCAGACTGTTTGCTCAGCATATAGATTGAATGGTGAAAGAATACAACCCTGGTGCACACTTTTCCTGATTTTAAACCATTCAGTGTTCCCTTTTTCTGTTTGAACAGCTGTTTCTTGTCTATGTATAGGTTCCTTGTGATGACAATTAAGTGTTCCTGACTACTCGTACTTGGCAATGCTGTCCATAGATTGTCATGAGCCACACAATTAAAAGCCCTTATGTAGTTAATAAAGTAAATTAAACATCTTTCTGGTTTTCTCTGCTTTCAGCCAAGTTCCATTTGATATCAGCAGTGATATCCCTTGTTCCACATCTTCAGAAACCCTATATAGACTTTAGTAATTTATAATATATATATATTTCCCTTTTACCTGTGTTACTGGAATAAGGTTATTAACTACTGGCCCTTAACATAGCTAATCCTCAGGACTTGAATCAATGAAGTAGGCTTTTATTGTGTATCGGTATACAAGGGAACAGGGTAGCAGAGCCAAAGAAAACAGGGAAGGAGGATTTATAGGGATCTTGGGCTTGGGGTAGGAGTCACAGGTATTTCAGAAGCTTCCTTGTTTATCTCTGGTCATTCTGAACCTCCAGACATATCACCTCTAACAAGCACTAATAATTTTTCCAATGGTGATTATCAGTGGTTTTCTCAAGAGATGTATAGATTATTTTCTTCATTGTTGTCCTCATAGTGGAGGTCAGCTACTGATTAGAAAGCTCCTCAGGGGATGCTGATGTACACTTTAGTTAAGAGTCAGTCACACTGGTAGGTAGTGTAGTTGTATTATGGACAGACTGATAGTTTAAACTATCCTGGTTTGCTGATTTTACCTTTGTTCCTGGGAGGAGAAACAATCCCTTTGTTTTGGCATAAGTTCAGCTTTGTCGCTTGAGTGATGGAATGTAGCTAGGGAGGAAGTTGAACTGTTCTAAGATAGTTCTATTTTACTTCAGTTAAGCCAAAAGCCTTCTCAGTGACCCCAATCTCTCAACATCCCCATGTCACCTCCATGAATTCATTAATATAAGTATGCTTGTATTGCTGCTTATCCCCTGACTATGGTGCTTGTTCATAGAATTAACCACCATGTGATATTATATTGTTATTCATTGCTGAAGATTCATTTCTGACATGTAATGACTCCATGTGTGAAGATCTGAACTGCTCCATAGTGTTTTCAGTGCTGTGACCTCACAAAGCTGATTGCCAGGCTTGCCTTCTGAGGAATGTTTGCGTGATTTTGAACTTGTAGTCTGTTGGTTATCTGTCAAGCAATTAACTATTTGTACCACCTAGGAATCTTGACATTATATCTGTTTATTTGTTGCCCACAGTGAAAATAATTATAATCCTTATGCATTTAGAAATTTTGTGTTGTTGAATGTTGTACCTGCTTGTGCATGTGAGTAGGCTCTGTGTTGGTACTGTTGTTGTTGTTGTTAAGTGCCGTCGAGTCGGTTTCGACCCATAGCGACCCTGAATAGGGTTTCCGAGGCTGTAAATCTTTACGGGAGCAGATCGCCTCATCTTTCTCCCGCGGAGCAGCTGGTAGTTTCGAACTGCTGACCTTCCGGTTCGCAGCCCGATTCGTAACCACTACACTACCAGAGCTCCTTGTTGGTACTAGTTAAGTCAATTTTAGTAAATGAAAGAGCCAGAAATAAAGGATTAAAGTAAAACAGTCTTGCCTTAGTCACTGGAATTTTAGCAGGTGAAGAATATCCAGATTTTCTAAACTGAATCGAATGTTTCCTTTCTCTCCTCTCCATACTACCCACCAGGACTCTGTGGTGGATGGGTGGTTATGTAGCATGGAGTCACTTCTGACTCATAGCAACCTTCTATATGGTTTCCAAGTAGTAGCTGGTGAGTTTGAACTGCCAACCTTGTGGTTTGAACCAACCTTTCAGTCCAGTGCTTATCCTACGGTTTCAAAACAGGACTCTAGCAGGACTCCAGATCTATGTAAATGAGGATTAGCTTTTCAAATAAGAAGAAAACTGTAGGTATATGAATAGAAGTACATTTGTCAGGAATGCATTCGTAGTTGCAGTGACCTGTGTTCAGGCCTTGGTTTAGAAACTTGCTATTTGGACATTATTAGTCATGTGATTTATTGTAACTTGCCTCATCTATAACCTATTTGAAGAATTATCTGCTTAGGAGAATCATTAGTAATAAATGAACTATTGTGCCAAAAGTGTTTTCACAAATCTCTTAAAATTTGTAGTTCAATAAATACAACATTTTATCATGAGTATATTGTAGGAATGGAAGTTAGGGCTCTGAATAGCTTTAAAATATGTACACTGATGAACCTCATTGGAGGAGAATTTTGAATATGTCACAAGACAAACATTTCCTGTGACATTATCCTAAGAGGATGATGAGACTACCTCGGCAGCTCATATTCCCTATTTTACAGGTGCTTGGATGTTCAGTGAAATTTTAGAATCAGAAGTGCAGCGCAGCAATCTTTTCTTCTATATGTGGGAGGGAAAGAGTTGATGCTCCAGCTCAGAGGATGCCAGTGGTCAGAGTTCAGGTAATTGTGTGTGTATCTTCCAAGATTGTACATGTGAGAAATGTGTAGATTGGTGTGTCTGATGCATACGTTTGATGTATAAGTCTAGAATGCATGTTCAGTTTAACAGTTATATAACTTGCACTTGATGAATTCATTAGAAAATGTTCATCTTAATCTCTTATTTTCAGTCAGGAAACACAAGGGCATGTTATTCTGTTTTTTAGGTGTGCGAGCTCATAATATGTTTGTGTGAATGTGTGTGTTTCTTCATTGGAACAATCACTAATAATTGGTATACAAT
This sequence comes from Chrysochloris asiatica, assembly GCF_000296735.1. Classification (NCBI taxonomy): domain Eukaryota; kingdom Metazoa; phylum Chordata; class Mammalia; order Afrosoricida; family Chrysochloridae; genus Chrysochloris; species Chrysochloris asiatica. The sequence goes on along the minus strand of NW_006408896.1, from coordinate 142,391 downwards.
AGCTTTGTATCTCAAAGGTTTAGAAGTGTGGTGATATCTAGATTTTCATGTTACTTGTCTCTCACCTAAATTCTGTTGATCTTTTCAAAACTCTTGCTTCTTTCCTTGAAGGGACAGAGTACATGACAGCACAACTGTACAGTTATTGGACAGTAGATGCAGACATGTAAAAATTAGTAATTCACCAAAATAGTCTTCTCTTTTAGTCAGTGGTTTTATCAGCTCCTAATCACATGGAGTTTTTAAGAAAATATGACAAACCCAGGGCCTTGGGTGATCACTTTTTGTGTACCTGCCAATGGGCCTCCTATAGCTAGTATGGTAGCGTAGTGGTTACGAATCGGGCTGCGAACCTTAAGGTTAGCGGTTCGAAACTACCAGCTGTTCCGCGGGAGAAAGATGAGGCTTTCTACTCCCGTAAAGATTTACACCCTCGGAAACCCTGTACAGGGTCGCTATGGGTT
>NW_006408896.1:137632-138656 GCF_000296735.1 Chrysochloris asiatica | reverse complement strand
AGAGAGAGAGAGAGAGAGAGAGAGAGAGAGGTGACCCAATGGAATGTGAAAATCATCAGACAATCTCTTTGATATCCCGTGTGAATAAAGTTTCTTAAAGGTAATACAGAAATGGCTACAATCATGCATTGACAGAGAACTTCCAGATGTTCAAGTGGGATTCAGCAGAGGCTGTGAAACGAGGGATATCATTGCTGATGTCCAATGGATCTTGGCTGAAAGCAGAGACTATCATAAAGATGTTTACCTGTGCTTTATTGACTATACAAAGGCTTCTGATTGTATGGGTCATGACAAGCTATGGCCAACATTGAGAAGTATGAGTCTTCTGGAACACTTAATCGTGCTCATGAGGAATCTGTATGTGGACCAAGAGGCAGTTGTTTGAACAGAACATGGGAACACTGAATGTTTTAAAATCAAGAAAGGTGTGTGACAAGGTTGTATTCTTTCACCATACTTATTCAACCTGTATGCTGAGCAAATAATCCGAGTAGCTGGGTTCTATGAAGAAAAATGTAGCATTAGGATTGGAGGAAGACTCATTAACAATCTGCAATATGCAGATGATACAACCTTGCTTGCAGAAAGTGAAGAGGACTTAAAACATTTGCTGATGAAGCTCAAAGAGCACAACCTTTGGTATAGATTACATCTCAATGTCAAGAAAACAAAAATCCTCACCACTGGACCAATAAACAACATTCTTATCACCAGAGAAAAGATTGAATTTGTCAAGGACTTCATTCTTCTTGGAGTAACTATCAACACTCACGGAAGCAGCAGTCAAGAAATCAAATGACGTAATGCATTAGGAAAATCTGCTGCACAAGAGCTTTTTAAAGTGTTGAAGAGCAAAGATGTCAGCTTAAGGACTAAGGTGCATCTGACCCAAGCCATTGTATTTTCAATAATCTCATATGCACGCAAAAGCTGGACAGTGAATAAGGAAGACTGTAGAAGAATTGATGCTTTTGAGTTATGATGTTGGAGGAGAATATTGAAAGTGCCATGGGTTGCCAAA
>NW_006408896.1:129442-137532 GCF_000296735.1 Chrysochloris asiatica | reverse complement strand
ATGAGGCTTTCTACTCCCGTAAAGATTTACACCCTCGGAAACCCTGTACAGGGTCGCTATGGGTTGGAACTGACTCGACGGCACTTAACAACAATCACATGGAGTTTTTAAGAAAATATGACAAACCCAGGGCCTTGGGTGATCACTTTTTGTGTACCTGCCAATGGGCCTCCTATAGCTAGTATGAGGCAAAAATAAGAACTTCTGGTCTTGATCCTAGTTGTTAATATCTCATCCTGCTTTCACCCTGTGCTTCATTTTTGTTAAATATTTTGGTGAGTCCTGTGCAAGGAGATGAAAAAAATTTTTTCCAAATAAGAGAGAGATGATCTGAATGTGTAAATAAGACCTTTATTGTAGAGAATTTCTCTAATGTGTGCTATGTATTCTGTCTGTTATAGAACATAAAGATAGAAATAAAATTGGAATTGGACACAGTCAAACTGTGAAGAAATAAGTTCATTGTGTTGTAAAATATGGGGAGCCTTCAAAAAGTTCTTGAAAAAATGATATTAAAAGAAAAATAATCTCTGAACTTTTTGAAGACTTCCTGTGATGATAAGACTGAAGATGAAACCAGTGAGGAAGTAAATGTAGAAAGTGAAAGGGATGAGGCTGACTGCTAAACCCTAGAGTAGACCTTAGTAGAACACAGAAACCTGTGTTGAATCCCCATGAAATCTCAGTTCCTCAGGACCCTCATCTCTCCTTTGACACATTGGAATATGTGGTGCTTTTCTGAACTAGAATGTGCGGATTGTTTTAGGACTCAGTAAGTATTGGTGATGTGGCTGTGAACTTTACCCAAGAAGAGTGGGAATTGCTGGATGTTTCTCAGAAGCAACTCTACATAGATGTAATGATGGAAACCTTTAGAAACCTGGCCATAGTAGGTAAGGGTTGCTTCATTTCTTTTTAATTTATTGACCAAATAACTCATTGTTTGTACTTTAGTGTATGGGCCAAGAAATGGTTATATATTGCTAAATAAGGCAATTATGGTCATTTGCTATCTGGAGTATGCATGTCCTGGCTTTCCTATAATACAAATCTCCATGTATTAAACTTCACCATTAAGTTCTCGGTTTGTCATGTTGTGAGCTGTGTGCTATTCTGGAAGCTATTCCACTGGTACTTCAGTTACCAACAGGGTCACCTTTGGCACACAGGTTTCAGTAGAGCTTCCAAACTGACACAAACTAGAAAGAAGAATTGATCTACTTTTGAAAAATTACCAACTTAAAATTTTATGAATAGCATTTAACATTGTCAACACAGTGCCAGAAGGGGAATTTCTAAGGTTGGAAGTCACTTTAAATATAATTGGGGAAGAGCGGACTCCTCAAAGTAGACTCAACATTAATGAAGTGGATGGTAAAAACCTTTCAGGACTTTATGATGTGGCATAACTCAAAATGAGAAGAAACAGTTGCAAATATCCATGTATAAGAATGTAGGAAGATTGGAAGTATGTGTGTATATATAGGAATGCATAACAATCAATGTCTTAGTTATCTAATACTACTATAACAAAAATACCACAGGTGATAGTTTTAACAAGCAGAAATGTATTCTCACAGTTTAAGAGGTAAAAGTTCAAATTCAGAGTATCAACACTAGGGGAAGACTTAGCCTTTGCCAACTCTGGGGAAAGGTCCTTATCTCCTTTCAGCATCTATAATCCCAGTGTTCCCTGGAGATCTCCGTATGTTTTAGCATCAATCTTACCCTAGATCTACATGCTTCACATTGCAGGGACCCCAGGCCCAAAGACACACTCCATTCCTGACTCTTCTATCTTGGTAATAGTGGGTTCCTCTGAGCTCTGCTTACTTCTCTTTTCTTTTTATATCTCAAAAGCAATTAACTCAATATAGATTAAATCTGCCTTAATAAACATCATAGAAATGAAGATTTACAACACATAGGATAATTATGTCTGATCAGCGCTGATCACATCAAATCACATCATGACAGTGACTGTATCATATTGGATCTCATCATGGAGGTGATAACTACATCATAACTGCTAACCAACTCTGGAAATCATGTCCCAGAAAAGTTGACACAAAACCTTAACTAATTGCAGTCAATATTATGGTCGTTGTTGTTAGATACCATTGAGAGGGCTCCAACTCATAGCAGCCATATGCATATCAGAATGAAACACTGAGTGGTCCTGTGCTGTCCTCACAATGGTTATTACACGTGATCCCATTGCTTCTACTACTGTGCCAAACAATCTCATTGGAGGTCATTCACTTTTTCGAAGAGCCTCCACTTTGCCAAGCATGATGTCCTTCTCCAGACACTGATCCCTCCTGATACTATGTCTGAAGTATGAAAGCCAAAGAACATTCTGGCTGTACTTCTTCCAACACAGATTTGTTTATTCTTCTGGTAGTCCATGGTACTTTTAATATTGTTCTCCACCACCATAACTCAAATCTATCAGTTCTTCTACAGTTTTCTTTATTCACTCCAACTTTCACATGCATATGAGGTTATTGAAAATACCATGGCTTGGGACAGGTATGCCTTAGTCTTCAAACTGATATCTTTGATCCTGAATACTTTAAAGATGGTTTTTGCAGTAACTTTGCCTAATGCAGTACGTAGTTTGATCTTTTGGAAGCAGCTTTCATGATTGTTGATTGTGGATCTAAGCAAAATGAAACCATTGTCAACTTCAATCTTTTCTCCATTTATCATAATGCTATTTATTGGTCCTGTTGTGAGATTTTTGTTTTCTTTAAATTGAGGTTCAATCCATACTGAATGCTGAAGCCTTTGATCTTAAGTCTTTGATCTTAAGATACTTAAGTATCTTAAGTCCTCTTCACTTCTAGCAAACATTCTAGTATCATCTGTATATCACAGGTTGTTAGTGAGTCTTTCTCTAAACCTGATGCCTTATTCTTCTTCATATAATGCAGCTTCTCAGATTATTTAATCAGCATATTGATTAAGTATGGTGAAAGAATACAACCCTGTTAACATATGATCAAGAACTGATGGTATAGGAAGACATCCAAAGTGAAATGGTCCAAAAGAATGTGGAAATTATTGAACAATATCCTTAATGTCACATACAAGTCAAATGTTGATGATTATTTTTTTAAAAAAACAAACAAACATTGTAGCAGTATATCTGTAAGGAACAGCCAGAAACTACAGCTGGATTAAGAACAAGCTATGGAATGAAGGGATGTCATTCCTGACCTCAGGTGGATCTTGACTACAAACAGAATACCAATGTAAAAATGGAGTGGAGACCATGTCTGACATCCTACAGATGCATAATGGGGGAGGAGGAGAATAGCCATCATCAGCCCTATGAAGTGTGGAGGTCAGGCATTTCTCCACACTACAATATTCTTTATTCTTCAGACACCTACCTGCCAACCTTCCAATGGAACTCTACTTGTCTTCTGAGTTAAAGCCTACTATTGTAAAACAGATATTTGAGTGGGATATAAAGAACTATCAGGAAATATGATTACAGAAAGATTATAGGCCTGTCTTCAACCTATAACTGATTGAAATACCTAAACGGGGTTCTAGAACTTTCCCAGTGAAATAGGCTTCTTGTGGAGCCTTTGCAGTGTATAGGACCTTAGGCGGAATCCTAAGCCCCATCTAAAACCTTCTGAGGTGGCGCATTCCCACTTGAAAAGGACATGAAGACCAGCCTGGAGCAGCTAGAGGAACAGAAGATATTCTTGAAAGAAAGACCAGCAGGAAAAATTGGAAACAAAAATGGAAGTCTGGTTGGCTACTACAAGAGCAAGCAAGTTGTTCACTGGGGAGCCATCAATGCAAGTAATCATGTCCCTTCAGGACAGTCCCCTCATCCAAGACTGAAACTCAAAGAGAACACATGAGCAGGCATGTAAGCTTGCTGGTGACCACACATGTCTACTGGTGAGTGAAAGAGGGGGAAAGGCATTAGTGAAGATATGAGCTGAGTTCGACCACATTCCAACCTGGAGATGAGAGAGAGAAAAGGAAGGGCTGCTTGGTCTGAATTGTGCTGAGATCTGAGGTCTCCTAAGCCCATGGACAAGGACCTAGCCACAGAGGGCTAGAGCCAAGAGTAAAGTGTCCATCTGATATTAAGTGAGGGGAGATGAACAAGAATGCCCAAATTTGCAGATAGTACCCATTTGACCTAGCTTCAATCAGTTGATGAGAACTCAAATAGAATAAGATAAAGAAATTTGATTATGGAAACAAGTATAAATGGGTATAATTTGATGAGATGGGGATAAGATTCTTATGATTCGATGGTAATTGTTACAATGACTAATTGTGATAGTCACAACTGTAAAGGTAGAAGTTTTGTAACATAAAGTGGGGAGTAGTTAATTTTACATTCCAGGAACAGAGGGCCCTAGGACCATCAAGGGAGAAGAGCATGAGCGTAATGTGGGACCTTAACCAGAGAAGCAGAGACACCAGAGATTGGGGCAAAGATGATGATATATATAGAGAGACTCTATACTCATGGAAAGAGAAAGGCTGTGTGCTGGTGGCCAGTAGGCAGGCTTGCATTATATGTCCTTGGGGTTTTAAATGATTATATATTCCTGTGTGTTTGTGTACATCAAACAAACAAACAGAGGGAATAGAAGTAAATATTGTCGAATGGTGGTGCATGGAGGGGAATTGTAATTATTGCAATGATAGACATATGACAGGATGAGTACAAAACTGATGTTCTCCCGTGTGAACTATCATTCAATGTACTATAAAAGCTTTTAAAAAAATCCATTGTAATGGCCACACAGAACTCACAGATAATACTTAGAATTATAGATTTTATTAGGAAAGTTAACACAGGTACAACTCAGGAACAGAAACAAGTCATGATAGAGCAATTCTGAGGTCAGGAGTGCCCCTTCTCAATCATGCCTACAGGCACACTTCACTCTGTTCTTCAGTCTCTCTACCACTAGGCCTCTTGACCTCTGCCTTGCTCAGGCAAGTGTTACAAGCTCCTTTATCTGTGCAGATAAATGCCCAAAGGGTACAAGGCAGCCTCCTCTGCAAAGATACTTGGTTTTACTGCATTCTTGGGCCAGGAAATCACTACTCTGTCTCTCTCTGCCACTGCCACTTCTGCTGCTGCCTCCTCTCTGTGGGTAACTCACATTCTGCTTGCTGCTCTTTTTGATGGTCCTGGGATCCTCCCTTCTTGCTTCAGAGATAGATCCTTTTAAACCTAGCATGATGGAAAAACTAATCAATCTCTGGGGTAGAGTCCCATGCACCCTATTTGAATGGTCCCACCCAATCTTTGTGGGTTCTGGTGTGGAGTTGTGGGTTAATGCACCAGACTGCAAAGCCATTTGAACTGCAAGATCGGCAGTTCAAACTCACCAGCTGCTCCTTGGAAACCTTATACAGGGTCGCTATGGGTCAGAACCAACTTGATGGAACTTAACAACAACAACACCCAATCTTTGTGGAAGTTACAAAGACTATGACTATTAAAGAAACATTAAATAGCTTATTGTAGTGCAACCAGCAAGATGTTTACCTGTATATTATTGACTATGCAAAAACACTTGATTACATGGATTATAATAAATTATGGATAACATTGTAAAAAATGGGAATTCTAGAACACTTAGCCATACGCATGCAGAACTTATTCATAGACAAAGAGGTAGATGTTTGAATAGATAAATGGGAGAATATGTAGATTAAAATCAAGGAATATGTGTGTTGGAACTGTATCCTTTCAGTATAATTTACTCAATACATATTCTTAGCAAATTATTAGAGAGCTTGGACTGTCTGAAGAAGAGGATGGAATCATGATTGCAGAAAGATTCTTTAACCTGCAATATACAGCTAATACAACCTTGCCCCTTATTGATGAAGATCAAAGACTATATAGCGTTCAGTATGGATTGCACCTCAATATAAAGAAAACAATGATCCTTAAAATTGGACCAGTAAGTAATATTATGTTAAATCGTGATAAAACTTGCCCAAATTTTCATTTTACTTGACGGTGCAATCAGAATCCATGGATTCAACATTCAGGTTATAAAAATGCATATTTCACTGGACAAATTTGCTGCAAAAGATCTTTTTAAAGTGTTAAAAAAACCCAAACAAACAAGAAATAAAGATGTCACTTTGTGAGACTGACGCAAGTCATGATATTTTCAATTTCCTCAAATACATGCAAATGTTAGGCAATGAATAAGGAAGATCAAAGAATCAATTCATTTGGATTACAGTGTTGGCAAAAAAACATTAAACATATCATGGACTGTGTGGTAGTTAAATTTTTTTGTAAGTTATAAAGAATATTAAACAGGAAACAGAGCTCAGTGGGTCCTGTTATACCATCAAGGAAGGAAGGCCCATGGACTGAGACAGGCAGTGTGCCTTCAGGCAGGAACCTGGCTTGAAAAAATGTGCCCTTTGCTCATTTAAAAGAGTATATATTTTCAATGTAGTATGTGTATATATTTATATATATTTAAAAAAACAGGTAATAGAGGTAAATACTGTTAGCTGATGGTGCTTGGATGTTACTATAATTATTGCAATGATTTGTTGAAAGTAAAACTGATGATCTGCCATTCAATTCGCAATAAAAACTTTAAAAAAAGAAAAAGAGCGAGAGTGAGAAAGAGAGGAGCCCTAAGAGTGGTGTGTACCATTTGGACCTGTAAAGCTCCTGGATCCAGAGAAAGATTAACGCTCTGACACATGAAAACTCCCAGGGAATTCTGAGCCTACAGATGCTGAAAGAAGACAAAGCCAGCGCTCTGCATTTGGACTTGTAGCCTCCTAAACTGTGAAAGAATAAATTTCTGTTTGTTAAAGACATCCACTTGTGATTCTTATTTTATAGCATCACTAGATAAATACGACAGACTGCTAGCATTACCAATGAATCTTACTAGAAGTACAGTCAGAATGATCCTTAGAAGTGGTACTTCTAGATATACCATCAGGAGACCCAGTCCTTGGAAAAGGACTTCATGATTGATTGTTGTTAAGTGCCGTTGAGTCCGTTCTAACCCATAGTGACTCTGTATAGGGTTTTCAAGGAGCAGCTGGTGAATTTGAACCGCCGACCTTGAGGTCCAAACTAACTTTGCAGTCCAATGCATTAACACACAGTGTCACACCAGAACTCCTTAGCATGCTTCGTAAAGAGTCATAAAAAAAGAGGAAGGCCATCAATGAAATATGTTGGCACAGTGGCTATAACAATGGGAGCAAACATAGGAATGATTGTGAGGATCGTGTGGGACTGGGAAATGTTTCATTTATTTTGTATATAGGGGTGCTGGGAGTTTGAACTGATTTGATCCCACCTAACAACAAGAAAGAGTGACAAACTACTTTCAAATGTTTAGTCACTGAAAACCTTATGAATAGCAGAGAAACACTGTCAGATAGAGTGCCAGAAATGAGCCCCTCAGGTTGGAAGACACTCAAAATGCGACTGGAGAAGAGATGCCTCCTCAAAGTAGAGTTGACCATGATAACGTGAATGGAATAAAGCTTGTTGGAGAAAAGCCCAGGGGACCTTCATTTGCTGATGGGCCACAACTCAAAATGAAGAGAAACAGCTGTAAACATCCATTGAAAATTGGAGCATGGAATGTACGAAGTATTAATCTAGGAAATTGGAACTTGTCAAAAATGAAATGGAACACATAAACATTGATATCTTAGGCATTAGTGAGCTGAAATGGACTGGTATTTGAATCTGACAACCACAGGGTTTACTATGCTGGGAATGACAAATTGAAGAGGAATGGTGTTGCATTCATCATCAAAAAGAACACATCCAGATCAGTTATGAGGTACAATGCTGTAAGTGATAGGAAAATATCCACGCACCTACAGGGGATCCCAGTTAATACCACTATTCAACTTTATGCACCAACCACTAAAGCCAGTGAGGATGAAATAGAAGAATTCTACCAACTTCTTCAATATGAAATTGATCAAACATGCAATCAAGATGTATTGTTCATTACTGGTGATTGGAATGCAAAGGTTGGGAGCAAAGAGGAAGGACCAGTAGTTGGAAAATATGGCCTTGGTGATAG
>NW_006408896.1:110078-123982 GCF_000296735.1 Chrysochloris asiatica | reverse complement strand
GGAGAAGGATATCATGTTTGGTAAGGTGGAAGGTGAGAAAAAAAGAGGAAGACCCCCAGCAAGATGGATTGGCCAAGTGGCAGCATCAATGGGCTCAAGCATGGCAACAATAGTGAGGTTGGCCCAGGATTGGGCAGTGTTTTGTTCTGTGCATAAGGTCGCTATGATTCGGTACCAACTCAATGGCACCTAACAACAACAACAACAGCTTACATTAAACCAACTTTCATTTCAATAGTGTTTAACCAGGTTCTTTAATGGTAATAGGTATGGGCACTGACTTTGGAGGTCTCTTTGGTTCACAGAGAGAGAATATTTGTGGCCTGGGACCCTATAAAGAGTTTTACTGTGTTTATTTGAATTTGACAAAATTGTTTTGCTACAAATAAATTCATTTCTGCCTATCTCCAGACACCTTGAAGATCAAAGCATTGGGTCAGTGTCAAGGAGATGGTCACTGGGCTTCCTTCTGTTATCTTATGCCTTTCTACATGAACACATGTTAGTAACACTCATTTGTCTTTCCAGTTGCAAAAGGAAGTCCTGAGGAGAGTACAGAGTGCTCATCCAGGGGCATTGTGTCAGGGAGTATCAGGAAGGCAAGAAACCTCTGATGTAGTGGTCCTGCATGGAAAGACTGAGATGTGAATAAATCAGTTAGAAAGTTCTCTTTGGTTGAGGAGAAGGAACTTCACAGATATCTGACCTTGCTTGTTGATATTAATAAAAGTCACCTGTGTTTATAGAGAAAGCTTTTCCTCTTTTCTTTTAATGTTGTATATGCCTGGTATCCAATATCTTTTTATTTTACTCATCTAATGTTTTTGTTGTTGTTAAGTGCCGTGGAGTCTGTTCCGACTCCTAGCGACCCTGTACAGGGTTTTCGAGGCTGTAAATCTTTACGGGAGCAGAAAGCCTCATCTTTTCTCCCATGGAGCAGCTGGTAGTTTTGAACTGCTGACCTTGTGGTTCGCAGCCTGACTCGTAACCACTACACTACCAGAGCTCCTATTCATGCTACTGTCACTCTCAATCATCATGGAAGTGTTTCCTATTAAATTACTTTGGGCCATTGCCAAAGTATTGAAACAATAAAATAGGGCAGTTGTTCTTTTCTTGCAACTGTCTTTTCTCTCGAACTAATGCTTTTCCTTTCAATTTCATATCGCGAACCTGAATTTAAATCATTGGACCAGCTTCTCAAGATGTTTATGATCAAGAAAACCTCACCACTGAAGATATGGTGGTACCATTCATGGAAGATGATTTCCGGCCTTCCATGCTACAAAAAATCTGTGGAATATATGGCACTGAAAATCAGGATAACAACCAGAATACACATGTGAGGTGAGTGTCATTCACTGGACAGATAGCAGTGCTTCAGAGAGAGTCTGAAGAAGATATCATGGCATTCAAATATTTATATAAATATGAGGAACTCAGCTGGCATTTGACTGTGAACCAAAAGATTGTCACTGAAAATTCCTCCAGTGACTCTGTAGGAGAACCACCTGGTGGTCTGTTTCTGTAATACTTCCAAGAACACCTGATGGGACAGTTCTACTCTGTCACATGGAGTCATTGTTAGCAGGAGTTGTATTGACCACACCTGACAACAACATATTTATTCATGTATACACCCTCAGTACACCATCATGTATACATTAACACACCATCTACACATACCCACTCACTTCTGTTGAGTTCATTTGGACTTGGCGTGACTCATTAGGACAGAGTAGAACTGATCTTTAGTGTTGCTAAGGCTATATATCTTTATGGAAGCAGACAACCTTATGTTTTTCCTGTGGACTTCTTCCATCAGTATCATTGGCTCTTGATCATATGCTACCTCTTGAAATGGTTGAACATTGACCATTTCTTTTTGTTGCAGTGACTCTGTGTGTTCCTTCCATCTTCTTTTGATGCTTTCTGCATCATTCAATATTTTGCCCATATAGTCATTCAATATTGCAAGTTGAGGATTGAATTTTTCTCTAAGTTTCCTCAGCTTGAGAATTGCCAAATGTATTCTTCCCTTTTGGTTTTCTAATACCAGGTCTTTGCACATTTTGTTATAACATTTGGCTTTATCTTCTTGAGTTGATCTTTGAAATTTTCTATTCAGCTCTTGTATTTCCTCATTTCTTCCATTTACTTTAGCATCTCTATGCCAAAGAACAAGTTTCAGAGTCTCTCTGACATCCATTTAGGTCTTTTCCTTATTTATTGTCTTTTTAATGACCTTTTGCTTTCTTCCTGTATGATGTTCTTGATGTCATTCCACAACTCTTCTATTTTTTGGTCTATAGTGTCTAATGCATCAAATCTATTTTTCAGATGATCTCTAAATTCAGGTGGAATATGTTCAAGGTCATGTTTTGGCTCTCGTTGATGTGTGCTAATTTTTTTTCAGCTTCAGCCTGAACTTGCATATGAGCAATTGATGGTCTGTTCCACAATCTGCCCCTGGCTCTATTTTGGCTGATGATATGGAAGTTTTCCACTGTTTCTTTCCACACATGTAGTCAGTTTGATGTATGTATATTCCATCTGATGAGGTTCATGTGTATAGTTGTCTTTTGTGTTGTTTAAAAAGTTATTTACAATGAAGAAGTCATTGGTCTTGCAAAATTCTATCACGTGATTTCCAGCATAATTTTTATGACCAAGGCCATATTTTCCAACTACTAATCTTCCTCTTTGTTTCTCACCTCTGCATTCCAATCAGCAGTAACTATCAATACATCTTGATCTTGATGTTTGATCAATTTCAGACTAAAGAAGTTGGTAGAATTCTTCAATTTAATCATCACTGGTATTAGTGGTTGGTACATAAATTTGAATAATAGTGGTAACAACAGGTCTTCCTTGTAACTGTATGGATATTATACTATCATGGCTAGTGTTGTACTTCAAGACATATCTGGATATGTTCTTTTGGATAATGAATGTGAAGCCATTCCTCTTTAACTTGTCATACCTGGAATAGTAAACCTTGTGGTTATCAGACTCAAAGTGGCCAATAACAGTCCATTTCAGCTCACTAATGCCTAGGATAGCAATGTTTATGTGTTCCATTTCAGTTTTGACAATTTCCAATTTTCCTAGAATCATACTTCATTCATCTCATGTTCTGACTATTAGTGGATGTTTACAGTTGTTTCTCTTTTATTTTGAATTGTGCCCCACCAGCAAACGAAGGTCTGAAAGACCTTACTCCACTCACATCACCACAATCAACTCTACTTTGAGGACAGCATTTCCCCTGTCGCACTTTGAGTGGCTTCCAACCTGAGGGGCTCATCTTCCACAACTATATATGACAATATTCTAGTGCTCTTCATCATGTTTCGATATTCAATATTATGGTGCTGACAGTGTTCCTCTGCTATTCATAAGGTTTTCAGTGGCTAAATATTTGAAAATAGTCCATCTTTCCTTCTTCCTAATCTGCCTTACTCTGGACGCTCAGCTGAAACCTGGGTGACCCTGCTGGTATTTAAAATACTGGTGATATTACTACAGAATCACAGCAACATGTAAGCCAACACAGTACGACAAATTGACAGATGAGTGGTGGGACAGAAGTTTATACATATATATATATATATGTAAAATGAATGTTGAGTTTAGTCTGATCCATGGTGTGGCACCATAGGATGAGCATTTGACCTCAAGGTTTGTTTGAACTGCAAAGTCAGTGGTTCAAACTCACCAGCCACTCATCAGAAACCATATACAGGGTCACTATGAGTTGAAGTCGACTTGACAGCACTTAATAACAACAGTGGAGCACAAAATAGTGTTACACCCAAGTATTCCCCACTACCATAGAGTCTAGTATGATTCTCAGTTGCCCTTTATAGGGTTGCTTAGGGTGTACATCTTTACAGGAGCAGAAAAACCTCATTTTCCTCCTTTGGAGTAGCTGGTTTTTGAACTGCTGACACTGTAGTTAGAAGTCCAGGACTTATCTTACAGTGCCATCAGGACTCTGTAAGTATCTTTTATATGCATAGAAAACCTGCTCTAATATTGTGTGTTAACAGAACTTTCACAGTAAAATAATGTTTGTAAATGTGCATGAAAGATTGAATATTTGAAACATCTTTCACCAATAACAAATTATCAGAAAGTATCATATTTTTGTAACACTGTGATAATAATGGTAGCCTCACTTCCAAGTGATTTCATCTATGATATGTGAAACAATTCAGGAGGAAAATTTGATGTTTACTGCCTATGGTAATGATGAAATTGTGACAAATTTATTTTTGATGTCTATTTTTAACAGAAGACATATGGCAAAGAATGTTTGTGATAGAAATGAAGTAAAAATTTTTGGAGAAAACATCAGCCAATCTCCAAATAATTCTGTGTTCAAAAGACCTATGGACCCATATTACTCTGAAGGCCATCATTGCAAAAAGACCTTCAAATGTATTTCCTCACTAGAACATCATAACAGATTCCACTGTAGATGCAATGCCAACCAGTGTAAGGAATGTGGAGAAGTCAACATAAACTCTTCTGTGAGAATTTTTATGGGAAAGCAATGCTATGAATGTAATGTATGTGGTAAAGCTTTTAGTCAGTCCTCAAATCTCACAGCCCATAAGAAAACTCACAGAGGAGAGAGACCTTATGAATGTAATGAATGTGGCAAAGCCTTCGTTAGGTCTTCACACCTCACAGTACATAAGAGAACTCACAGTGGAGAGAAGCCGTATGAATGTAATAAATGTGGCAAAGCATTTATTTGGTCTTCACACCTCACAGTTCATAAGAGAACTCACAGTGGAGAGAAGCCGTATGAATGTAATGAATGTGGCAAAGCATTTATTTGGTCTTCACACCTCACAATTCATAAGAGAACTCACAGTGGAGAGAAGCCTTATGAATGTAATGAATGTGGTAAAGCTTTTAGTCAGTCCTCAAATCTCACAGCCCATAAAAAAACTCACAGTGGAGAGAGACCTTATGAATGTAATGAATGTGGCAAAGCCTTCGTTAGGTCTTCACACCTCACAGTTCATAAGAGAACTCACAGTGGAGAGAGGCCTTATGAATGTAATGAATGTGGAAACACCTTTAGTCAGTTATCAGGTCTCATAATGCATAAGAGAACTCACAGTGGAGAGAGGCCTTATGAATGTAATGAATGTGGCAAAGCGTTTATTAGGTCTTCACACCTCACAGTTCATAGGAGAACTCACAATGGAGAGAGGCCGTATGAATGTAATGAATGTGGAAACGCCTTTCGTCATTTATCAAGCCTCATAAAGCATAATAGAGCTCACAGTGGAGAGAGGCCTTATGAATGTAATGAATGTGGCAGTATCTTTCATTTCTCCTCAAAACTCACAGAGCATATGCAAACTCACCGGAGAGAGAGACTTAAGATTTGTGGAAAAAAAAGAGTCTGTGTTTAGAACTAAATTATGTGCTTTACTTCTTATTTACTTACCTGAGACATTTTAAATATACTGTATGAATTTCTATAAACTGTATTTTTTATTTAAATTGAAATTTCATTAGAAGGACTCATCGTTCTTTTAGGTATTTCCCTCTTAATAATTTTTTCATTAATGGTTTTAATAAAGCTTATATAAACATTTCCCCCACCTGTCTGTCAGTTTGTCATTTTATAGTGGCTTCTGTGTTGCTGTGATTCTGGAAACTATGCCACAGGTATTTTAAATAGCAGAGTCACCCATGGTGGACAGGTTTCAACTGAGCTTCCAGATGAGACAGACTTGTAAGAGGGGGATAGATGAACTATTTCCAAATATTTACTCACTGGAAACCTTATGAATAGCAGTGAAACATTTTCTGCACTAGAATGCTGAATATTGAAACATGATGAATAACGCCAAAATATTGTCATATATAGTGGAATGGTGGAAGATGAACCCCTCAGGTTGGAGGACACTCAAAATACAACTGAGGAAGTGCTCCTTAAAGTAGAGTTGAGCATGATGATGTGAATAGAATAACGTCTTTGGGACCTTCATTTGCTGATGGGGCATAACTCAAAATGAGGAGAAACTGCTGCAATCAACCATTAATAATAGGAAAATGCTGTCTGTGATAGGATAATATCCATACACCAACAAGGAAGACCAGTTAATGCTACTAGTATTCATGTTTACACACCAACCACTAAATCCAGTGGTGTTGAAATTTAAGAATTCTGCCAAATTCTCCCTGAAATTGATCAAATTTGTAATAAAGATGTATTGGTAACTGCTGGCAATAGGGATGCAAAGGTTGGAAACAAAGAGGAAGGATAATAAGTGGAAAGAGATGGTGTAAATTTTCCATATCATCAGCCAGAATAGGCCAGGGGCAGACTGTAAAACAGACCATCAATTGCTCATATTAAAGTTTAAACTGAAGCTGAAGAAATTTACACAAGTTCATGAGAACCAAAGCATGACCTTGAATATATTCCACCTGAATTTAGAAATTATCTGAAAAACAGATTTGATGCATCCAACACTAAAGACCAAACAAAGAACAGAAGAGTTGTGGGATAATATTAAGAACATTATACAGGAGAAAGCAAAAAGGTCATTAAAAAGACAAGAATAAGGAAAAGACCTAAATAGATGTCAGAAGAGACTCTGAAACTTGCTCCCTAGCATGGAGAGGCTAAAGCAAATGGAAGAAATGAACAATTGATGGTCTATTCAACAGTCTGCCCCTGGTCTTGTTTTGGCTGATGACATGGAACTTCTCCAACAAATCTTTCAACAGATGTAGTCAATTTCATTTCTGTACATTCCATCTGGTTGGTGAAGTCTATGTATATAATCCTTTATGCTTTTAAAAAATGGTATTTGCTATGAAGAAGTCATTGGTCTTGCAAAATTCCGTCATGTTAAATCCAGCATTGTTTCTGTCACAAAGTCCATATTTTCCAACTACTGATCCTTCCTTTTAGCTTCCAACTTTTACATTCCAATCAGCAGTAATTATCAATACATACTTATTACATATTTGATCAACTTCAGACTGTAGATGGTGGTGGTGATGGAGTTCATGTGATGTGTGGAGTCTGTTCCAACTCATAGTGACTCTGTATAGGGTTTCCAATGCTGTGAATCTTTACAAGTTCAGAAAGTCTCAACTTTCTCCTGTGGAATGGCTTGTAGTTTTGAACTGCTGGTCTTGAGGTTAGCAGCCCAACTCATAACCACTATGCTACCAGAGCGCCTTGAAGATGTTGGTATAATTTTTCAAAATCATCATAACTGGCTTTAGTGATTGATGAATAAATTTGAATAATAGTTGTACTAACTAGTCTTCCTTGTATGGATATTATCCTATCACAGACTGTGTTGTACTTCAGTTTAGATCTTGAAATGTTCTTTTTGATGATGTGATGCCATTCCTCTTTAATTTGTTATTCCTGGCATAGTAAGTGATGTGATTGTCAGATTGAAATGGCTAATACCAGTCCATTTCAGCTCACTAATGCCTAGGATATCTATGTTTATGAATTCATTTCTTTTTTGATGACTTCCATGTTCCTAAATCCATACTTCATAATTCTATGTTTTGATTATTAATGGTTAGGCTTGGGGGTTGTGGTTGGCCTTAGGGTTAGGATTAGGGGTTGGTTGGGGGCTTAGGGTTCTAGGTGAGGGAGAAGGGTTAGGAATTAGAGAATAGGGATTAACGATTAGGGGTTGTGGTTTAGGGTTTAGAGTTGGGGTTGGGGTGGGGGTCAGGGTCAGGGTTTAGGGATTAGGGGTCAGAGTTCAGTAGTCAGGGATTAGGGCTAGGGTTGTGTTAGGGCTAGGGCTAGAGCTAGGGTTTGGGGATAAGGGGCTAAAGGGTTAAGGGTTATAAGGGTGATTAGTGGTTAAGGGGATGAGGATTTCAGAGTGGAGGGTTTAGGGTTTAGGGCTTGAGGGTTAAGGGTTAGCGTTAAGGGGTTAGGGTTTAGTAGTTAAGGGATAAGGGTTTAAGGATTAGGGGTTACAGTTTAGTGTTTGGGGTTAAGGGTTAGGGTTAGAGGATTACAGTTTAGGGGTTTAAGGGTTAGGGCTTAAGGGTCCAGTGTTAAGGGGTTAGGGATTAGGTGTTGGGTTTTAGGGGTTAGGGGTTAGCAGTTGGGGTTTAGGGTATAGAGGTTGCAGTGGGAGTAGGAGTTGGGGTTAGGATTTTAGGGTTAGTGTTAAGAGTGAAGGTTTAGGGTAAAGTGTGAAGGGTTAGAGTGATGGGTGAAGGGTTAGGGTGAATGGGTAGGGGTTAGGGTTTAGGGTTAAAGTTTAGGGGTTTGGGGTTGGGGATTAGAGTTTGGAGTTGGGGTTAGGGATTGGAGTTTGGGATTAGGGGTTAGGGTGAGGGATGAAGTGTGAAGGATTATGATGAAGTGTTAGGGTGAAGTGTTATGGTATAGGGTAAAGGGCTAGGGTGAAGGGTTAGAGTGAAGAGTTAGGGTTGGGGTAAGGGTTTAGGGTGTAGGGGTTAGGGTTTGAAGTTTGGAGTTAGGGATTTAAGGAGTTTGGGGTTAAGGGATTTAAGGGTTAAGGATTTAGAGTTAGGGGTTTGGGTTAGGGTTAATGTTAGGGGTTTGGAGTTTGAGATTAGGTGTTGGGCTTAGGGATTTAGGGTATTAGGGGTTTACGGTCTAGGGGTTTAGGATGTTAGAAGTTTAGGGTCATTGGTTTAGGGTCAGGGTCGGGTTTAGGGTTGGTGTTGGTGTCAGGGCTTGGGGTTTATGGTTCAGGAGTTAGGCGCACTATATTCAATAAAGTGAATTTTTGTCTTTTAAATGAAATTAAAGATGTCTTTTGCAGCATATTTGTTTGATTTTATTTTTTAGGCCTGTTTCCATAGTTGTTTTCTGCTGATCCAATAGGTAAAAATTGTTGATAACATTCAATTTTGTCACTGTTTATCATAATGTTGTTTATGACCCCAGTTGTGAGGATTGTTGTTTTCTTCACATAAGTATATATGCACATTATAAATGAATGGATCCTAACCTCTCTATATCTGATCTAACACCCTGAAAACTATCCTCTCTCACCCACTTCCATATCTGTATCTCATTCTCCCAGAAACCTTATTGTTGTTAGATGCCACTGAGTCGGTACCAACTCATACTGACCCTATGACCAACCTCACAATCATTGCTACATTTGAGCCCATCGCTATCCATCTCTTTGGGGGTCTTCCTCTTTTTCTTCCCCCCTCCTTTGTACCAATCATGATAGCCTTCTCCAGGGACTGGTCCCTCCTGAGAGACAAAGTTTGGCCATCCTGACTTTCAGGGAACATTCTGGCTGTAATTTTTCCAATACAGACTGGTTTGTTCTTTTGGCAATCCATGGTACTTTTAATATTCGCCATTACCATAACTCAAATGCATCAATTATTCTACATTCCTCCTAAATCACTGTCCAATTTTTGCATGCATATGAGGTCACTGAAAATATCATGCTTTGTGTCAGGCATACCATAGTCCTCAAACTGACATCTTTGCTCAGGTCTTCTGCAGAAGATTTGTCTAAAGCAATACATCATTTTATGTCTTGATGCTGTTCACATGAGCGCTCATGGTTAATCCTAGCAAAATGAAGTCTTTGATAACTTCAATATTTTATTTATTTATCTTGATGTTATTTACTGGTCCAGTGGTAAGGTGTTTTTGTTTTGTTTTACACCGAGGCACAACCCATACCAAAGGCCGTGGTCTTTGGTCATTATCAGTACATATTTTAAGTTCTCTTCACTTTGAATAAACAAGATTGTATCATCTGCATATCTTATAGGTTAGGATTAGGATTAGATTGTTAACAAGTCTTTCTCCTATACTGATACTACAATTTTCTTCATATAATCCAGTTTCTCAGATTATTTGCTCAGCATTCAGATTGAATAAGTATGGTAAAAGAATACAACCCTGGCACACACCTTTCCTAATTTTAAACCATTTGGTGTTCCCTTCTTTTATCTAAAAACTGCCTCTTGGTTTATGTACAGATTCCTCATGAGCACAAATTAGTATTCTGGAATACTCGTTCTCTGCAATAAGAACAATCAAAAGTCTTTGCATAGTCAATAAAGCACAGGTAAACATTTTTCTGATATGCTCTGCTTTCATTCAAGATCCACCTGATGTCACCAAAGATATCCCTTATTCCACATCCTCTTCTGAATCCAGCTTAAACATCTGGAAATTCTCTGTCAGTGTATGGTTGTAGCCATTTTTTTGTATTATCTATAGTAAAATTTTACTTGCATGCGGTATCAATGATATTATCCTATGATTTCTGCATTCCGTTGGGTCATCTCTCTTTGGAATGGGCACAATTATGGCTTTCTTACAGTCAGTTGGCCAGGTAGTTGTCTTCCAAATTTCTTGGCATAGATGAGTGAGTGCCTCTAGTGCTTCATCAGTTTGTTGAAAGATTTCAATATGTTTTCCATGAATTCCTGGAGCCTTATTCTTTTCCAATGCCTTCAATGAACCTTGGACTTCTTCCTTCAGTATAATTGGCTCTTGATCATATGTTGCCTCTTGAAAAGGTTGAACATCAATTATTTCTTTTGGTGCATTGACTGTGTATTCCTTCCATCTTCTTTTGATGATTTCTGCATTCAAATATTTTCCCCATAGAATCCTTCAATATGGCTAGTCGAGACTTCATTTTTTCATTCGTTCTCTCTTGGTTTTCTAACTCCACGTCTTTGCACATTTAATAATTGCACATTATAATAATTGACTTTGTTTTCTTGAGCTGCTCTTGAAAATTTCTATTCAGCTCTTCTACTTCCTCATTTCTTCCATTTACATTAGCATCTCTACGCTGGAAATGAAGTTGTTGAGTCTCTTCTGACATCCAGTTTGGTCTTTTCCTTCTTTCTTGTCTCCTTAATGACCTTTTGCTTTCTTTCTGTATGATATTCTTGATGCCATCCTACACTCTTCTAGTCTTTGGTCTTTAGTGTTTAATGCATCTAATATGTTCTTCAGGTTATCTCTAATGCATCAAATCTGTTCTTGAAATGGTCTCCAAATTGAAGTGGGATATATTCAAGGTCATGTTTTGGCTCTCATGGACTTGTTTTAATTTTCATCAGCTTTAGTCAGAGCTTGCATATGAGCAATTGATGGTCTGTTCCACAGTCTGTCCCTGGCCTT
Source organism: Chrysochloris asiatica (assembly GCF_000296735.1). NCBI lineage: Eukaryota > Metazoa > Chordata > Mammalia > Afrosoricida > Chrysochloridae > Chrysochloris > Chrysochloris asiatica. The sequence goes on along the minus strand of NW_006408896.1, from coordinate 112,818 downwards.
GTTTTGGCTGATGATATGGAAGTTTTCCACTGTCTCTTTCCACAGACGTAGTCAATTTGATTTATGTGCATTCCATCTGGTGAGGTTCATGTGTATAGGCATCTTTAATGTTGTTTAAAAATGGTATCTACAATGAAGAAGTCATTGGTCTTGAAAAATTCTTTGATGCTATCTCCAGCATCATTTTTATGACCAAGGCCATATTTTCCAAGTAGCGATCCTTCCTCTTTGTTTCCAACATTTTTCATGGCAATAGTCAGTAATTATTAATACATCTTGATTGCATGTTTGATTAATTCCAGACTGAAGATGTTGGTAGAATGTTTCAGTTTCATCTTCACTGGCTTAAGTGACTGATGCATAAATTTGAATAATAGTTGCAGTAATTGGTCTTCTTTGTAGGCTATTATCCTATCACAGATAGCATTGTACTTCAAGACAGATCTTGATAGGTTCTTTTTTTATGATGAATGTGCCACCATTCCTTCTCAATTGGTCATTCACAGCATAGTAAACCATATGATTGTCAGATTCGAAATGGCCGATGTGATTCCATTTCTGCTCACCAATGCCTAGAATATTGATTGATGTTTGTGCATTCCATTTTATTTTTGAAAATGTAATTTTATGATATTAATACTTTGTTAATTTCATGCTTTGATTATTAGTGGATGTTTACAGCCATTTCTCTTCATTTCGATTTGTGCCCCAATTTCAGCAAATGAAAGTCCCAAAAGCATTACTCCATTTGCATCATCACAGTCAACTCTATTTTGAGAAGGCAGCTCTTCTCCAGTCACATTTTGAGTGCCTTCCAACCTGAGGAGCTCATCTTCTGCCAGTATATCTGATAATATTCTGGTGCTCTTCATCATGTTTCAATATTCAATATTCTGTTTCTGACAATGTTCCACTGTTATTCATAAGATTTTCAGTGACTAAAAATTCAGAAATAGTCCATCTCTCCTTCCTAGTTTGACTTTGATTGCAAGCTCAGCTGAAACCTCTTCACCATGGGTGGCCCTGCTGGTATTTAAAATACCCATGACTACAAGAACAAGCAAGTTGCTCACCCAGGAGACATCAAGGCAAGTGGTCGGGTCTCCTTAGAGGAAACACCCTTCCAAGACTAAGACTCAATGGGAATATGCACTCTGATTGGTGACCACGTTTAGCACCGATAAGGGGAAGTGAGTGAAAAACAGCAATGAAGTTGAAAGCTAAGCCCTACAACGTTCAATAGACTCCTGTGAACCCTGGTGGAGACCTGGTTGGCCAGCAGTGTGGCAAGACCAGGGACTCTTGGGCCCAGAGTCAGTGACACAGCCACAGTGAACTAGAGTGGAGAGTGAAGTGTCCAGCTGATAAGAAGAGAGGGCATATGTCATGCACAAGAACACCCACATTTTCAGATAATACCCACTTGACCTGGCTTCCATGACTAGATGATCAGAGCTCAACTAGAAGAAGAAAGAAGAGGGTAAAAAAAGAGTAATCTGATACAATTTGATGAACTTGACCAGCACCTATGGATGCAGTAGCTCAAAAGAGGGAACAGATCTTTACAGCGAGGATCATTCCCACCCCCTCCATATATAGAGTAGACAGGGATGGCCAACTTGGACACTGGCTACCCAAAATGTGGGTCTTCAAAGGCAAGAAGTGACTGGCTTACAATCTTTTAAGAGGGAATCTAGATCCAGAGGGCATGTAGGAAGTTAGAATCTCCACCAAGTAGTAGCCAATCTGTCTAGGCAAGGCTGATGAAAGGAAATGCGGATAGGTCTCTTGTGATGCAATAGTGAATAATTGTTATCCGGCCTGATTGTGAGGGTTGGAAATGTAAAAGTAGACATTTTGTAACAAGGAGAGTAGTGATTAACTTTGCAGTCTAGAAGCGGAGGTCCATGGGTCCATCAAGGGAGAAGAGTGGAGAGTGGGACCCTACCCAGAGAAGCAGTAATGTCAGAGATGGAGGCAAAGACCACAACTTGGAGAGATGAAATGGCTGGGGACTTTAGATCCAGAGATGGAGAGGGGCTATGTGCTGATGACCAGGGGCATACTTGTAGTGTTTACCCTTTGGAGGGTTGATGATGCATGGAGGGGATTGTAACCATGGCAATGAAATGATGTACAATAGTATGAATATAAAGCTAATATTCTCCCATGTAAACTATCACATAATTCACAACAAAACATTAAAAATACAAACAAAACAAAGAACCCATGACACAGCTTCCAGTATCACAGCATCATACAAGCCATCACAGGATGACAAACTGATAGATGAGTGGTGGCCAGAAACCTTAGATTTCAATATCATTGTTGTTGCTAAATGCTGTCAAATCAGTCCTGACTTGTAGCTACCCTGTATAGGTTTCCCAAGGCTTTCAATCTTCACTGGAGCAGAAAGCCTTATCTTTCTGTTGTGGAGCAGCTGGAGGGCTTGCACCATGGGCCATGTTGTTTGCAGGTGAATACTAAATCGATTTAATCATGTGCTTAGAAAATTAATTTAAGAATTTCTCCAACCATGATACTGCAGAAACCTAACTTAGGTAGCCTTAAGAATTCCGCACAGCTATTTTAATCTGTAGCCTAAGAATATATAACCAAGGTATTATACTTTACATTACCTGGATTGGTTTATTTCTGTTTGTTCATTCTCCTGGCTGATTATGAGATTAATTTGAAATACATTTAAGTCCACGTCATTGCTTTTTTTTTTTTTTTTTTT
>NW_006408896.1:106078-108513 GCF_000296735.1 Chrysochloris asiatica | reverse complement strand
CAGACAGCAAGGGACCAATGAACAGATACCAAAAGAAAAGAATGTCCACACCTTTATCTCAGCACTTCTGCCAGGCGTCTGTGACTGCTCCGATCCTTCCCCCACGTGGTCTCACCCAAGATGGCAGCTCCTGGAGCAGCTGAGCATCCTGGACTAGAAAGCAATAGATTTCCTGCTTCTGCCACAAATTCCCCCAGCTGTTAGCCTTCCAACCTTCTAAATATTCCTTTATATGTGGCTCAGAGTTCTGGGACCATCCCTTGAGCCTGCTTGGTCGGGTATTCTGTGTAGCTCTCTGCTACACATCCACCTGATCTGCCATCTTGTTTGTTCTCTCTCTGTCATTGCTTTTGTACTCAGTGTTGAATGGTTTATTTCTCCCCCTTCTTGCCACCCCCCCCCATTCTTTTCTATATTCTGAAGTAGTTTAAATAGAATTGGTGTCAACTCTTCTCTGAAAGTTTGGTAAAATTCACCAGAAAGCCATCTGAGCCTGGACTTTTTTTGGTTGGGGATGTTTTGATGATCTGATCAATTTCTTCCTTTGTTATAGTTCTGTTCAAGCTTTATATTTCACTCTGTGTAAGTTTAGATAGGTTGTGTTTTTCTAAAAGTATATCCTCCATTTCCTCATGCTTATCAAATGTGTTGGAGTACAACTCTTTTCTTTCTTTTTTTTTTTTTTTAAGAAGAGCACTAAAATTGGAGTAAAAAGACCTCTTTTCTTTCTTATGCTTTGCTGCACCCTTGCTGTAGGACCTTTGGCAATTTTTTTCACTGCTCTGGTTCTTTTTTAAAATTTTTTTATTTTTAAGTTTTTATTATGAATTATGTGGGTTTACATGGGAGAACATCCGTTTTACATTCATCCTATTATATTTTGTTTCATGGCAATGATTACAATTCCCTCCATGCATCATCAAATAACCAAAGGGTACACCCCACAGGCCCATCCCCTGGCCATCAGCACAGAGCCCTCTCCTACCTTGAGTCCAGTGTCCCCAGCCACTCCATCTGTCTATGTCATCGTCTCTGTCTCCAACCCTGGAGACATCACCTCTTTGGGTAGAGTCCCGCTCTCTGCTCTTCTCACTTGATGGTCCCAGGGACCTCTGCTCCTGGGCTGCAAAATCAGTCACTCCTCTCCTTTTGTCAAAAAACATTTACCTCTACATTTCTGACCCTCACAGTCAGTCCTGATGGTAATTATTCACTAATGTACTACAAGAGTCTTATCTCCATTTCCTTTTGCCAGCCCAATCCCATTGGAATTGGAAATCATTCAGTGGAGATTCTATCTACCGCTGCACTGTCTGGAACTAGGCTCCTTGAAAGCTTGTAAGCTAGTCACTTCTTGCCTTTATAGCTCCCCCTCCATTTTAGATAGCCAATGTCTAATTTGTCTATCACCGTCAACCCTGTGTACCGAGTGGGTGGGAGTGATTCTCCTGTAAAGATTTGTTCCCTTTTTTGAGCTACTACATCCATAAGTATAGATAAAGTTCATCAAATAATAGGAGGTTACTCTTCCCCCCTCCCCCTTCTTTCTTCTTCTAGTGTAGTTATGATCACCCAACCATCGAAGCTAGGACAAGTGGGTACTATCTTCAAGTATGGGTGTTCTGTGCATCTCCCCTCACTTCATACCAGCTGGATGGTTCACTCTCCGGTCTAGTCCTCTGTGGCCATATCACTTCCTCTGGGCCCAGAAGTCCCCAGGTCTTGCCATACGGCTGGCTATCCAGGTCTCCACCCAGGTTCACAGGAGTCTATTAAATGTGGTTGGACTTAGCTCCCAACTTCATTACTGTTTTCCCCCTGCTTCCCATTATTGGTGACCAACGTGGTCACCAGCCAGACCATATGCCTGCTCATGTATTTCCCTTGAGTCTTAGTCTTGGAAGGGAGTTTGCTCTGAGGGAACCCAACCACTTGCCTTGATGGAGAACAGCTTACTTGTTCTTGTAGTAATCAATCAGACTGCCATTTTTGTTTCTGATTTTTCCTGCCGGTCTTTCTTTTATGAAGTATCTTCTGTATAGATTGCATTTCAATCTAAAGAAAACAAAAATCCTCACCACTAGACCAATAAACAACATTCGTATTAATGGAGAAAAGATTGAAATTGTCAAGGACTTCATCTTGGATCAACTATCAACAGTGCTCAAGAAATCAAATGTTGCATTGTATTAGGCAAATCTGCTGCACAAGAGCTTTTTAAAGTGTTGAAGAGCAAAGATGTCAGCTTGAGGACTAAAGTGTGTCTGACACAAGCCATGGTATTTTCAATAACCTCACATGCATGCGAAAGCTGGACAGTGAATAAGGAAGACTAGAAGAATTGATGCTTTTGAGTTATGGTATTGGAGGAGAATATTGAAAGTGCCATGGGCTGCCAAAAGAACCAACAGATCTGTGTTGGAAGAAGTGCAACC
>NW_006408896.1:100016-105878 GCF_000296735.1 Chrysochloris asiatica | reverse complement strand
ATATGCTCTTTATTTCCCAGAAACAAAATGATTATGTGACCCCCTAGACGCCTTCCAGGGACAATTTTTGTAAGTCATTGTGAAGACAGCTTAATACCATCAGTAGGACAAACCCTAGGACAGCAGAGCTAATCCAACACTTTTTGTTTTATTACTTGTTTTTGTTTCTTTTGATAATGATCCTGCATCAGATATTACAGTAGTGTCTTAGTGCTTTTGAATTAAAGACCCCCAAATTTTAAGTAGCAGTTTCCTAACCAAGGACAGCATGATGGCTTCATACAATAAGCACTGGACTTGGAACCACAAGGTCGGCAGTTAGAGTCCACCAGCAACTCTGTGGGAGAAAGATGAGGCTTTCTGCTCCTGAGAAGATTTAAAGCCTCAGAAACCCTCTACAGGGTCACTGTGAGTCAGAATCGACCCCATAGCACTTAACAACAACAACAACAACTCCTAACCAGACAGTCCCATTTACAACTGAACAAGTGTTCTTGTTTCTCTAATTCAGTCTGAAGTTAGACAAGGAGGGAATTTACAAATGCAAACACCAGATCTGATATTTGAAATTAACAGAAAAGTTGACATCAAGTACTATGTTTTGTTCTGGAGGAAATACGCAGACTTCTTTATTAAGCCATGTGTTGTCAATGGATCCTTGTTTGATGTTAAATGTGCTCATGGTCTCATCTCCTCTCAGCTTCCGCATTCCCTCGGCTTGGGTGTGAGTACTTGTTGTCTACGAATTTAATTAGTATGTTCATGTGTGAGAACATTTGTACCTAGGGTTATCAGGTGTCCCCTGGAGACCCCTCCCTACTGCCACCAGGCCCACTCCACATGAGGTCTTCTCTGCCATCAGGAGGGCTGACCCAGGGATAAAGTACAATTAAGCAGTGTACCCACTGGCTTAACTGGGCTTATTTACCATTCTGTAGTGCATAATTTCAAGGAGCTCTGGTAGTGTAGTGGTTACGAGTTGGGCTGCTAACTTTACGGTCAGCAGTTTGAAACTATCAGCAGTTCCATGGGAGAAAGATGAGGCTTTTTGCTCCCATAAAGATTTAAATTCTTGGAAACACTGTGCAGGGTTACTGAGTCGGAATGGACTCCATGGCACACCACCACCACCTGTGCACAATTTCATTCAGCTTTCACTATAAAGATGTGGTCAAACCCATGTTGAATGAATTAAAGATGCTTACTGGTTAATCCCTCATTGATCCCTCCCTCCTCTCGTCTGCAGGGAACTCTCAGATCCAGGTGAAGATGGAGAAAGGGAATGGAAAGCATTGAAACTGGATCTAGTCTGCATTGTAGATCAGGCTATGCTGGGTGGAAAGAAAGAGGGTCTTCCTTGGCTGGATGTGCTGTGCTTCCTGGAAGGTAAGAGACAAGGGAACCTGGTGGGTGGGGGACCCATTCCCAGGTTGGACACCCCTGCCTTGTGTAGGCGTGTAAGGAGGAGTAGTGTCCTCTGTGCTGCAATCCTGTGAGGTGGGATCAGCCAGAGATCCTGTCCCAAGCTCTCAACCACCACTGAAACCTCGCCTACTGACTCCTTGTTCCCTAAGTGGGCTCTCCCTGGTCTCAGTGTCCCTGCATATTCCAGGGGGATATGAGGGGGACATTGAAGGGCTGCCTGGTCAGCATTTAACTACCTGTGGCACAGTGGGGAGAGCTCAGGGTGTCCTTGGGATTTGTACCTTCTCAGTTTGTAGCATGGGGGTTCAGCCATCTATTTTCCTCAAGTCCTTGGAGCTTAAAAAACTTGGGAAGAAAGTTCTTACCCAGGACTTGTGGCTCACAGAATGCTTAGGGAGCCTTGGCCCCAAACCTGTCAGGGCTACCTGGCCAGGCTAGGACAAGGGGTGGCCAGAAAAATCTTCCCAGCCTCTTTCCTAGTTAGGAGAAAAGGCCAAGTGTTTTCCTGGACCAATGCAGACAATGAACCTAATTACAGCACATTTAATTGGCTGTACCCCACCCACCTGGGTCCTGTGGGTTCCTAGGGGTTGAGTGAATGGAGGGGTCAGTGATAGATGACCATGGATGACCTTAATTAATTGAACATAAGTTTTGTCACAACTCTATGATGAAAACAAGGTGGTATGATGTTCTACAGATCGGTAAGTAATCACAATTGAGCCCAAGAACGCCTTGTTATTATGTAATCCAGCCCCGTGTTAGTCCATCTGATAGTGGAAAAGATCCCTGGTGGGGGGGTGGGTTCCAGTAGAGAAGTATACACAGGGGGCACCTGACAGCCTAGGCACTAATGCTGCTTGTGTTACTTAAACATTTGTGTAGCACCTTTTTGTCAGGCACTAAGGACCTTGTGAAATTCATTTTAAAGTGAACTCAAAATTGTGTGTTGTTCTGCCTACCAGGCCTGCTGCATCAGGTAAGCATAGAGAGAGGAGACATCTCCACACACACTCATAGATATATGAGTTTCCACATCGGTAAGATTTGGGGTTCCATTTACAGTTATAAGGTTTTAGAGTCAGAGTTTATGATTAGAGTCTAGTCCGAGGATCAAGGTTCAGGGTTCAAGGACTGGGGTCTGGATACTGGGGGTCAGGAAACCAGTGGCCAGAATAATGAGGATCAGGATAACAGGGCTCAAGATACATGCTTTTAGGTTGAGTTTCTTAGCTTTGGAGTTTGAATTATGGTTTACTTAAAAAAAAAAAACAACCCCAAAACATTGCATTGTGAGTTGAGTGAAGGTTTGTAGAGTGAATCATCAGTTTTACATCCAACAAATCACACACTTTGTTTCACCTCAATGATCACAATCCCCTCAATGTAGCATTCAACTTCTTCCCTGTGTCTCTTGTTTTCATTCTCCCTTCCTTCCAAACCCTTCTAAACTTTGTTGTTGAGTAAATGTTGCCTTTTGATCTCAAATGGGTGATCATTCTATGATATATATAGATCAACAGGATTGCTGTCCTCCTCTATATACCTATATATTGTTGTTGTTGTTGTTAAATGCTTTCAAGTCAGTTCTGACTCACAGCAACCCTGCTTAGGGTTTTCAAGGAGCAGCTGATGGGTTTGAACTGTCGACTTTGCAGTTAGAAGTTATTCTACAGTGGCACACCAGAACTCCTACCTATCTATTGCTTGGCTGAAAATTGAACCACAGGTGTGAGTTCAGTTCCAGGGTGATGATAGAATACAGTCCATTGGCCTAATTGTGTTCAAACACCTTAAAATTTCATTACTCTTCTTTTACCCAGACTGGGAGAGACTAATAGTTTCACCTTGGGGGTTTACTTTTTAAGGTATAATAGTATGGGATTGTTAAGTACCATCAAGTCAGCACCGACTCATAGTGACCCTATGCACAACAGAACAAAACACCACCCAGTCCTGGACCAACCTCACAATCATTGCTATGCCTGGGCCCATCACTGCAGCCACTCTGCTAATCCATCTTGTTGAGAGGCCTGCCTCTCTTTCTCCGGCCCCCATTTTACCAAACATGATCTCTTTCTCCAGTGACTGGGGACTCCTGACTATATGTCCAAAATATGAGAGAAGAAGCCTGGCCATCCTGGCTTCCAACGAACACTCTGGCTGTACTTCTTCCAACACAGATCTATTTGATCTTTTGGCAGTCCATGTGCTTTCGATATTCTCCTCCAGCACCATGACTCAAATGCACCAATTCTGTGGTCTTCCTTGTTCACTGTCCAACTTTCACATATGAGGCTACTGAAAATACCATGCCTTGAGTCAGGCTTACCTTAGTCCTCAAACTGACATCTTTGCTCTTCAACACTTTAAAGATGTCTTGTGCAGCAGATTTTCCTAATGCAATATGTCTTTTGATTTCTTGATTGCTGCTTCCATGAGTGTTGATGATTGATTCAAGCAAAACGAAGTCTTTGACAACTTCAATATTGTCTCCATTTATATGGATGTTGTTCATTGTCCATTGGTGAAGATTTTGTTTTCTTGTCATTGAGGTGCAACCCATACTGAAGGGTGTGGTCTTTGATCTTCATCAGTAAGTATTTTAAGTCCTCTTCACTTTCAGCAAGTGAGGTTGCATTATCTGCATATCACAGGTTGTTAATACATCTTCCTCTAATCCTGATACCATGCTTTTCTTCATAAACTCCAGCTTCTCAGATTATTTGCTTGGAATGCAGATTGAATAAGTATGGTGAAAAATACACACTGTTCCTAATTTTAAACCATTCAGTGTCTCTGTGTTTTGTTCAAACAACTGCCTCTTGGTTTATGTACAGGTTCTCATGAGCACAATTAAGTGTTCCTGAATACTCATACTTTGCAATATTGTCCATAGCTTGTCAGGATCCACACAATTAAAAGCCTTTGTGCAGTCATTAAAGTACAGGCAAACCTCTTTCTGGTATTCTCTGCTTTCAGCCAAGATTCATTTGACATCAGCAATGATATCTATCCCTCATTACTCATTATAATTGAAGAACTATAGTTTCATTTGGGGTCTGGTTTGGGAGTTAGGAGATAAAGGTTAAGAATTAGATTAGAGCTATAATGAGGTTAGAGCTATATAGAGTGAGAATAAAGATTGGAAGTAAGGGTTTCTGCTAGGAAGTTGAGGTGGGGGTGTCATGGTGTTAGGAATTGTTAAGGATGTTAACGTTGCTTAGGATGTTGGGGGACTGCTTGGTGTTAGGGGGTAAGGTTTAGTTGTTAATGGTAAGGGGATTAAGACCCTCAACTGTTTTCATGTCTTTAACTTTGTCCTACATCTTTTCTGAATTTCTGTAATATCTCTAGCACTTGAGGATTATTTGGAATCTTTTCTATATAGGATCATATCTATGAGTAGAGGAAGAATTAGTTCTTCCTTTCCTATTTGGATACTTGATTTTTACACTAGTTAGAACTTAAGTTATAATATTGAATACCAGTGGTGAAATTGTACATACTGGTTTGTCCTGTTTCCTTTTTGTTTTTAGAGGGAATGATTGTCTTTCTCCATTAAGTATGTCATAGTCTGTGGGTTTTTCATAATTGTCTGGTGTGGCACTGTGGGATAACGCACTAGACCACAAAGTTGGTTTGAACCTCAAGGTCATCATTTCAAATTCACCAGGTGCTCCTCAGAAACCCTATACAGGACTGCTATGAGTTGTAACAGACTTAATGGCACTTAATTAGCAACACCATATTGAGAAATGTCCCTTCTATGTCTACTTTGAGTGTTTTTAATCATGAAAGGATCTTCAATTTTGTCTAATGCCTTTTTGTGTTGATTGAGATAATGTGATGGGTTTTCACGATCTCATTAATGTGGTATATTACACTGGTTAATGTTCTTATATTAAATCAGTACTGGGGCAAATGCTACTTCATCATGGCATATGAGCCTTTTAATATTCTATTTGATACAGTTTACTCGTATTTTATTGGGGTTTTTGCATCATAGGGGATGTTTGTAGTCTTTTTTAGCTTTTATTGTGAATTACATGTTAGTTTACATGGGAGAACATTATCCCTACATTCATCCTGTCGTATTTCATTTCATTGCAATGATTACAATCACCTGCATGCATCATCAAACAACCAAAGAGCACACCCTGCATGCCTGCCCCCTGCTGTGAGCACACAGCCCCTCTCCCTTCCTGAGTCCAGAGTCCCCAGTTGCTCCTTCTCTCCACGTCATCATCTCTGCCTCCATCCCAGGCATCACTGCTTCCCCAGACAGAGTCCCGCACTGCGCTTTTCTCCCTTGATGGTTCCAGAGATCTCTGCTCCTGGACTGCAAAACCAGCCACCCCCCACCTTTTTTACAAAACAAACCTTTACTTTTCCAACACTCACTGTTAGACCTGATAGCAATCATTCCCTATTGAA
>NW_006408896.1:98127-99391 GCF_000296735.1 Chrysochloris asiatica | reverse complement strand
AACATGGTCAGCAGCAATACCACATGCCTGCTTGTGTATCCACCTTGAGTTTTAGTGTTGGAAGGGGGTTTGCTTTGAGAGAACCTGACCACTTGCCTTGATGGCTCCCAGGGGAACAACTTGCTTGTTCTTGAAGTCGTCAATCAGACTGCTGTTATTGTTTTTTATTTTTCCTGCTGGTCTTTCTTTCAAGAAGTATCTTCTGTTCTGGCTGATCCAGGCTGATCTGCTTGTCCTTTCAGGTGGAAATTTTCCAGCTCAGAAGATTCTGGATGGGGATCAGGATTCCACCTATGGTCTTATGCAATGCAAAGGCTCCGCAGGAAGCCTCCTCACTGGGAAATTTCTAGCCCCATTTTAGGTATTCCAATCAGTTATAGGCTGAAGACAGACTTACAAGCTTTCTATTGTGATGTTTCTGGTTATTCCTTTCTCTAAGTGTCTATTTTACAATAGGAGGTAAGGGATACCAAGATTCAAAAGACAACCAAACATCTTAGCATCATTTCCTCACTTTTACCCATTAAAACCATGCCTCATTGCTTGTATTCCCAAGCCCTGTTGTTCCACAGTTGTGCTTACATCTTATTTACCTCTATCCTATTTAACCCATGTACCTGCCTAACTGTTCGCCCATCTGCCTTGTTCTTCCTTTCCCCTTCCCCTTCTCGTGAATGCCTTCTCCACCCAAACTATCCTTTGTCTATTCCCTACCCTGTGTTCCATCTTTCCCTCCCTCCCATCACCCCACCACATACACCCCAGTAACCAACAATAATGGTCCGATGCAGTATTTCTCCTTTAGTGACTAACTGCTTTCACTCAGCATATGCCTGAGCAAATGGACACCCCAGCCCACCCCTGGAGGGTTCTACTATGCATGCACACAGATCACCTTGAAATTTAAAGTGACAGATTCCACTTAAAACCAAACAGCAACCATTCATCTGTCAGTTTGCTGTACTGTGATGGCTTGTGACTTTCTGTGATTCTGAAAGCTATGCTACCATTATTTTAATTACCATCAGGGTCATCCATGGTGGGCAGGTTTCAGATGAGCTTCCAGACAAAGACAGACTAAGAAAGGAGTGATGAACTACTTCTGAATATTTAGTCACTGAAAACCTTATGAATAGCAGAGAAACACTATCAGATATAGTGTTTCTATATGAGCCCCTCAGGTTGGAAGGCACTCAAAATGTGACTGGGGAAGAGCTGCCTCCTCAAAGTAGAGTTGACCATGATGATGTGAATGGAGTAAAGC
>NW_006408896.1:51657-65503 GCF_000296735.1 Chrysochloris asiatica | reverse complement strand
TCTATCTGGGTTGACTTGTGGGTGATGGTGTCATGTATGTTAATCTCAGGTTGTTATCTATTGTTTTAGGTTCTTTATCTGGAGCACTTCCTTTAGTATTAATTTCTTTCATGTTTTTAGCCATTGATTTGAACTTTTGTTATCAATTATGCTATTAACAGTGAGTGTCTGTATGCATTGATCATGTACAGTAGAAATATACAGGAATTTATATTCCTGATAATAGAATTGATCAGTTTTTATGGCCTCTGTAGTATTTCACCATGATTTCATTTTCCTGCCTGGAGATTACTGTGGTCTGCTTTTGAAATGTTTATTATTATTACTGTTCTTTGCTGTTACTATAAGTTGAACACTTAAGTCTGTTTTCTTTTTAAAAATTAATATTTTATGTGTTTTTGGCAAAAATTTACACAACTAGGTTTCTATTTGACAATTTCTATACAAATTGTCAGTTATACATTCATGATAATCTTTCCACAATGTGTCAACATTCTTTTTAATTGCATTGTAGTTGTTGCTTCTAGTGCTCTAGTTTCCCTTACATTCTTTTTTTTTTTCTTCTATTCCCTCTTTTTTGTTGTTGTTTTGTTTTGATGTAAATGAAAACACTCAGAAATAGATAATCATTTAAACAACCAAAGAGCACATTCTGCAAGTCTGCCTCATGGCTGCCAACACATAGCCTTTCTCTTTCCATGAGTCTAGAGTCCTCAGATGCTCTATTTCTCCATGCTATCACCTCTGCCTCCATCTCTGGTGTTGTTGCTTCTCTGAATAGGGCCCCACATTCTGCTTTCTACCTTGATGGTCCTGGGGTCCTCTGTTCCTGGACTGTAAGATTAACTACTCCCCCTTTATGTCAAAAAATGTATACCTTTACAGTTATGATGAATGCAATTAGTCATGATAACAATTACTCACTATTGAATCATAAGAATCTTATCCCCATCTCCTTTCACCAGACCTGTCTACTACACAAGATGAAAACTATTCAGTGGGGATTCTACCTTCCCATGCTACACTCTGAAACTCCCTCTTGAAAACTTGTAAGTCAGCTATTTCATGCTTTTATAGTCCCCCCACGCCCCCATTTTGGGTAGTCAACGTCTAAGTTGCCCATCCCTATCAACCCTGTGTACAGAGGGTACAGGTTTGATCCTTGATGTGAAGATTCCTTCCCTCTCAGTTGGTATTTGGAGCTACTACATCCATACATCCCCCACTCAACTGTCAGTTTATTGTACTGTGGTGGCTTGTGAGTTGCTGTGATTCTGAAAGCTATGCCACAAGTATTTTAAATACCAGACAGGTCACCCACAGTGAAAAGGTTTCAACTGAGCTTCCAGATGAAGACAGACTAGGAAGAAGGAGACATGAACTACTTCCAAATATTTAGTCACTGAAAACCTTATGAATAGCAGAGAAACACTATCAGATATAGTGACAGAAAATGAGTCCCTCAGGTTGCAAGGAATTCAAAATGCGATAGGGGAAGAGTTGCCCCCTTAAAGTAGATTTGACTGTGATGATGCAAATGGAGTAAAGCCCTTGGGAGTAAAGCCCTAAGGACCTTCATTTGCTGATGGGGCACAACTCAAAATGAAGTGAAATAGCTGTAAGCATCCATTAATAATTAGAACATGGAATGTACAAAGTATGAATCTAGGAAAATTGGAAATTGTCAGAAATGAAATGGAATGCATAAACATCAATATCTTAGGCATTAGTGAGCTGAAATGAACTGGTATTGGTCATTTTGAATCTGGCAACCAAATGGTTTACTATGCTGGGAATGGCAAGTTGAAGAGGAATGGTGTTGCATTCATCATAAAAAAAATCCATATACATATCAGTCATGAGATGTCTTTGATAGGATATTATCCATGCGCCTACAGGGAAGCCCAGTTAATACCACTATTATTCAAATCTACTCACCAACCACTAAAGCCAGTGAGGATGAAATAGAAGAAATCTACCAACTTCTTCAATCTGAAATTGATCAAACATGCATTCAAGATACATTGATAATCACTGGCAATTGGAATGTAAAGGTTGGAAACAAAGAGGAAGGATCAGTAGTTGGAAAATATGGCCTTGGTGATAGAAAAGATGCTGGAGATCACATGATAGAATTCTGCAAAACCAATGATTTGTTCATTTCAAATACCTTTTTTAATCAGCAAAAAAGATAAGTATACACATGAACCTAACCAGATGGAATACAGAGAAATAAAATTGACTACATCTGTGGAAAGAACCACTGGAAAAACTCCTTATCATCAGGTAAAACAAGGTCAGGGGCAGATTGTGGAATAGACCATCAATTGTTCATATGCAAATTCAAACTGAAGCTGAAGAAAATGAAAACAAGTCAATGAGAGTCAAAATATCACCTTGAATATATCCCACCTGAATTTAGAGATCATCTGAAGAACAGATTTGATCCATTAAACACTAAAGATCAAAGACTAGAAGAGTTGTAGGATGACATCAAGAACATCATACATGAAGAAAGTAAAAAGTCATTAAGAAGACAAGAAAGAAGGAAAGATCATAATGGATGTCTGAAGAGACTCTGAAACTTGTTCTCCAGTGTAGAGATGCTAAAGCATATGGAAGAAATGAGGAGGTACAAGAGCTGAACAAAAAATTTCAAAGGTCAGCTCGAGAAGACAAAGTCAAATATTACAACAAAATGTGCAAAGATCTGGAGTCAGAAAACCAAACGGGAAGAACACGCTCAGCATTTCTCAATCTGAGGGAACTGAAGAAAAAAATTGAGCCTCAATTTTCATTATTGAAGGATTCTCTGTGCAAATTATTGGATGATGCAGAAAGCATAAGAAGATGGAAGGAATAAACAGAGTCACTGTACCAAAAGGAAATGGTTGATGCTGAACCGTTTCAAGAGGTAGCATATGATCAAGAGCCAATGATACTGAAGGAAGAAGTCCAAGGCACATTGAAGGAATTGGGAAAGAACAAGGAACCAGGAGTTGATGGAATACAAATTGAACTCTTTCAAGAAAGTGAGGTAGCACTGGAAGCACTCACTCATCTGTGCCAAGAAATTTGGAAGACAAATATCTGGCCAACTGATTGGAAGAGATCCATATTTTTGCCCATTCTGAAGAGAGGTTACCCAATGCAATGCAAAAATCATTGGACAATATCTTTGATATCTCATGTGAGTAAAGTTTTATTAAAGGTGATACACAAATGTCAGCAAGCATACATTGACCTCCAGAGAACTTCCAGAGGTTCAAGTCAGATTCAGAAGAATACAAGGAACAAGGGATATCATTGCTGACATCAGATGGATCTTGGCTGAAAGCAGAGAATGCCAGAAAGATGTTTACCTGTGCTTTATTGAGTATGCAAAATCCTTCAAGTGTGTGAATCATGACAAGCTATGGACAACATTGAAAAGTATGAATATTCCAGAACACTTAATTTTGCTCATGAGGAACCTGTACATAGACCAAGAGGCAGTTGTTCGAACACAACAAGGGAACACTAAATAGTTTAAATTTAGAAAAGGTGTATGCCAGGGTCGTATTCTTTCACCATATTTATTCAACCTGTATGCTGAACAAATAATCCGAGAAACTGGGTTATATGAAGAAAAACATGACATCAGAATTGGAGGAAAACTCATTAACAACCTGTGATTTGCAGATGATACCACTTTGCTGGAAGTGAAGATGACTTAAAATACTTACTGATGAAGACCAAAGACTACAGCTTTCTGTATGGATTGCATCTCAATGTAAAGAACACTTACCACTAGGCCAGTAAACAACATTCTTATCAACAGAGAAAAGATTGGAGTTGTCAAAGAGTTCATTTTTCTTGGATCAACCATCAATACTCATTGAAGCAGCTTCAAGAAATCAAATGATGTATTGCATTAGGCAACTCAGCTGTACAAGACCTTTTTAAAGTGTTGAAGAGCAATGATGTCAGCTTGAGGACTAAGGTGTGCCTGACCCAAGCCATGGTATTTTCAATAACCTCATATGCATGCAAAAGTTGGACAGTGAATAAGGAAGATCATAGAAGAATTGATGCATTTGAGTTATGGTGTTGGAGGAGAATATTGAAAGCACCATGGCTGCCAAAAGAACATACAGATCTTTGTTGGAAGAAGTACAGCCACAATGCTCCTTTGAGACCAGGATGACCAGACTTCATCTGTCATACTTCAGATATATTGTCAGGAGGGACCAGTCACTGGAGAAGGATATCATGTTTGGTAAGGTCAGAAAAAAAGAGGAAGACCCCCAGCGAGATGAATTGGCAAAGTGGCAGCATCAATAGACTCAAGCATGGCAACAATTGTGAGGTTCGCCCAGGACCAGGCAGTATTTTGTTCACTTGTACACAGGGTCACTATGAGTTGGTATCAACTCGATGACACCTAACAACAACAACAACAACATCCATACATATAGGTCAAGTTCCTCAATTTGTAACAATTTACACTTGTTTCCTTTGTCAGATTTCTTTATCTTCCTCTAGTCGAGTTCTGATAATTAAGCCATTGAAGCTTTGTCAAATGAATACTGTCTTCAAGTTTGTACATTCTTGTGCATCTCCCCTCACTTCATATCAGCTGGATGCTTCACTCTCAGCTCTAGCCCTCTGTGGCTAGGTCCTTATCCATGGGCTTAGGAATTCCTAGTGGTTATGAATTGGGCTGCGAACCGCAAGGTCAGCAGTTTGAAACTACCAGCTGTTCCGCGGGAGAAAGATGAGGCTTTCTGCTCCCGTAAAGATTTACAGCCTCGGAAACCCTGTATAGGGTTGCTATGAGTCGGAACTGACTCCACGGCACATCACAACAACAACAACAGCCACACTTTGGACCAACAAGCTCTTCTCTGTCTCATCTCCTTGTCAATAGAAGTCTATGGAATGTGGTTGAACTCAGCCCATATCTTAATTGCTGCCTTTTCCCTACTTCCACTCACCAGTAGACCACCATGGATGCCAGACTTATATGCCTGTCATGTGTTCCCTTTGAGTCTTGGGGTGGTGATGGTGGTGTTTGTCTTGAAGGGACTTGGTTGCTTGTCTTGATGATTCCCTGGCAAACAACTTGTTTGTTCTTGTTATAGCCAATCGGATTGCCATTTTTGTTTTTTATTTTCCCTGCTGGTCTTTCTTTCAAGAAGTATCTTCTACTCCTCTAGCTGCTCCAGGCTGTTCTTCATGTCCTTTCAAGTGAGAATGTCCCACCTCATAAGGTTGTGGATATGGCTCAAGATTACACCTAAGGTTCTATACACTACAAAGTTGCTACAAGAAGTCTATTTCACTGGGCAAGTTCTAGAATCACTTTTATGTATTCTGATGAGTTATAGGCTGAAGTTGGGCTTATAAGCTTTCTGTATTCATGTTTTCTAATATTCCTTTCTATCCCACTCACATGTCTATTTTACAATAGTAGGGAAGGGAAACCAATATTCATAAGACAGTCAAGCATCTTAACATTTTTTTCTCCTTTTTTACCCATTCAGACTATGCCTCAATCCCTGTAACGCAGAGCCCTGTTGTTCCAAGGTTGAGCATACATCACTATTTACTTTTGACCCATTTAGCCCATTCAAACTTACCTAAGTGTTCCCCTATCTACCTTGTTCTTCTATGCCCCTCATCCTTCTTGTGTATTGCCCACCCAACACCTGAACTATGTTGTGTCTATCCCCTAACCTGTGTTCCACCGTCCCCTCCTTCCCACTGCTGGTAACCAACAAATGATTTTTTTTCCTTTTAGTGTGGGTATCTTTTCTTAAACTTTTACAATAATGGTATTATGCAATATTTGTACTTTTGTGACTGACTAATTTCACTTAGCATAATGTCCTCAAGGTTCATCCATGTTATGCGGTGACTTGCAGCTTCCTTGTTATTCTTCAAGGTAGCATAATATTCCATTATGTATATGTACCAAAATGTGTTTATCCATTCTTCCATTGATGGACACTTAGGATATCTCCATCTTTTTGCTATTGGGAATAGTGTTGCAGTAAACATTGGTGTGCACATATCTCCTCGTGGTCTGGCTCATATTTCTTGTGGATATATACCAAGTAGAGGAATTGCTGGATCATTAGGTATGATTTCTATTTCCAACATTATGAGAAAGTGCCATACTATTTCCCAGAGAGGTTGGACCATTTTGCAGTTCCACCAGCAATGTAGGAGGGTCCCAGTCTCTCCACATCCTCACCAGCATTTATTGTCCTCAGCTTTTTTGAACTTCGCTGTTATTGCTAATGCGAGATGGTATCTTGTTGTTGCTTTGATTTGCATCTCTCTAATGGCTAATAATCGTGAACATTTCTTCATATGTTTGTTGGTTGCCTGAATGTCTTCCTTGTTGGAGTGTCTGTTTATAGCCTGTGACCATTTTTTAATTGTCTTTTTCTTGTAGCAATGTAGTTTCCTGTAGATGTTAGAGATTAGTCTTTGTCATTGCAAACTATTTTTTTCCCATTCTGTGGGCTCCCTTTTTACTCTTTGGTGTTTTTTATGTATGTCCCAATCATCTAGTTGCTCATCTTTTGTTTGTACAATTCTCACAATATTTGGTAGTCTATGTTGCCCTGTATTTGTTTTGTTGTTGTTGTTAGGTACCATCGAGTTGGTACCGACTCATAGCGACCTTATGCACAGCAGAACAAAATACTGCCTGATCCTGGGCCAACCTCACTATCGTTGTCAGCAAGATTCCTAGGGGAGTTGTTGTTTGAGCAAAGACTCAGTGATGAGAAGAAGTCAATCATATGGTGATGGAGTTTGACATATAGAATGAGTCTCTTAAGGTAAAGGTTGTTGTTGTTATGTGCCATCAAGTCAGTACCGACTCATAGCAACCCTATGCCCAACAGAACAAAACACTGCCTGATCCTGGGCCAACTTTACAATTTTTGCCACACTTGAGCCCATTGATGCTGCCACTTTGCCATTCCGTCTCGCTGGGGATCTTCCTCTTTTTCTCTGACCCTCCATTTTATCAAACATGATATCCTTCTCCAGTGACTGGTCTCTCCTGACAATATGTCTGAAGTATGAGAGACTAAGTCTAGCCATCCTGGCCTCCAAGGAGCACTGTGGCTGCACTTCTTACAACACAGATCTGTTGGTTCTTCTAGCATCCCATGGCACTTTCAATATTCTCGTCCAACACCATAACTCAAAAGCATCAATTCTTCTATGGTCTTCCTTATTCACTGTTCAGCTTTCACATGCATATGAGGTTATTGAAAAAATCATGGCTTGGGTCAGGCATACCTTAGTCTGTTTCTCTTCATTTTGAGTTGTGCCCCATCAGCAAATGAAGGTCCCAATGGCTTTACTCCCACAGGCTTTACTCGATTTGCATCACCACGGTCAATTCTACTGTGAGGAGGCAGCTCTTCCCCAGTTGCATTTTGAGTGCCTTCCAACATGAAGGGCTCATTTTCTGGCACTATATCTGACAGTGTTTCTCTGCTATTCATAAGATTTTCAGTTAGTAAATATTCAGAAGGAGTTTGTCACTCCTTCTTCCTAGTCTGTCTTCAACTGGAAGCTCATCTGAAATCTGTCCAGATGATGTGACCCTGCTGGTATTTAAAATACCGGTGGCATAGCTTCCAGAATCACAGTAACTCACAAGCCACCATAGTACAACAAACTGACAGACGTGTGGTGGTGCCCTGTATTAGAGCCCTTAAATTTGTCCCTATTATTTCACTGATGACCTTTATAATTCTGGGATTCACATTTAGATCTTTAATTCATGTTGAGTTGGTTTTTGTATATAGTGTGAGATAAAGGTCTTGTTTCAATCTTTTGTATATAGATTTTCAGTTCTGCCAGCACCATCTGTTGAAGAGACTATTTCCTCTTCAATTAATGTATTTTGGCCCTTTGTCAAAGATCAGTATGTGGATCGGTTAATTTCTGAATTCTTACTTCTGTTCCATTGATCTATTTATTTTTCATTGTACCAGTACCAGTTTTTGTTTTGTTGTTGTTGTTTTGTTTCTAAATCATTGTAGCCTTGTAGTAAATTTTGAAATCAGGGAGTGAGAGGACTCAAACGTTGTTCTTCTTAAGCAGTGCTTTGCTTATCCAGGGACCCTTTTATACAACAACGTGGAATAAGGGATATCATAGTTGACATCAGATGGATATTGTCTAAAAGCAGACAATGCCAGAAAGCTGTTTACCTGTGCTTTATTGACTATACAAAGTCTTTTCAACTGTGTGGATCATGACAAGCTATGGATAACCTTGTGATAAATGGACATTCCAAAAAACTTAATTGTTCTCATGAGAAACCTGTAC
Source organism: Chrysochloris asiatica (assembly GCF_000296735.1). Lineage (NCBI taxonomy): Eukaryota > Metazoa > Chordata > Mammalia > Afrosoricida > Chrysochloridae > Chrysochloris > Chrysochloris asiatica. The sequence goes on along the minus strand of NW_006408896.1, from coordinate 57,160 downwards.
ATAGATCAAAGACAGTTGATCAGACATAACAGAGGAACACTGAATTATTTAAAAATCAAGAAGAGGTGTATCCCATGTTGTATTCTTTCATATACTTAATCAGTCTGTAAACTGAACAAATAATCTGAGAAGTTGGGTTATATGAAGAAGGAGGTCACCTCTCTTTGGAATGGGCATAGATACGGATCTCTTCCAATCAGTTGGCCATGCAGTTGTCTTCCAAATTTCTCGGCATAGATGAGTGAGTGCATCCAGTGCTGCATCAGTTTGTTGAAAGATTTCAATCTGTGTTCCATCAATTCCCAGAATCTGTTCTTTGTCAATGTCTTCATGCACCTTGGTCTTTTTGTTTCAGTACCATTGGCTCTTGATCATATGCTACCTCTTGAAATAATGGACCACTGACTATTGCTTTTTGGTTCAGTGGTATTAGGATTAGAGGAACACTTGTTAACAACCTGAGATATGAAGATGATACAAACTTGCTTGCTGAAAGTGAAAAGGACTTAAAACACTTAATGAACTGATGAAGAAAAAAAACCCCACAAAAAACAACAACACAGCCTTCTGTATTAATTATACCTCAGTGTAAAAAAAAAAAAATCCCAACCACTGGACCAACAAAAAATACCAGACATTTTCCTACTTGCTAGCCTGTGCTTTGTTATTTTCCTCTCCTTTAATATTCTCTTCTAAGCTATCCCTTTTTAAAATTATTTTACATATTTAAAATCTTAGATCATTCTTTTCAATGAAATTCACTCTACATATCCTGACTAGTACTGCTACTTGAATTGTAAGTGTCACTGCAATGATCAGGTCTGAGTCTTTAAGTGAACCTCTGACCCTAGGCAGGAACTTTACCACCCAGTGCCTCTGTGCTTCTCTCCTCCCTCACTGTGGTGATACAGAAAGGATGAATGTAGCTGAAATTGGGTAATTCACTATTCCACACTGTTAGATTCCAGTCAACAGTCTCTCCCACTACTTGGCTGGGCTGTCAGTTTGTCATATTGTGTGGCTTCCATGTTGCTGTGATTCTGGAAAGTATATCACAGGTATTTTAAATACTAGCAGGGTCACCATGGTGGACAGGTTTCAGCTGAGCTTCCAGACAAAGACAGATGCAAAAGAAGGAGAGATGGACTACGTCCAAAAATTTAGTCACTGAAAGTCTTATGAATAACAGTGGTGCATTGTCAGTACCAGACTATTGAATATTGAAACATGATTAAGAGCAACAAATTACTGTCAAATATAGTGCTGGAAAATGAGCCCCTCAGATTGGAAGGAACTCAAAATACAACTAGGGAAGAGCTGTCTCCTCAAAGTAGGGATGACTGTGATGATGCAAATGGAGTAGGGCTTTTGGGACCTCCATTTACTGATGGGTCACAACTGAAAATCAAGAGAAACAGCTGTAGACCTCCATTAATGGTTAGAAACTTGAATGTATGAAGTACAAATCTAGGAAAATTGAAAATTGTCAAAAATTAATAGAGCATATAAGTGAGCTAGGTATTAGTGAGCTGAAATGGATTGGTATTAGCCATTTTGAATCTGAAAGTCATATGGTTTACTATGCTTAGAATGATAAATTGAAGAGGAGTGTCATCACATTCATCCTCAAAAAGATCATATCAAGATCTGTTTTGAAGTACAATGCTGTCTGTAATAGGATTATATACACACATCTACAAGGATGTTTGAATACCAATACTATTCAAATTTACACACCAACCAATAAAGCCAGTGATGATGAAACTGAATAAATCTACAAGCTTCTTCAATGTCATCTAATATGCAATTAAGATGTATTGATAATTACTGACAATTGGAATGCAAAGATTAGAAGCAAAAAGGAAGGATCAGTATTTGGAAAATATGGTCTTGGTGATAGAAACGATACTGGAGATCACATGATACAAGTATGCAAGACCATCAACTTTTTCATTCAAATACATTTTTAAGATGACTAAACACATGAACCTGACCAGATGTAATACACATAAATCAAATTGACTCCATCTGTGGAACTAGAAAGTGGAAAAGCTCCAGATCGTCAGCCAAAACAAGTCCAGGGGCAAACTGTGGAACAGACCATTAATTACTCATATGCAAGTTCAGGCTGAAACTGAAGAAAATAAAAACAAGTCCACAAGAACCAAAATATGACCTTGAACATTTCCCAAATGAATTTAGAGATCGTCTGAAGAATAGATTTGATGCATTAGACACTAAAGACTGAAGACAAGAAGAGTTGTGTGGTGACATTAAGAACATCATACAGAAAGAAAGGAAAATGTCATTAAGAAGAAAAGAATGAAGGAAAAGACCACAATAGATGTTAAAAGAGACTCTGAAAGTTGCTCTCCAATGTAGAGATGCTAAAGCAAATGGAAGAGATGAGATAAAAGAACTGTATAGGAAATGCCAGTGGTCAACTAAAAAAGACAAAGTAAAATATTAAACTGAAATGTGCAAAGACCTGGAGTTAGAAAACCAAAAGGGAAGCACATATTTGGCATTCCTAAACCTGAGGAAACTGAGGAAAAATTCAAGCCTCGACTTGCAATATTGAAGGACTCTATGGGCAAAATATTGAATGATGCAGAAAGCATCAAAATAAGGTGGAAGGAATACACAATCACGGTACCACAAGGGAATGGTCGATGTTTGACCATTTCAAGGGCTAGAGTATGATCAAGAGTCAGTAATACCTAAGGAAGAAGTCCAAGGTGCATTGAAGGTATTGGCAAAGAACAAGGCACTAGAAATTGATGGAAAACAAATTGAAATCTTTCAACAAAGTGAGGCAGCACTGGAGGCACTTATCTATGACAAGAAATTTAGAGGACAACTACCTAGGTAACTGACTGGAAGAGATCCATATTTGTACCCATTCCAAAGAGCAGTGACCCAATGGAACATGAAAATAATAGGATAATATCATTAATATCACATGCAAGTAAAATTTTGTTAAAGATAATATAAAAATGGCTGGCTGTAGCCATGCATTAACAGAGAACTTCTAGAGGTTCAAGTCAGATACAGAAGAGGCCATGGAATGAGGGATATCATTGGTGATGTCAGATGGATCTTGGCTGAGAGCAGAGAATACCAGAAAGTGGTGTACCTGTGCTTTATTGATTACTCAGACTTGATTATGTGGATCATGACAAACTATGGACAACATTACAGAGAACGAGTGATCTGGAATACTTAATTGTGCTCACGAGGAACCTGTACATAGACAAAGAGGCAGTTATTTGAAAAGAATAAGGGAACACTGAATGGTTTAAAATTAGGAAATGTGTGTGCCAGGGTTGTAGTCTTTCACCATACTTATTCAATCTTCATGCTGAGCAAATAATCCTAGAAGATGGATTATCTGAAGAAAAATGTTGCATCAGGATTTGAGGAAGACTCATTAAGAACCTGCAATATGCAGATGATAAAACCTTGCTAGCTGAAAATGAAGAGGACTTAAAGTACTTACTGATGAAGATTAAAGACCACAGCCTCCAGTATGGGTTGTGCCTCAATGTAAAGAAGACAAAATCCTCACCTCTGGATCAGTAAACCACATTCATATAAATGGAGAAAAGATTAAAAATGTTAGACTTCATTTTACTCAAATCAACAATCAACACTCATGGGACCAGCAGTCAAGAATCAAACTCATAGAACTCACACCTCTTGACACTATATTGTTTTTTCTTGCTAAGGACTCATTGCATTAGGCAAATGTGGTGCACAAGATGTCACTTTGAGGACAAAGGTACTCCTGAAGCAAGCCATGGTATTTTCAATAACTTTATATACATGTGAAAGTTGGACAGTTAATAAGGAAGACCATAGAAGAATTGATGCATTTGAGTTATGGTGATAGAAGAGAATATTTAAAGTATCATAGACTGACAAAAGAACAAACCAATCTTGTGTTGGACAGAGTACAGCTAGAGTGCTCCTTAGAAGTCAGAATGGAGAGACCTTGGCTTTCAGAATTTGGACATATTATCAGGAGGGAACAGCGCCTGGTGAAGGACATCTTGCTTGGTAAAGTGGAGGACCAGTGAAAAAGAGAACTACCTCTAACTAGATGGATTGGTACAGTGGCAGCAGCATTGGGCTGAAACATAGTAATGTTTGAGGTTGTTGCAGGATCAAGCAGTGTGTATAGGGTTGCTATGAGTCGGTACCAATTTGATGGCACCTAACAACAACAGATAGTTTTCCATTAGAAGAGGTCTGGAAAAGGAGAATAGAATGTTCTGGGCATATGTCAGAATGGCTGCTTTGCTCAAGCCCAACTGGCTGTAAAGATATTTTTTATCTGATCTTCCCACTGAGTATCTGGTTGGGTTCATGGTGACAAAACTCAGAAAACTGTGTTCATCCTCCTAAGTTGGGACCCAGATCCTAGGCATATTTAACCCTGATGCTTGTGAACACCAAGTCCTCAACAATTCTCCAACTACACTTTGTGTCTTCCTTCTCTAGTACTCATCCCAGAAATGGTTTCTATTGACCAGGTTTCTGCTCTGAATTGATTCTCCATATCAGCTTATGTGTCCTTCCAGGTTAGATTTTGTTAGGTGCCATCAAGGTGGTACTGACTCATAGCGACCTTATGTATAACAGAACAAAACCCTGCCCAGTTCTGTGCCAAGCTCACAATCATTGCTATGTTTGATACCATTGTTGCTGTCACTGTGCCAATCCATCTAGTTGGGGGTCTTCCTCTTTTTCAGTGACCCTTCACTTTACCAAGCAAGATGTCCTTCTCCAGGGACAAGTCCCTCCTGATAATATGTCCAAAGCATGAGCGACAAGGTCTCGCCATCCTGGGTCCTAAGGAGCATTTTGGCTGTACTTCTGCCTACACAGATTTGTTTGTTCTTTTGATCATGATACTTTTAATATTCTCCTCCAACATATCTCATATGCATCAGTTCCTCTACACTCTTCCTTATTCATTATCCAAGTCTCATATTCATATAAGGCTATTGAAAATACCATGGTTTGGGTCAGGCACATCTTAGTCCTCTAATGACATCTTTGCTCTTCAACTCTGTAAAAAGGTGTTGTTCAGCAGATTTGCCTAATGTAGAGCATTTGATTTCTTGACTGCTGGTTCCATGAATGTTGATTGTTGATTTGAGCAAAACGAAGTCTTTGACAACTTCAATCTTTTCTCTATGTGCCTTGATGTTGTTTATTGGTCTAGTTATGAGGATCCTTGTTTTCTTTACATTGAGTTGCAAGCCATACCGGAGGCTGTGGTCTTTGATCTTCATCATCTAAGCATTCATCATCAAGAAGAACATATCCAGATCAGTCATGAGGTACAGTGCTGTAAGTGATAGGATAATATCCATACACCTACAGGGAAGCTCAGTTAATATCACTATTATTCAAATTTACGCACCAACTACTAAAGCCAGTGAGGATGAAATAGAAGAATTCTACCAACTTCTTCAATCTGAAATTGATCAAACAT
>NW_006408896.1:46633-47547 GCF_000296735.1 Chrysochloris asiatica | reverse complement strand
AAACATCTTTCTGATATTCTCTGCTTTCAGCCAAGATCTATCGGACATCCGCAATGATATCTTTCATTCCATGGCCTCTTCTGAATCCAGCTTGAAACTCTGGAAGTTCTCTGTCAATGTATGATTGTAGCCATTTCTGTATTACCTTTAACAAGACTTTACTTGCTTGAGATATCAAAGAGATTATCTGATGATTTCCGCATTCCGTTGGGTCACCTCTCTTTGGAATGGACACAAATATGGATCTCTTCCAATCAGTCATCCAGATAGTTGTCTTCCAAATTTCTTGTCAGAGATGAGTGAGTACCTCCTGTACTGCCTCACTTTCTTGAAAGATTTCAATGTTTTCCTGGTGCCTTGTTCTTTGCCAATTCCTTCAATGCACCTTGAACTTTCTCCCTGAGTATCATTGACTCTTGTTCATATGGTACCACTTGAAACAGTTGAACATTAACCATTTCCTTTTGGTATAATGACTCTGTGTATTCCTTCCATCTACTCTTGATGCTTTCTGCATCATTCGATAATTTGCCAAAAGAATCTTTCAGTAATGAAAGTCGAGGCTTGAATTTGTTTTTCAGTTCCCCCAGCTTGAGAAATGCTGAGTGTGTTCTTCCTTTTTGGTTTTCTGCTTCCAAATCTTTGCACATTTTATTATAATATTTGGCTTTATCTTCTCGAGCTGATCTTTGAAATTTTCTATTCAGCTCTTGGACCTCCTCATTTCTTCCATTTGCTTTAGCATCTCTACACTAGAGAGCAAGTTTCAGAGTCTTTTCTGACATCCATTTTGATCTTTTCCTTCTTTCTTGTCTTCTCAATGTCTTTTTGCTCTCTTCACGTATGATGTTCTTGATGTCATCCCACAACTCTTCTGGTCTTCGGTCTTTAGTGTTTAATGTATCAAATCTGTT
>NW_006408896.1:39728-45903 GCF_000296735.1 Chrysochloris asiatica | reverse complement strand
GTACATTCCATGTTCCAATTTTCAATGGATGTTTACAGTTGTTTCTCTTCATTTTGAGTTATGCCCCATCAGCAAATGAAGGTTCTGTGGGCTTTTCTCCCACGAGCTTAACTCCATTCATGTCATCATGGTCAACTCTACTTTGAGGAGGCATCTCTTCCCCAGTCGCATTTTGAGTGCCTTCCAATCCGAGGGGCTCATTTTCCAGCACAGTATCTGACAGTGTTTCTCTGCTATTCATAAAGTCTTCAGTGACTAAAGATTTGGAAGTATGGTTTAGCAACATATTATTTGGGCACTGTTGGTCATGTGATTCATTATAACCAGCCTCATCTACAACCTATTTGAAGCATTATCTGCTTAGGAGAATCGTCAGTAGTAAATGAACTATTGAGCAAAAAACTATTTTGTAAAACCCCTAAAATATTGTAGTTCAACAAATGCAACAATTTATCAAGAGTCTATTGTAGAAATGAAAGTTAGGGGTTTTAGTGGCTTTAAAATATGTAGCCTGACTAAATTCAATGGTAGAGACAATTGAATGTGGCACTAGATAGAAGTTTGCTGTGACATTATCCTAAGAGGATTGATTAGGATGACCTTGGAAGTTCACATCACCCTATATCCCATCTATTTTGCAGTTGTTTTACTGTTCAGTAAAATTTTAGAGTCAAAAGTGTAGTGTAGCAGGCCCTTCTTCTTTCCTATATGTGGGTTGGAAGGGGCTGTTGCTGCAACTCAGACGATGCCAGAGGTCAGAGTTCAGGTAATCGAGTGTGTGTTTCCAAGGTTGTAAATGTGAGAGAAATGTAAAGTGGTATGTCTGATGCATACGTCTGACATATAAGTCTAGAGTGCATACTCAATTTAACAACTACATTCCTTGCATTTGAATGAACTTATTAGAAAATGTTAATCTTGGTTTCTTGTTTGCAGTCAGGAAACACAAGGTCATGTTCTTTTTGTTTTTAAGTGGGTGAACCCAGAGTGCATTTGTGTGAATGTCTGTGTGCATATTTATTCTGTGGAGCAGTCACCGATAATTGGTGTACAGAAGCTTTGTTTCTTCAAGTTTTGAAAGTGTGGTTATAACTAGATTTTCATGCTTCCTGTCTCTCACCTGAATTCTGTTGATCTTTTCAAAACCTTTGCTTTTCTGCTTAAAGGGAGAGAGTGCATGTCAGAACAACTGTACAGTTATTGAACAGTAGATTCTGATATTTACAGAGTCATAATTCATGAAAATAATGTTCTTCTGATCACCTGGAATTCTTTAAGAAACTAAGACACACCCCAGGCCTTGGCTGACCACTTTTCATGAGTTCTTCCAGTGGGCCTCCTATAGCTGATGTGGGACAAAAAGAAAAACTGCCAGTCTTGCAATATCTCCTAGTTGCTAATATTTCATCCTGCTTTCACTCTATGCTTCATTTTTGTTAAATAGTTGGGTTGGTCCTGTGCACAGAGATAAACATTTTTTCCATACAAGAGAGATATTATCTGAATGTGGAAATAGGACCTTAATTATAGAGATGTTTTCTAACTTATGCTATATGTTCTGACTGTTCTAGACCATAAAGATAGAAATAAAATAGAAATTGGACACAAACTGAAAAGATAAGTTCATTGTGTTGTGCAATATGAGGAACCTTCAAATAGTTTTTGGGGAAATGAAAAGAAAATGGAACTTTTCTATGAATTTTTTAAAGACTTCCTGTAATGATAAGTTTATGAAATAAGATTAAACCAACAAAACAGTAAATGAAGAAAGGGATGAAGGAGATTGCTAAATCCTAGAGTTGACCAAACTAGAACACAGAGTTGACCATATTAGAACACAACCCTAGAGTTGACCATACTAGAACACAAAACCTTGTGTTGAATCCCCATGAAATCTAAGTTCCTCAGGACTGTCATCCTCGCCTTTCCTTTAAAAAATATTGGAATGTGTGGTACCTTGCTGAACTAGACCGTATGTTTTGTTTTAGGACACAGTAGCTATTGATGATGTGACTGTGGATTTTACCCAGGAAGAGTGGGAATTGCTGGATGCTTCTCAGAAGCAACTCTACAGAGATGTAATGATAGAAACCTTCATAAACCTGGCCATAGTAGGTATGGAGAGCTTCATTTCTTTTTAAATCTATAGACCAAACACTTATTGCTGTTACTTTGGTGTGCTAGTATGTGGGCCAAGGAATGGTAATACAGTGTTAAATAAGACAATTATGGTCATTTGCTCTCTGGAACATGCATATGCTGTCTTCACCATGAATACAAACCTCCATGTGTTAAACTCCACGATTACACTGTCAGTTTATCATACTATAGTAGGTTGCATGTTGTTATTCTGGAAGCAGTTCCATCGGTATTTCAATCACCAGCAGGGTCACCCATGGTGGACAGGTTTCAGCAGAACTTGCAAACTGAAGCAAGCTAGAAAGAAGAAGTGACCTACTTTGGAAAAGTTACCTACTGAAAAATTTATGAATAGCATTGGAACATTGTCTGATATAGTGCAAGAAGATGAGTTCCTAAAGTTGAAAGGCACTTAAAATATGGCTGAGGAAGAGTTGCTTCCTGAATATAGACTCAATCTTAACTAAGTGGATGGCACAAAAATTTCAGAACCTTCATTTCCTGATATAGCATGACTCAAAATGAGAAGAAAGAGTTGCAAACATCAATTCCTAAAAATGTAAGAAAACTGGAAGAAAAAAATGGAATGCATAAAGATCAATGTCTTAGTTATCCAATGCTACTGTAACAGAAAGGGCTTTAACAACTAGAAATTTATTCTCATAGTTTAAGACACTAGAAGTTCACATTCAAAGTGCTGATTAGATCATATGCACATGTATATAAGGAAGATCAGTTGTCTAGGAGACAACTTTGACTTTGTCAACTCTGGGGAAAGGTCCTTGTATCCTTTAAGCATCTCTAAGCCCAGTGTTCACTGGAGATCTCTATACATCTTGGCATTAATGTTACCCTGGATCTTGGAGCTTCACAGTGCAGGAACCCCAGGTCCAAAGGACACAGGCCACTCCTAGCTCTTCTATCTTAATGATAGTAGGTCCCTCTGAGCTCAACTCACTTCTCTCTCCTTTTATGTATCAAAAGAGATTAACTCAAGAATGATTGCATCTGGCATAATAAACATCATAGAAGCGGGGATTTACACTACATAGGATAATCACATCAGATCAGCACTGATCACATCAGATCACATCATGAGAGTGATTGTATCATGTTGGATCTCATCAGTCATATTAGATCTCATCATGTAGATGATAACTACATCTTAACTGCTAAACCACTCAGAATCATCATCAAGCCAAGTTGACACAAATCTTAACTATTGCAGTCAATATTATAGTCATTATTGGCATTATGTGCCACTGACTTGGTTCCAACTCATTGGGACCATATACATATGAGAATGAAACACTGCCTAGTCCTGTGCCATTCTCACCATTGTTGTTATGCTTTATCCCATTGTGGGTTCCACCATACCAATCCATCTGGTTGGAGGTCTTCCACTTTTTTGCTGACTCTTCACTTTACCAAGCATGATGTCCTTCACCATGGACTGGTACTGTCTGATAACATGTCCATAGTATGAGAGACAAAGTTTCACCATCCTGGCTTCTAAGAAGAAATCTGGTGGTACTTCTTTCAAGACCAATTTATGTTTTGTTCTGGCAGTCCATGATGTTTTCCATATTCTTCTCCAACATCATAAATTAAATGCATCAACTCTTCTGCAGTCTTCCTTATTCACTGTCCAACTTTCACATGCACATGTTGCTGTTGTTAAGTGCCATCGATTGTAAATGCCATAGCTTGGGTCAGGTGCACCTTTGTCTTCACACTGATATATTTATTCTTGAACACTTTTAAGAGGTCTTTTTTCAGCACCTTTACCTAATGCAATACATTGTTTGATTTCTTGGATGTTGCTTCCATGAGTGATGGTTGTAGATCCAAGCAAAATGAAATCATTGACAACTTCAATGTTTTCTCCACTTTTCATGATATTATCTATTAGTCCAGTTGTGATGAGTTTTGCTTTCTTTACATTAAGGTCCAATCTATACTGAAGGCTTCATTCTTTGATTTTCATCAGTAAGTATTTTAAGCCTTCTTCACTTCTTACAAAGGGAGTTGTATCACCTGCATATCACAGGCTGTTAAGGAGTATTACTCTAACCTTGATGCCTCATTCTTCATATAGTACAGCTTCTCAGATTATCTCCTCAGCGTACTGATTTATTCAGCATGGTGAAAGAAAACAATCCTGACACACACCTTTCCTGAATTTAAACCATTCAGTATTCCCGAGTTCCTTTTGAATAACCACCTTGTCATGATACACACAGCCAAAAGCTTTTGCATAGTAAATAAAGCATTAGTAAACATCTATCTGGTATTGTTTTCAGTCAATGTCCATCTGATGTCAGCAATGATATCCCTAGTTCCATGTCCTCTTCTGAATCCATTTGAATTTTTGGTAGTTATATGTCAATGTACTGCTGTAGGAGTATTTTTTAGACAAAATTTTACTTGCATGTAACATTAATGATATGATTGGATGATTATCTCTTCATGTTGTGTCACCTCTCTTTGGAAAATCACAAATATGGATTTCTTACAATCAGCTGGCCAGAGAGCTGTCTTCCAGTTGTATGTATGTAGGTATGTATATATATAATCTGTAATTAATATATAAGCTTTCTTAGCTTATATATTAATCACAGTCATTAGTAAACTGAAATAAACTGATACTGGCTATTTTTAATCAGAAAGTCATATGGTCTACTATGTTGGGAATGACAAACTAAAGAGGAATGATATCACTTGCAATTGGAAGAGTCATCATTAAAAACAAAATAAAACATTTAAATATTTACCCTGAAGTGTACAGTAGCATCAGTGATTGGATAATATGCACATGTATATAAGGAAGATCAGTTATTATGACTATTACTCAAATTTACACACCAACCACTAAGGTTGAAGATGAAGAAATGGAAGATTTTTGTCAATTTCTTCATGCTGAAATTTATCAAACATGCAATCAAGATGCACTGATAATTATGGGATATCGGAATACAAAAGTTGGAAACAAAGAAGAATTAGAAGTTAGGAGTTATGAACTTGGTGATAGAAATGATGATGGAGCTTGTATGATAGAAGTTTGAAAACCAATGAATCATTCATTGAAAATACCTCTTTGCAAAAACATAGATGATGATTATAAGCATAGACCTTGCCAGACTGAATACACAGGCATAAAATTACAATAGAGAAACTCAGTATCATCATGACTAAGCCAAAAGTTGATGGTGGAACAAACAATCAATTGTTCATGTGAAATGCCATGTTGGAGTGAAGAAAATGAAAACAGTTCCATGAGGGCCAAAGTGTGACACGAATTTAACCTGAATTTAGAAAACAACTCAAGAATGCAAGGGAACTTCAAAAATTTGTGGGAAAATTGAATAGAAAGATATTTCTCATGTATTTATTGAAGCCCCTGTGTAGATTGGACACATAGAGCTGTAATGACTGAATATCAGATGAGTTGTGGGACACCATGCATGAAGAAACCAAAAAATCATAAAAAACAACAACAGGAAAGATAGAAAAGTGTAAAATGGGTATCAGTAGAGATTCTGAAATTTACTGTTAAATATGGAATAACAAAAAAGAAAGAAAAAAATGATGCAGTAAAAAAGTTTAATAGGAGATTTCAATGGATAGCTCTCAAATACAAAGTGAAGTATTGTAATGCAATGTGTAGAGACCTTGGATTTAAGAAAAAAAAAGAGGTGGTGGGGAATGCAACATGCTTAGTATTTCTCAATCTGAAATAAATTAAAACAAAAGTCATGTCTCGAGTTGGAATATTGAAGGATTCTATGAACAAAATATTTAGCAATACAGGAAACATCAAAAGAAAATAGAAAGAATACACAGTTACTTACCAAAAATATTTGGACAACAATCAACCATTTCAAGAGATAGCATGTAATCAAGAACTGATGTGTTTTTTTTTTAAATGTTTTATTGTGAATTAGTTTACATGGGAGAACATTAGTTTTACATTCATTCTATCGTATATCGTCTCATTGCCATGGTTACAATCCCCTCCATGCAATCCTTCCCCTGT
>NW_006408896.1:35263-39628 GCF_000296735.1 Chrysochloris asiatica | reverse complement strand
TGGCCCAGGATTGGACATTGTTTCGTTCTGCTGTGCGTGGGGTCGCTATGAGTCGGTTCCGACTCGATGGCACCTGACAACAACAACATTAAGTATTTTAAGTCTTTTTCACTGTGAGTAAGCTAGGTTTATCTGCATATGCAAGTTGTTAACGAGTCTTTCTCCAATCCTGATGCCTTATTTCTTCCATTTGCATTAGTATCTCTATGCTGGAAAGAAACTTTCCAGAAACTTCTGACATCCATTTTGGTGTTTTCTTCTTTCTCATTTTCATAATGACCTTATGCTTTCTTCTGTAGGATTTTCTTGATGTCATTCCATAACTCTTATCTTTGGCCATTAGTGTCTGGTTCATTAAATCTATTCTAGAGATGATTTCTAAATTCAGGTGGGATATGTCCAAGGTCATCTTTTTGGTTCTCGTGGATTTGTTTTAATTTTCTTCACATTTATTCTGAACTTACACATGAGCAATTAATGGTCTGTTCCACAGTCTGCCCTTGGACTTAATTAGGTTGATGATCAGGAGCTTTCTCACCATCTCTTTCCACAGATGTAGTCAATTTGGTTTCTGTGTATTCCATCTGGTCATGTCCATGTGTATAAGCATCTTTAATGCTGTTTTTAAAAAGTATTAGCAATGAAGAAGACAATGGTCTTCAAAATTTCTATTATGTGATTTCCAGCATTGTTTCTATCACCAACTCTGTAGTTTTCAACTACTGATCCTTCCTCTTAATTTCCAACTTTTGCATTCCAATCACCAATAATTATCAATACATCCTGATTGCATATTTGATCAATTTCAGACTGGACATATTGGTAGAATTATTCACTATCATCATCACTGACTTTAGTGATTGATGTGTAAAGTTGATTAATAGCTGGAATAACTTGTCTTCATTGTAGGTGTCTGAATATAATCCTATTACAGACAGCATTGTACTTCAATTTAGATTCTTTATGATGATGAATGTGTTGCCGTTCCTCTTCAGTTTGGTATTCCTGGCATAGTGAACCAGGTGATTGTCAGATTCAAAATGGCCAATACCAGTCTACTTCAGCTAGCTAGTGCCTTGAATATCGATTTTTATGTATTCCATTTATTTTATGATAACTTTCATTTTTCCTAGGTTCATGATTCCTACATTCCCTGTTCTAATTATTAATAGGTGTTTACAACTTTTTTTTTCCTAATTTGAACTGTGCCCATCAGTAAATGAAGGTCCCCCAAACTTTACTCAATTCACATCTTCATGGTCAACTCTACTTTGAGGAAGCAGCTCTTCCGCGGTTGTATTAAGTTCCTTCCAACATGAGGGACTCATTTTCCACTACTATATCTGACAGTATTCTGGCACTATTCATCATGTTTCAATATTCTGGTGCTGATAGTGTTCTACTGCTGTCTGTCTTTCCTTCTTCCTAGTCCATCTTATTCTGGAAGCTCAGCTGAAATCTTTCCATTATGGCTGACCCTGTTTGTAGTTTAAATAGCAGTGGCAAAGTTCTCAGAATCACAGAAACATGTGAATCACCACAGTATGACAATCTGACATACGATTTATGGCTTCTAGGTTTAGATGCAGTCATTTGCCTTGTGACTTCAATACTCTAGAGTTAAGTACATTCAGATATTTTTCTTGTTGTAAGGACAGGAGTGATGACCTCCAAGCTCTTTACATTTAGGACCCAAACCTTAAAGCCTTTATTTGTATTTTGTATCATTATTATTGTCTCTTTTCTTTTACTATCATGATAGTATTTACTCAAGCTGTTTTTATTTCAGTCCCTCAATTTACTTGTTTGCCTTTTGCTGTTCATTTATGAATAAGCAGTCTATCTTCCCTTTTTCAGCCATGAATATCAGTGATGCACTTTGACTTCTTTGCAGTTATTGAACATCAAAGGACATCTGAAATCTATATAACAGATAGCAGAACCTTCACAAATTGATCCCTAATTTTTAGAATTGTCAGTGTAATTTTTTTTTCTATTCAAGTTATATTTTACTAACTAGTGCTTACTAAAATGATAATTTTGCTTTTACTTGTGTTACTGGGAAAAGGTCATTAATCACCTGCCACTAACACAGCCAATACTCAGGACTTGGAACAATGAGAAAGACCTATATTGTGTATCAATACACATGAGGACACGTGAGCAGGAGTTTCCCAGAGGAAAAAGGGGAAAGAGGATTTGTAGGGAGCTTGGACATGGGATAGGAGTCCACGGAGTCTCAGGAACTACCTTATTTATTTCTAGTTGTTCTGAACCTCCATACATGTCATCTCTGAAAAACACTACTAATTTTTCCTATGGTAATTATCAGTGGTTTTCACAAAAGATGTTTAGCAGTTTTTCTTCATTCCTGTAATAAAGTGGGGCTCAGCAACTGATTAGAAATCTCCTCAGGAGATTCTAATGTCCAGTTTAGTTAAAAGTCAGTCACACTGGCAGGGTAGTTGCTTTATGGACACAGTGATTGTTTCAACTGTCCCGATTTGCTAATTTTACCTTTGTTCCTGCGAGGAGAATTGCCCACTGTGTTTTGGCACAAGTTCAGCTTCAGAGATTAAAAAGGTGTGATTAATTATAGAATGTATCTAGTTAAGAAGTTAAACTGTTCTAAGATAGTTCTATTTTACTTTGGTTAAGCTAAAAACCAGAGTCCTGGTGTGGCACTTTGTGTTAATGTGCTGAACTTCAACGTCATTTGAACCACAAGATTGATTGTTTAAGTTCACCAGTTGCTCCTCAGAAACCCTACACAGTGTCACCTTGGGTCAGAATCGACTTGATGGCACTCAGTAACAACAAGAAGCTAAAAACCTTCTCATGTCCACAATCTCTCAATGCCACCATGTCACCTACACCAATTCACTAAATATGAATATTCTTGTATTGTTGCATATCCCCTGACTATGTTGCATGTTCATAGAACTCACACCACTTGACATTAGATTGTTATTCCTTGCTAAGGATTCATTTCTGACACATAACAACCCCATATGTGCAGAGTTGAACTGTTCCTTAGGGTTTTCAGTGCTGTTACAGAGCAGATTGCCAGGGTTGCCTTCTGAGGAACATTTTGGTGACTTTGAACCTCTAGTCTGTCAGTTATCTGTCAATCACTTTACTGTTTGCACCACCTAGGAATCTTGACATTACATTTTGTTTATTTAATGTCCATAGTGAAAACAAATTATGATCCACATGCATCTAGAAATTTTGTTTTGTTCAATGCTGTGCCTGCTTCGCCCATGTGAATAGGTTCTGTGCTGATATGTAATCAATTTTAGTAAATGAAAAAGCCAGAAATCAAATCCTGAAGTAAAACAATCTTGCTTGAGTCACTGGGCTTTACTAGGAGAAGGATATCCAGGTTTTCTAGACTGAATAGAATGTTTCCTTTCACTCTCCTCACTACTACCCAGCAGGAATCTATGGTGGATGGTTGGTTCTGTGTCACTGAGTCAGGGATCTATGGTGGATGGATGGCTAGGTGTCATTGGGTCAGGGATTTATGGTGGATTGTGGTTATGTGTCATTGGGTCAGGGATCTGTGGTGGATGGGTGGCTAGGTGTCACTGAGTCAGGGATCTATGGTGGATGGGTGGTTCTGTGTCATTGAGTCAGTTCTGACTCATGGTGATGCCTATAGGGTTTCCAAGGAGTGGCTGATGAGTTTGAACCATCAACCTTGCATTTCAAACCAACCTTTCAGTCCAGTTCTTATCCTACAGTGCTACACTGGGACTCCATCAGGGCTCTGTATCTATATATATGAGGATTAACCGCCAGGATAAGATGATATATGAATAGAAATGTAGTTGTCAGGAATGTATTCTTAGGCACAGTAGAGCTACATTCTGGCCCTGGTTTGTTGTTGTTGTTAGGTGCCATCGAGTTGGCACCGACTCATAGCGACCCTCTGCACAGCAGAATATAACAATGTCCGATCCTGGGCCAACCTCACTACTGTTGCCACACATGAGTCCATCGATGCTGCCACCTGGCCAATCTATCTCGTTGGGGGTCTTCCTCTTTTTCTCTGACCCTCCATATTACCAAGCATGATATCCTTCTCTAGCAACTGTTCCCTTCTAACACTATGTCCAAAGTATAAGAGATGAAGTTTGGTCATCTTGGCCTCTAAGGAGCACTCTGGCTGCCCTTCTTCCAAAAAGGATCTATTGGTTCTTTTGGCAGCCATGGCACTTTTAGTATTCTCCCTCAACACCATAACTCAAAGCTATTAGTTCTACAATCTTCCTTTATTCACTGTCCAGCTTTCACATGCATATGAGGTTATTGAAAATACCATGGCTTGGGTCAGGCGCACCTTAGTCCTCAAGCTGACAT
>NW_006408896.1:16040-16697 GCF_000296735.1 Chrysochloris asiatica | reverse complement strand
TATTATGCTGTTTTTTGCCTTAAAGTTTATTTTATCAGAGATTAGTACTGCCACTCCTCTTTGCTTTTTATGGCAATTGGCTTGGTACATTTTTTCCATCCTTTGACTTTTAATCTGTTTTTGTCTGTATGTGTGAGATGTGTCTCTTGTAGACAGCATATTGAAGGATCTTGTTTTCTTATCCATTCTGCCCCCCTTCGTCTCTTAACAGGTGCATTTAATCCATTTACATTCTGTGCAATTATTGATAGGTATTGATTAATTGCTGCCATTATGTTTTTTGTTGTTGTTTGTTTGTTTTCGTGGTGTTGCTGCTGCTTTTTTCTGTGTGTCTTCCTTTGTTGAGTAGATGATTTTTTACTTGTGAGTTTCCTCATAGTTTTAATGTTTCCATGTTCTTCTTGGATTTTCATTCTCTTGGTAAGTTGTGACGTGTTAAGTTTCTTTGAGGTTTCCTTATAGTCCATTAACTTTTCTGTCCATTTACTGCAGTCTATTGTATCTTGTAATTGACCGGACCTTCTCACTATCTGGATCTCTGTTCCTACATGTTTACCTTCTCTTACATTCAACTTGTTTTGATCATAGACTGATCTCCCAGATTCTCTGAGTTTGTTCTTATAGTTTTGTTCTGTTCTCAACTCTTCCTTCTGTTGA
>NW_006408896.1:6771-14343 GCF_000296735.1 Chrysochloris asiatica | reverse complement strand
AAAAATCTGTAGCCTAATATGAGGGCTCTTTCCCTCCTTACAGCTCTCTCCTTCTGTTTCCTGTGTTAAAAAACACAGGAACAAAAAGCAAACAAGAAAAGTTCAAGGCCTGCTCTTGGGCTGAGTGTCTGTCAGCCGTTTGGTTTTAAGTGGATACTGTCTCTTTGAATTTCGAGAAGATCCATGCACATGCATAGTAGAACCCTCCGAGTGTGGGGCTGGAGCATCCGCCAGTTCAGGCACCCCTACAGTCACCAGAATGGGGGTACGCAGACAGCAAGGGACCAACGAAAAGATACCAAACAAAACAACAAAAAGTATGTCCACACCTCTATCTCTGCGACTCTGCCAGGTGTCCGTGGCTGCTCTGATCCTTTCGCTGCTTGGCCCCACACAAAATGGTGGCTCCTGGAGCAGCTGAGCATCCCGAACCAGGAAGCAATGGATTTCTTGCTTCTGCCACAAACTCCCCAGCTGTAAGTCTTCCCACCTTCTAAGTATTCCTTTATGTGTGGTTCAGAGTACTGGGACCATTCACTGTGCCTTCTTGGTCCTGTAGTCTGTGTTGTTCTCGGCGGAGCTTGTCACTACACTTCCACCCGATCCGCCATCTTTTTCTGGAACCTAAGAACTGATGATTTTGGAAGAAGTCCAAAGTAAAATAATCCAAACAGATGTGGAAATGAGAAAACAATATCATTAATATCACAATGAAGTCAAATGTTGATGAAGATTATTTTAAAAGTGGTTGTAACACTATGTTGATAAGGAGCAGCCAGAAATTCCAACTTGATTCAGAAGAGGATATGGAACAAGGGATATCATTCCTAACCTCAGATGGATCTTGACTACAAATAGAATACTAATGTAAAAATGTTTTGGAGACCATGTCTGACATCCTGCAGATTCATAATGGGGGAGGAGGAGAATAAACATCACCAGCCCTGTGAAGTGAAGATCAGGCATTTCTCAACACTCCAGTGTTATTTACTCTTTGGACATCAGCCATAGTTCCCATGGCACTTTACTTGTCTTCTGTGTTCAAAAATACACCGTAATGACCACACAGAACTCAGGCAATACATACAATTATGGGGTTTATTAGGGAAGTTAACAAGGGTACAATTCATGATCAGAATTAACTCAAGATACAGCAGTTCTCAGGTCAGGAGTGACTCTTCTCAATTTTGCCCACAGGCATACTGTACTCTGATTCTCAATCTCTCAACCTAAGGCCTCTTGGTCTCTGTCCTATCCAGGCAAGCATTACAAGCTCCTTCTTCTGTGCAGTTAAATGCCCAAAGGGGACTCCATATCTACAAGGCAGCCTCCTATCCAAACAAACTCTGCTTTACTCTGTTCTTGGTCCAGGAAATTGCTACTCTGCCTCTCTGTACCACTGCTGTATCTGCTGCTGCCTCCTCTATGTGCAGGAATCTTGCACTCTGTTGCTCTTCTGGATGGCCCTGTGATCCTTCATTCTTGCTTCAGAGATGGCTCCTTTTAAACCAAGCAGGATGGAAAAAATTAACCAGTCTCTGGAATAGAGTCCCATACACCCTATTTGTATGATCCCACTCAATCACTGGAGTCCTGATGTGGTTCCTTAGGATAAGCACTCGACCCCAAGATCGATTTGAACTGCAAGGTTGGTGGTTCAAACTCACCAGCTGCTCCTCAGAAATGCTATACAGGGTCACTGTAAGTCAGAATATACTCGATGGCACTTAACAACAACCCAGTCACTTGGTTGAAGTTACAAAGACTATGACTGTTAAAGACATGTTATGAAATTTACTGTACCACAACCAGTAAAATGTTTACCTGTGTATTATTGACTACACAGAAGCACTTAGCTGCATTAATTATAACAAAGTGTGGTTAGTTTTATGCAAAATAGGAATTTCTGGTGCACTCAATCATGCTCACACCGAACTTATTCAGAGTCAAAGTGGTAGATGTTTGAGTAGAAAAAGGGCATAGTGTATAGATTAAAAACAAGGAAGGTATGTGTTGGGACTGTCTCCATTCACTATACTTACTATGTATTCTTAGCAAATTATTAGATAGCCTGGACTGTCTCAAGAAGAAGATGGAATTATGACCGAAGAAATATTATTAAACCTGTGATGTGCAGATAACACAACCTTGCTTAAAGAAAGTGAAGTGTACTTGCAGCACTTACTGATGGACATCCAAGACTATATAGCAACTCAGAATGGAGTTACTATGTAAAGAAAACAAAAATCCTTACAACTGGGCTGATAAGCAATACCACATTAAACAGGGAGAAAACTTGCCAACATATTCATTTCACTTTGAGGCACAATCAGCGCCCATGGAAGCAGCATTCAGGATATCAAATGACATATTGCAGTGGGCAAATATGCTGTAAAAGATCTCTTTAAAGTGTTAAAAACAAAGATGTCGCTAGTGAGCCTGACCCAAGCCATGGTATTTTAAGTCTACTCATATACATACAAATGCTGGGCAATGAATAAGGAAGACCAAAGATGCATTTGTATTATGGTGTTGGAAAAGAGCATTAAATATACCATGGGCTGTCTGATAGATAAAGTTTGTGTAATATATAAAAGAAATTAAACAGGTAGGCATATTCAGTGAGACCCATTACCATCAAGAAAGGAGACCTAAGAAGGGAGTGTGTCCTTTGTACCTTGAGTCCCTGCACTGTGAAGCTACTAGATCCAGGAAAGATGAACTCCAAGACACATTGAAACCTCCAAGGAATTCAGAGCTACAGTTGTTGAAAAGAAGACAGAGACATTTTTCTTGAGTCAGCACTCTGAATTTGGACTTCTAGGCTCCTAAACTGTGAGAGAATGAATTTCTGTTTGTTAAAGATACCCACTTGTGGTGTTTCTTTTATAGTATTACTAGATAACTAATACAAATTGCACAAATCACAACTGAATCTTTTTTGAACTATAGGCAGAATGATCTTTAGAAACGGTACTTTAGATATACCATCAGGAGGAATGATTCCTTGGAGATTATCATGCTTGTTATAGGGTCATTAAAAAAGAGGAAGACCCTCAATGAGATTGGTTTACACAGTGGATGTAACAATGGGAGCAAACAAAGGAATGATTATGAGGATGGATGGTATAGGACTATGCAGCGATTCATTTATTTTGCACATAGATTCACTGTGAGTTGGAATTGACTTGATGCCATCTGACACCACCACACAAAACAACTTGCGTAACGCCAACTTCTCATTTCAATAGTGTTTAACTAGGTTCTTTAATGATAATAGATATGGGCACTAACTTCAGGGGTTTCTTTGGTGCGCAGAGAAAGAATACTTGTTGCCTGTGAACTGGGAGAGTTTTACTGTGTTTTTTTGAAGTTTGACAAAATTGTTTTGCTATCAATAAATTCATATCTGCCTCTCTCCAAATACCTTGAAGATCAGAGCATTGGGTCAGTGTTAGAGAACTGGTCACTGGTGGTCTTCCTTCTCTTATGTCATACGTTTCTACATGAACACCATGTCAGAAACACTCATTTGTCCTCCAAGTTGCAAAATTAAGACCTGAGGAGAGTACAGAATGCTCATCCAGGGCCACTGTGTCAGGGGGCATCAGGAAGGCAGGAAATGGTTGACGTGCCAGCTCTGCATGGGATGAATGAGATTTGAATAAATCAGTTAGAAAGATCTCTTAGGTTGAAGAGACAGACCTTCACAGATACCTGACCTTGTTTGTAGCTATTCATTAATAAAAGCTAGCTGCGTTCATGGAGAAAGAGTGTTCCCTTTACTTCTTTTAATGTTACAGGTGCCTTGTACCTAATATCTTTTTATTTTACTCATCTAATTATACCCTGACAGTGTATCTCTGCTATTCATAAGGTTTTCAGTGACTAAATATTCAGAAGTAGTTCGTCACTCTTTCTTTCTAGTCTACCTTCGTCTGGAAGCTCATCTGAAACCTGTTCACCGTGGGTGACCCTGCTGGTATTTAAAGTACCTGTGGCATAGCTTTCAGAATCACAGCAACTTACAAGCCACTGCAGTAAACTGACAGACGAGTGGTGGTCAGTTGGATTCAGAAGGTGGATTCAGAGGAGGGATATCATTGCTGATGTCCGATGGATCTTGGCTGAAAGCAGAGAACATCAGAAAGATGTTTACCTGTGCTTTATTGTCTATGCAAAGTCTTTCAATTATGTGGAGCATGACAAGCTATGGACAACGTTGCAAAGTATGAGTATTCCAGAACAGTTAATTGTGCCCATGAGGAATCTGTACATGGACCAAGAATCAATTGTTCAAACAGAACATGGGGACACTGACTGGTTTAAAAATTTAAAAAGTGTGCAACAAGGTTGTGTTCTTTCACCACACTTATTTGACCTGTAGGCTGAGCAAATAATCTGAGAAGCTGGGTCCTATGGATTGGAGGAAGACTCATTAACAACCTGCGATATGCAGAAGATACAACCTTGCTTGCTGAAAGTGAAGAGGACTTAAAAAATATACTGATGAAGATAAAAGAATATGGATTATATCTTAATGTCAATAAAACAAAAATCCTCACCACTGGACCAATAAACGACATTCTTATCAATGGAGAAAAGAATGAAGTTGTCAAGGACTTCATTCTTCTTGGATCTACTATCAACACTCATGGAAGCAGCAGTCAAGAAATCAAACCATGTATTGCATTAGGCAAATCTGCTGCACAAGACCCTTTTAAAGTGTTGAAGAGCAAAGATGTCAGCTTGAGGATTAAGGTGCGCCTGACCCAAGCCGTTGTATTTTCAATAACCTCATATGCATGTGAAAGCTGGACAGTGAATAAGGAAGACCATAGAAGAGTTGCTGCTTTTGCGTTATGGTGTTTGAGGAGAATATTGAAAGTGCCATGGGCTGCCAAAAGAACCAATAGATCCGTTTTGGAAGAAGTGCAGCCAGAGTGATCCTTGGAGGCCAGGATGGTCAAACTTTGTCTCTCATACTTCAGACATATTGTCAGGAGGGACCAGTCACTGGAGAAGGATATCATGTTTGGTAAGGTGGAGGGTCAGAGAAAAAGAGGAAGACCCCCAACGAGATGGATTGGCCAAGTGGCAGCATCGATGGACTCAAGTGTGGCAACAGTAGTGAAGTTGGCCTAAGACTAGGCAATGCTTCGTTCTGCTGTGCATAAGGTCACTATGGGTCAGTACCGACTCGATGGCACCTAACAACAACAATTATACCCTGAGTATGCTACTGTCACTCTCAATTTTCATGGACGCGTTTTCTACAAATTTGTTTTGACCATTGCCTAATTATCAAAACAACAAAATGTAACAGTTGTTCTTTTCTGACAATTACTTTTTCTCTCAAACTAATGCTTTTCATTTTTATTTCATACTATGAACCTGAATTTCAATCATTGGATCAGCATCTCAAAATGTTAATGATCAAGAAAACCTAACCACTGAAGATATAGTGGTACAGTTCATCAAAAATGACAGCTGTCCCTCCATGCTTCAAAAAATCTGTGACCTATATAATACTGAAGATCAAAATAGCAACCAGAACACACATGTCAGGTGAGTGTCATTCACTGGACACATAGCAGTGCTTGAGAGAGAGTCTGAAGAAGCTATCATGGCATTAAAATATTTATATAAATACAAGGAGCTCAGCTGGCACAAATGATTACATGCTTGACTGCTAACCCAAAGGTTGGCAATTGAAATCCATCCAGTGACACTGTAGGAGAAATACCTGGTGATCAGTTTCTGTACTGATTACTGCTAAGAACACCTGTCTACTTTGTCACATGGAGTCAGTGTGAGTAGGAATTGTCTTGACAGCACCTGTCAACAACATATTTCTTCATGTATACACCATCTACTCACAATTAACACACCATGTACACATACCCACCCACTTCTTTGGACATCATTTGGATTTGGAGTGACTCACTGTAAGAGTAGAACTGATTCTTAGTGTTTCTAAGGCTATATATTTTTGTGGAAATAGACAACCTTGGTTTTCCTGTGGAGCTGGTGGATTTGCACCACTGACCTTTCAGTTAGCAGTTCAGTGCTTAGCCAACTTCACCAGCAGAGCTCTTATATATGAAGGGGCTTCAAGCAATCCATCGAAAATTAAAACTAAAGGATAATGGAATTTTCCACAAATTCCATTATACAAATACAAATATTATTCCATTATACAAATACATTATATTATACAAATATGTATATGTAGATGGATGTGCATATATATGGTGCCATAATTGGTCTGAAAACTGCAAGATCAGTGGTTCAATATCACTAGCTACTCCTTTAGAAAAAGATGTAACTCTCTACTTGGTTAAAGGTTTACAGACTTAGAAACCCCAAGCAGTTCTATTCTGTCTTAGAGATCACTATGAGTGAGAATTTACTCAATGACAGTGGCTGTTGCTAAGTGCCGTTGAGTTGGTTCTAACTCATAGTGACCCTCTATAGGGTTTCTGAGGAGTGGCTGGTGAGCTTTAATCACTGATTCTGGGGTTCAAACTGACCTTGCAGTCCAGTGTATTAACCTGCAGTGCCACACTTGGAATATATATATATATATAATTCTTAACCATAGTGATCCTGTATAGGGTTTCTCAGGCTGTAAATCTTTGCAGAAGCAGAAAACCTCATTTTTTCCTCCTTTGTAGAAACTGATATGTTTGAACTTCTAACATTTTGGCTGGCAGTCCAGTGCTTACTCTACTGTGTTCCTTAGGTAGCTTATACATGTATATAAAGCCAGATAAAATATTGTGTGCTAACATAATTTTTACAGTAAAATAATATGTAAATGATGTATTGAATATTTGAAACATCTTTCACTTACAACCAATTATCAGAAAGTATATTTTTGTAGTACGGTGATAGTAATGGTAGTATCACTTCCAAGTGATTAACGTAAAGCAGTTTAGGGGGAAAATTCATGTTTTTCATGTTTACTATCTATGGTTATGTTGAAATTGTGACAAATTTATTTTTAACAGAATACATATGGCAAATAATATTTGTGAAAGAAATGAAGAGAATAATTTTGGAGAAAAGTTTATCCAAATTCCAAATAATTCTATGTTCAAAAGACCTATGGACTCATTTGCTTCCAAAGGCCATTGGTACAAAAAATTCTTCAAGGATCTTTCCTCACTAGAGCATCATAACAGATTCCACTGTGGATGCAATGCCAACCAGTATAAGGAATGTGGAGAGGCCAACATAAAGTCTTCTATGAGAATTCTTACAGGAAAGCAATGTCAAGAATGCAATGAATATGGGAAAGATTGTAGTCAGTCCTCAATTCTCACAAAACACATGAGAACTCACAGTGGAGAGAGGCCTTATGAATGTAAAGAATGTGGCATAACATTTTCTCAGTCCTCCACCCTCATTAAACATATGAGGACTCACAGTGGAAAGAAGCCTTATGAATGTAATGAATGTGGCAAAGCCTTTAGTCGGTCCTCAAATCTCACAACTCATAAGAGATCACACAGTGGAGAGAGGCCTTATAAATGTAATGAATGTGGAAAAGCCTTTAGTCGGTCCTCA
>NW_006408896.1:0-6024 GCF_000296735.1 Chrysochloris asiatica | reverse complement strand
TTCACAGTGGAGAGAGGCCTTATGATTGTAATGAATGTGGCAAAGCCTTTAGTCAGTCCTCAGACCTCACAACTCATAAGAGAACGCACAGTGGAAAGAGACCTTATGAATGTAACATATGTGGCAAAGCCTTTAGTCGGTCCTCAGACCTTACAGTTCATAACAGAATTCACAGTGGAGAGAGGCCTTATGAATGTAATGAATGTGGAAAAGCCTTTAGTCATTTATCACACCTCACAGTTCATAACAGAATTCACAGTGGAGAGAGACCTTATGAATGTAATGAATGTGGCAGACTCTTTAGTTGGTTATCAAGCTTCAGAAGGCATACTAGATCTCACACTGCAGTGAAGACCTATGAACGTAATGAATGTGGCAACATCTTTCGTTACTCCTCAAACCTCACTAAGCATAGCAAACTCACAGAAGAGAGAGATGTAAGAATTGTGGAAAAACCATACTCGGTCTTTAGTACTATACTATGTGCTTTAGTTCCCCTTTTTATTTACTTATCTTGGATATTTTAAATATACTATATGAATTTTTATAAGGTGCCTTTTTATTTAACTAGAAATACATTTCATTAGAACGACCCATCATTCTTATAAGCATTTCCTTTTAACAGCCATGTTAACTATAATGTTATTAATAAAGCTTACATAAACATTTCTGCACTTTTGTATGAGCATAAAGATATAATTTTTCTTTCATATATTCTTAGGTCTGGTGCTGTAGCATAAAGCACTGGACTGCAAGGTTGGTTTGATCCACAAAGCCAGTGGTTCTAACTCACCAGCCGCTCCTTGGAAACACAATATAGGTTCAAGATGAGTCAGAACTGACTCAACAGCACTTTGCAACAACACCCTTAGTTATGTTGCTGATAAATGGTATAAATGTATAAAAAACTGTCAACCTATTTTTAAAGAGGAGTGTGCCATTTTGTATTCTGACTAGCAATATTTTACTGAAGTTGCTGCCAGGATATGCAGGTTATTAAGAACTAACCCAATGAACTACAAATAAAAAGCATAGACTGAGTTCTAGGGTTAGAGCCCTGCACCAGATTGGTGAGCACAAGTCCCAGTGTGGCGCTGTAGGGTGATGCACCAAGCTAGGCATGGAAAGATGTGCAAGTATTAGGGTTAGAGCAGAGAAAGAAGGGTCATCAAGTCACTGTAGGCATGGGCTGTCACCACAGGAAACCAGCAAACTCAGCAAAAAGGCATTTTGGAGAAGCGGGTGGGGGAGAAAGGAAACCGTTTGCTAGAGGAAATACAGTAATGTAAGAGGGGAAGCTGTTGTATGGAAAAGTAAAGTCATTTACAGGGGCAGGTGAGATAGAAAATGATTGCAAGGAGAAATGCAGTTATTTACAAGGGGTAGGTGAGAGGGGAAAGATGAGGCTTTCTACTCCCGTAAAGATTTACACCCTCGGAAACCCTGTACAGGGTCGCTATGGGTCGGAACCGACTCGATGGCACTTAACAACAACAACAACAAGGTGAGAGGGGAAGCTATTGTATGGAGAAATAGTTGGTGAAATCTGAAAGACATGGCACGAAACGGTTTATGGACCCATTACTTGTATTGGCTACTTGGGCACTGGAGCCAGGAACACAGCCCAGTCCCCTGACAAAGGAATTTAGGGAGAATCAGCCAGCTGGACTCTGCTCAGCACCTCCTCTTCCTTTTGCAAGGTGGATGGTCTCTTTCTTTAAGAGCGTTTATGGGTCGGAATCCACTCGATGGCACTTAACAACAACAACAACAATGCTTATAATAAGTCCACCTTTCATTTTCCTAAGCCTTTCTACCCTAAGTGTTTCTAACTTTTGTGAGGAGTATGTTACAACTTCCCAATTCTTTACCAGGGTCACATAGTGATGGTAAAACAATGACAGACTTTGCTGTCCTACAGAGTAACAGGGTTCGGGTTTGGATTTGGGGTTCAGGTTTTAGGGTTCAGGGTTCAGGGTTTTGGGTCAGTGGTCAGGGAGCAACTGAGGACTCTGGACTCATGGGAAGAAAGGGAGTGAGTGCTGGTGGTTGTTTAAATGATTATATATTCCTGAGTGTTTTTGTTATTTATTGGTCCAGTGGTAAAGATTTTGTTTTCTTTACACTGAGGTGCAACTCATACCTAATGCCATAGTCTTTGATATTAATCAGTATGTTAATTCCTCTTCACTTTCAACAAGCAATGTTGTATCATCTGCATATATATAGCAGGTTGTTAATGAGTCTTCTTCCCATCCTGACACTACAGTTTTCTTCATATAATCCATCTTCTTGGATGCTTTGCTCAGCATGCAGATTGAGTAAGAATGGTGAAAGAATACAATTTAGGCAAATACCTTTCCTAAATTTAAACCATTCAGTGTTCCCTTGTTTTATTGAACAACCATCTCTTGGTCTATGTACAGGTTCCTCATGAGCACAATTAAGTGTTCTGGAATACCCATTCTCTGGAATGTTGTCCATTGTTTCTCATGATCCACAAGTTCAAAAGCCTTTTCATAGTCACTAAAGCACAGGTGAACATCTTTCTGTTATTCTCTGCTTTCAGCCAAGATCCATCTGATGTCAGCATTGATATCCTTTGTTCCACATCCTCTTCTGAAATCTGGCTTGAACCGCTGGAAGTTCTCTGTCAACGTGTGGATGCAGCCATTGTTGCATAATTTTGCAAAATTAGCTACTTTGCAAAATTTTGCTTGCATGATGTATTAATAGTATTATCTGATGATTTCTGCATTCTGTTGGGTCACTTCTCTTTGTAATGGACACAATTATAGATCTCCTCCAGTCAGTTGGCCAGGTAGTTGTTTTCCAAATTTATTGAAATAGATGAGTGAGTGCTTCTAGTGCTTCAACAATTTGTTGGAAAATTTCAGTATGTTTTCCATGAATTCCCAGAGTCTTGGTTTTTTTTTTTTGCCAATGTCTTCAATGCACCTTGGACATCTTCCTTCAGTATCATTGGCTCTTAATCATGTGTTACCTCTAAAAATGGGTGAATATCAACCATTTCTTTGTTGTGTAATGACTGTGTGTATTCCTTCCATCTTCTTTTGATGCTTTCTGCATCATTCAATATTTTGCCCATGGTGGTGGTGGTGGTTATGTGCTAGGGAGTTGGTTCCTACTGATAGTGACCCTGCATAGGGTTTCCGGGGCTGTAAATCTTTATTGGAGCAGAAAGCCTCATCTTTGTTCTGAACTGCTGACTATGAGATTAGCAACCTCATTCGTAACCACTATGCTAGCACAGAAGCCTTCAATATTGCCTGTCAAGACATGAATTTTTTATTCACTCCTTTAGCTTAAGGAATGCTGAGCATATTTTTCCCGTTTTGGTTGTCTAACTCCAGGTCTCTGCACATTTCAATATATTTGACTTTGTCTTTTTGAGCTGCTCTTGAAACTTTCTGTTCAGCTCTTGTACCTCCTCATTTCTTCCATTTGCTTTAGCATCTCTATGCAGGAGATCTCTATGCTGAGTCTCTTCTGACATCCATTTTGGTCTTTTCCTTCTTTCTTGTCTTCTTAATGACCTTTTGCTTTTTTCCTGTATGATATTCTTGATGCAATGTTTCCTGTATGATATTCGTTAGTGCCTGATGCATAACCTCTGTTCTTCAGATTATCTGTAAATGCAGGGGGGATATGTTCAAGATCATATTTTGTCTCTTGTGGAGTTGTTTTCATTTTCTTCACCTTCAGCCAGAACTTGCCTATGATCAATTGATGGTCTATTCCACAGTGTGTTCCTGGCCTTGTTTTGGTGATGATATGGGTGTTTTCCACCGTGTCTTTCCACAGATGTAGTCAAGGTGATTTCTGAGTCTTCCATCTGGTGAGGCCCATGTGTGTAGTTATCTTTTATGTTGTTTTAAAAAGGCATTTGTAATGAAGAAGTCATTGGTTTTGCAGAATTCTATCATGTGATCTCCAGCACCATTTCTATCACCAAGGTTGTATTTTCCAACAACTGATCTTTCCTCTTTGCTTCCAGCCTTTGCATTCCTATCACCAGTGATGATCAATATATCTTGAATGCATGTTTGATCAATTTCAGACTGAAGAAATGGGTATACTTTTCAATTTCATCTTCACTGGCTTTAATTGCTGGTGCATAAGTTTGAATAATAATTAAGTGGTCTTCATTGTAGGTGTATTGATATTATCCTATCACAGGCAGCATTGTATTTTAAGACAGATCTTGATTGGTTCTTTTTGATGATGAATGTGACACCATTACTCCTCAGTTTGTCATTCATGGTATAGTAAACCATGTGATTGTTAGATTCAAAATAGTCGATATCAGTCCATTTCAGCGCACCAATGTCTAGTATATTGATGTTTGTGTGTTCTACTTCATTTTAGACAATTTCTAATTTTCTGATATTCATACTTTGTAAATTCCATGTTCTGATTATTAATGGATGTTTGCAGCTGTTTCTATTCGAGTTGGGACGCATCAGCAAATGAAAGTCCCTAAGGCTTTACTTGATTTGCATCATCACAGTCAACTCTATTTTGAGAAAACAGCTCTTCCCCAGTTGCATTTTGAGTGCCTTACATCCCGATGGGCTCATCTTCTGAACTATATCTGATACTATTCTGCTGCTCTTCATCATGTTTCAGTATTCAGTATTCTGGTGCTGACAATGTTCCACTGTTATGCATATGGTTCCAAGTGGCTTAAATATTCAGAAATAGTCTGCCTTTCCTTCCTAGTCTGTCTTTGTCTGCAAGCTCAGCTGAAACCTGTTCACCATGGTTGACTCTGCTGGTATTTAGAATACCTGTGGCATCGCTTCCAGCATTACAGCAACACAGAAGTCACCACAGTGTGACAAAGTGACAAATGACTTGTGGCCAGAAACTATAGATTTCAATATCGTTGTTGTTGCTAAGTGCTGTTAAGTCAGTTCCAACTTGGAGCTACCCTGTATAGGGTTTCCAAGGCTTTAAATCTTCCTGGGAGCAGATAGCCTCACATTTCTGTTGTGGAACAGCTGGAGGGCTTGCCCTGTGGATCTTGTTATTTGCAGTTGAGTGCTAATAATTGCTCCACCCATACTACTGCAAAAAAGTAACCTAAGTAGCCTTAAAAATTCTGTACAGTTATTTTAATCTGTAGCCCAAGAATATATAATCAAGGTAGTTGTTGTTGTTGTTGTTGTTGTTAGGTGCCATCGAGATGGTACCAACTCATAGCAACCCTATGCACAGCAGAACAAAGCATTGCCTGATCCTGGGCCAACTTCACTACTGTTGCCACACTGGAGTCCATCGATGCTGCCACCTGGCCAATCCATCTCATTGGGGGTATTACTCTTTTTCTCTGACCCTCCATCTTACCAAGCATGATATCCTTCTCTAACGACTGTTCCCTCCTGACAATATGTCCAAAGTATGAGAGATGAAGTTTGGCCATCTTGGTCTCTAAGGAGAGCTCTGGCTGCACTTCTTCCAAAAAGGATCTATTGGTTCTTTTGGCAGTCCATGACACTTTTATTATTCTCCTCCAACACCATAATTCAAAGGCATCAATTCTTCTACAATCTTCCTTATTCACTCTCCAGCTTTCATATCCATATGAGGCTATTGAAAATACCATGGCTTGGGTCAGGCGCACCTTAGTCCTCAAGCTGACATCTTTGCTTTTCAATGCTTTAAAAAGTTCCTGTGCAGCAGATTTGCCTAATAGAATACGTCGTCTGATCTCTTGACTGCTGCTTCTGTGAGTGTTGATAGTTGATGCAAGAAGAATGAAGTCCTTGACAGCTTCAATCTTTTCTTCATTAATAAGAGTGTTGTTTATTGGTCCAGTGGTGAGGATTTTGGTTTTCTTGACATTGAGATGTAATCCATACTGAAGGCTGTGCTCTTTGATTTTCATCAGTAAATGTTTTAAGTCCTATTCACTTTCAGCAAGCAAGGTTGTAACATCTGCATATTGCACGTTGTTAATGAATCTTCCTCCAATCCTGATGCCACATTTTTCTTCATAGA
>NW_006408895.1:2208761-2210252 GCF_000296735.1 Chrysochloris asiatica | reverse complement strand
CTGAGCAAATCATTCAAGAAACTGGATTGTATGAAGAAAAACATGGCATTAGGATTAGAGGAAGACTCATTAACAACCTGTGATATGCAGATGATACAACTTTGCCTGTTGAAAGCGAAGATAACTTAAAATACTTCATGATGAAGATTGAAGACCACAGTTTTTGGCATGTGTTGCACCTCAATGTAAAGAAAACAAAAATCCTCACCATTGGACCAATAAATAACATCAAGATAAATGGAGAAAAGATTGAAGTTGTCAAAGATTTCATTTTGCTTGGATAAACCATCAACACTCATGGATGCAGCAGTCAAGAAATCAAATGATGTATTGCATTAGGCAAATCTGCTACACAAGACTCTTTAAAGTGTTGAAGAGCAAAGATGTCAGCTTGAGGACTAAGGTGCAGCTGACCAAAGACATGGTATTTTCAGTAACCTCATATGCATGTGAAAGTTGGACAGTGAATAAAGAAGACTATAGAAGAGTTGATATATTTGAGTTATGGTGTTGGCAGAGAATATTGAAAGTACCATGGACTGCCAAAAGAACAAAGCAATCTGTATTGAAAGTACAGCCAGAATGTTCCTTAGAAACTAGAATGGCCTGACTCCATCTGTCTTACTTTGGACTTATTATTAGGAGGGACCAGTCCCTGGAAAAGAACATCATGCTTGGTAAAGTGAGGGTCAGCGAACAACAGGAAAACAGCCAAAGAAATGGACTGGCACAGTGGCAGCAACAATGAGCTCAACCGTAACAACAATTGTGCGGTTGGTGCAAGACTAGGCAATGTTTCGTTCTGTTGTTCATGGGTGGCTGTGGGTCAGTACTAACTAGACAACACCTAACAACAGCAACGTATGAGGAGAATTTTCAGAGTTAAACATGAAATAAATAGTAAAGAAAAAACGTATATATTTTACCAACCAAAATCTTAAAACCTTTTTATTTTTAATTGACATGCATGTGTATAATTTTATTAAAATTTAGAAGTGAAAGATAACAGGAAAGAAACATGTATACCAATTCTGATAAGACAACAGGACACTTCGTTAATATGTAAAGAGCATGAAAAACACCAAGATACTGCTAGATGCTTACATACAATATATGACCCAAAACCCCATAATAGAGGACAATATAAATAACTAACAAAAACATAGAGAATATTCCACATTTTTGTTGTTGTTGTTAGGTGCCATAGAGTCGGTACTGACTCATAGCAACCTTATGCAAAGCAGAACAAAACACTGCCCAATCCTGGACCAACCTCACTACTGTTACCATGCTTGAGTCCATGGATGCTGCCACTTGGCCAATCCATCTCGTTGGGGGTCTTCCTCTTTTTCTCTGACTCCCCACCTTACCATACACGATGACTTTCTCCAGCAACTGTTCCCTCCTGACAATATGTTCAAAGTATGAGAGACAAAGTTTGGCCATCTTGGCCTCCAAGGAGCACTCTGGCTTCACTTCTTCCAAAACAGA
>NW_006408895.1:2204955-2208661 GCF_000296735.1 Chrysochloris asiatica | reverse complement strand
AAGAAAGTGAGGTGGCACTGGAGGCACTCATCTATGCCAAGAAATTTGGAAGACAACTATCTGGCTGACTGATTGGAAGAGATCCATAATGGTGCCCATTCCAAAGAGAGGTGACCCAACAGAATGAGGAAATCATTGGACAATATCTTTGTTATCCCATGCAAGTAAAGTTTTGCTAAATGTAATATAGAAATGGCTGCAAGCATACATTGACAGAGATCTTTCAGAGGTTCAAGCTGAATTCAGAAGATGACTTGGCACAAGGGATATCATTGCTGATGTCAGATGGATCTTGGCTGAAAGCAAAGAATATCTGAAAGATGTTTACCTGTGCTTTATTGACTACACAAAGGCTTTCGATTGTGTGGATCATGACAAGCTATGAGCAATATTGAGAAATATGAGTATTCCTGAACACTTAATTGTGCTCATGAGGAATCTGTACATGGACCAAGAGGCAGCTGTTCAAACAGAACATGGGAACAGTGAATGGTTTAAAATTAAGAAAGGTGTGCGACAGGGTTGTATTCATTCACCATACTTATTCAACCTGTATGCTGAACAAATAATTCGAGAAGCTGGGTTATGTGAAGAAAAACGTGGCATCAGGATTGGAGGAAGATTCATTAACAATCTTTGATATGCAGATGATACAACCTTGCTTGCTGAAAGTGAAGAGGACTTAAAATATTTACTGATGAAGATCAAAGAGCACAGCCTTTGGTATGGATTACATCTCAATGTAAAGAAAACAAAAATCCTCACCACTGGACCAATAAACAACATTCTTATCAACGGAGAAAAGATTGAAGTTGTCAAGGACTTCATTCTTCTTGGATCAACCATCAGCACTCATGGAAGCAGCAGTCAAGAAATCAAACAGCAATGTAGCAGTCAGTAAAGAACCTGATGGCACCTTGGTGAAGTGCTCTACTACTAACCAAAACACCAGTGGTTCAAATTCAAAGAATGATGTGATGATCTGCTCTCATATTAAAAGATTATAGAAAACTGTATAGGAGAGTTCTTCTCTGTCCTATAGTGTCCCTACTGAGTTGGAACTGCGTCAATGGCAACAGATTTGGTTTTATTTTTTTAAGGAACCTGGGTGGCACAAATGTTTTTTGATCAGCTGCTAAACTAATGGGTGGTTCTTCAAAACCACCCAGTGGATTTATGGAAGAGTAGCCTGCTGAACTGCTCCTGCTAAGATTACCACCAAGAAACCCAATGGAACAGGTCTACTTTGTTAACACAGGGGTTGCCATGAGTTGGTGACCAGCTTCATGCCAACTAACAACAGCAGCATGGTGGCTCTGTTGCATAAGCACTGGACTGAAAACCATAAGATTGGCAGTTTGAATTCACCAGTTGCTCTGAGGGAGAAAGATGAGGTCTTTTCCTTCTTCGAAGATTCACAGCCTTGGAAATCCTATACAGGGTTGCTCTGAGTCGGAAACAATTCAGTGGCATTAGCAACAGTAAGAACAGTCAGTTAAAACCAATTATTGAAGTCTTTCTCTTCCATAAATTCTTAGCACTTTTCATTGTGTTTTTAATTTTCTCTTATCTATGAAATACAACCCTTATCACAGCACTGGACATGGGGTTGATTGTTGATTTAGTGTTAATTCTCACATTTTCTTGTTTCTTCATTTTACTGACCATCTATCTTTTTCTATCTGCCTTATTCCCTCTACCTTTTTCCCTCCTAGCCCTGTCCCAACACCCCTCTTTCCTTTTCTCTATTATTCTTCTAATCTTTCTCCTGTGCCTTCACCTATTAGACTAGTTTTGACAAGAGCTAGAGGCATATGCATTTTAGCATGTGTCACATTCATTGAACAGTGTTGTACTGTCTGTTCTTAATTTAAAAGATAGGTGGATTTGATACTTAATAAAATTTTAAATAGCAATATTCCTAATCTTGATGATTTAATGATTTCATAAAATTTCAGATTCATTGACTGAGAAATTGATTAGAGTGGCAAGGGGCATTTGATAGGCCCATGTTTTCCCATCCCTGGTCTAAACTCTGTTCAATAATTGTTAATTATCTTTCAAATCACTTTGAAGGCCATCATGGAGCCCTTGCTGATCATTTCTGGAAAATTAAAATAAAAAACTTGTACATTTACCAATGAATGTTGTAAGGTTGTACTAATGTGTGACTACAAAACAGTAAAGTAGGATAATTTGTCTGTTTGTCACTTAATATGCCTTTTTGGAACATCCATTCCATATCACAGATATGGGGAATTACACTTCCTTCTTCCTCCCCCTAAAAAATTTAAAAGAATTTAACTCTCAAAAAACCTCTTGAACTCACATTGTGAAGTTTATAGGCCTGTAGTAGTATATTATTTTAATAAGCATCTCAATAATAAAAAATCAATAATTTTAGAAGGTGTGTTATCAATATTTCATAATAATCAAGAGTATCTCAAAGTTTCATTAACTCTATACACTTATCTGGAGTCCTGGTGTGGTGCTGTAGGATAAGCACTGGATTGCTAACTGCAAGGTCGGTTGTCCAAACCCACAGGCATCAGAACTGACTCAATGACACTTGACAACAAAAACAACATAAACTTATCTTAGTTTGTGAAATTTTTCCTAAGTTAAGAGAAATACACAAACCAAAAAATGCAAATGTATTTATTATGAAACATGGTTTTCTTTCATTTTTCTTCAACGATAAAGGCTAAAAGATCTAGATTTACCTTAATACGAACTTCCCCAGCCTTTGGTGGATCAACTTGCACTTCCTCAACTGCAAAGGAAGAATCTACTGGCCAGCCAAAGTTGCTTGGCAAGTAACTGTCTATAGACACAAAGAAAACAAATTGACATCATATATCAATAGCATGAGTTTTAGAAATAAAAATTATTCAATTTCATCTTTGTACAAATGATACTTGTTACACCTTGTAAGATTCAAAATTATTTTAAAAGAACCCATAAAAATGATCATCTGAACTTTAAGACATTAGCTACAGAAATTTTAGCATATTTTCTTTCAATATTTTAAGGCAATTTCTTTATAGTTGAGATTGTGTCATGTAAACAAGTGTATAACCTTACTATTTTTGCTAACAATTATTGTTGTTGTTAAGTGCCGTCAAGTCTGTTCTGATTCATAGCAGCCCAGTATAGAGTTTCAGAGGAGTGACTGATGGGTTTGAATAGCTAACCTTGTGGTTAACAGCCCAATGCTTATCCTACGGTGTCACAGCAGCACTCCAACATTTACTGAACATTTGATATTTACTTGTTTATAAACATTTCTTATGATGGCAAAATTCTTTGAAATCATAATCTTAGTTACTTATACTTCATCATTTAAATGTGCCCTCTGGTAGCATAGTGGTTATGAATTGGGCTGCGAACCTCAAGGTCAGCAGTTTGGAACTACCAGCTGTTCCATGGAAGAAAGATGAAGGTTTCTGCTCCCGTAAAGATTTACAGCCTCAGAAACCCTGTACAGGGTCGGTATAAGTCAGTTCTGACTCCATGGCACTTAACAGAAACAACAACAACAATTTCTTCCTTAGTGATTAACTACTGCTAGCTAGGATCCTGGTGTGGTGCTGTAGGATCAGCACTGTACGGCAAGCCACAAGGTCTGCAGTTCAAATCCATCAACTGCTCCGCAGAAACACTACACAGTGTTGCTATGAGTTGCTGACTCGACAGCACTTAACAA
>NW_006408895.1:2199684-2202569 GCF_000296735.1 Chrysochloris asiatica | reverse complement strand
AAAGCATCAAGAGAAGATGGAAGGAATATACAGAGTCACTGTACCAAAAGGAAATGGTTAATGTTCAAACATTTCAAGACGTAGCATATGATCAAGAGCCATTGATACTGAAGGAAGTAGTCCAAGGTGCATTGAGGGAATTGGCAAACAACAAAGAACCAGGAATTGATGGAATAAAAATACAAATTTTCAAGAAATTGAGGTGGTACAGGAGGCACTCACTCATCTCTGCCAAGAAATTTGGAAGACAGCTATCTGATTGATTGAAAGAGATCTGTATTTGTGCCCATTCCAAAGAGAGGTGACCCAACAGAATGAGGAAATCATATGACAATCTCTTTGATATGCCATGGGAGTAAAGTTTTTCTAAAGGTAATAAATACAGAAACAGCTGCAAGCATACATTGACAGAGATCTTCCAGAGGTTCAAGCCGGATTCAGAAGAGGCCGTGGAATGAAGGATATCATTGCTGATGTCTGCTGGATCTTGGCTGAAAACAGAGAATACCAGAAAGATGTTTACCTGTGCTTTATTGACTACGCAAAGGCTTTTGATTGTGTGGACCATGACAAGCTATGGACAACATTGCGAAATATGAGTATTCCGGAACACTTAATGGTGCTCATGAGGAATCTGTACATGGACCAAGAGGCAGTTGTTTGAACAGAACATGGGAATACTGAATGATTTAAAATTAAGAAAGGTGTGTGACAAGGTTGTATTTTTTCACCATACTTATTCAACCTGTATGCTGAGCAAATAATTTGAGAAGCTGGGCTATATGAAGAAAAACGTGGCATCAGGATTGGAGGAAAACTCATTACCAACCTGCGATATGCAGATGATACAACCTTGCTTGTTGAAAGTGAAAAGGATGTAAAGTATTTACTGATGAAGATTCAAGAACACAGTCTTCACTATAGATTGCATCTCAATGTAAAGAAAATTAAAATCATCACCATTGAATCAATAAACAACATTTTTATCAATGGAGAAAAGATTGAAGTTGTCAAGGACTTTATTTTTCTTGGCTCAACTATTAACACTCATGAAAGCAGCAGTCAAGAAATCAGATGAAGTATTGCATTAGGCAAATGTGGGGCAGAAGACCTTTTTAAAGTGTTGAAGAGCAAAGATATCAGCTTGAGGACTTCAGTGTACCTGACCAAAGTTATGGTATTTTCAGTAACCTCATATGCATGCGAAAGTTGGACAGTGAATAGGAAAGGCTGTAGAACTGATGCTTTTGAGTTATGGTTTTGGAGGAGAATATTGAAAGGGCCATGGGCTGTCAAAAGAACGTACAGATCTATGTTGGAGGAAGTGCTGCCAGAGTGCTCTTTGGAGGCCATTATGGCCAAACTTCGTCTCTCATACTTGGGACATATTGTCAGAATGGACCAGTCACTGGAGAAGGATATCATGTTTGGTAGGGTGGAGGGTCAGAGAAGAGGAAGACCCCCAGCGAGAAGGATTGGCAAAGTGGAAGCATCAATGGGCTCAAGTTTGGCAACAATTGTGAGTTTGGCCCAGGACCAGGTAATGTTTCGTTCTGTTGTACCTAAGGTCCTATGAGTCGGTACCTAACTACAATAACAACTTCATCAGTTGTTACATGTAGATGATGGATGTTTAGAATTGGGCCTAATATATAAATCAATATGTGTTAACAGGGCCTGTATATAAATGGTACTCATTATTACTTGTTGTCCTTGTGTGACTCTGTAGGTTAAGTGCTAGACAGCAAGGTCAGCGGTTCGTAACTCATCAGACACTCCTTGGAAACCCTATGTAGAAATGTTATTTATGAGTTTTAACTGACTTGATGTCACTTAACAAGAACAACGTTATTATTATGCTGTGTCCCATGCATGCTGTTTTCATTTTCATGCCACTGATTTGCATTGGCATATAGTAGGAAATGAGGTTATGAATCAGGCTGCTAATCTCTGAGTCAGCAGTTCGAAATGACCAGTGGCTCCACAGGAGAAAGGTGAGGCTTTCTGCTCCCGTTAAGATTCACAGCCTTGGAAACCCTATGCAGGATCACTATGAGTCAAAAGCAACTTCCTGGCACATAACCACCACCATGTCCTCTGAAAATACTTGTTTCTTAAATATAGAATGTTCTGATCTCTTGCTTATCCTAAGTTCGGATATACAAGGAAGACGCTAGTTGTTCAACTTAGGTTGACTTCCTGTTGGTCAATCAGCTCTAGCCAAAGTGGTGACTTGTGGGGGGAAATTGGAAGCTATTATGAAGATCATGTGGTTCCCCACAGAAGGTGACAGTGGCGTAGGGTGGTGGAATTCATGGTGCTGATTTATTTCATTGAAAATATATGATCCCCAACACCAAATGATAGTGTGATGTTGTAGGATAACTATGAGACAGTTAACTGTAAGATTGGTGGTTCAAGTTTGCCAGCAGTTCCTCAGAAACCGTATACAAGGTTGCTATAGACTCAAAGGCACTTAGCAGCACCACCATCACCAAATGAAGCCTTAACTTTGGTTGGCAATCAATCCAATGATAGTTTCCTATTAAACTTTCTTTCCAAAAAACCAAAACTCACACAAAATCACTGACATCAAGTCAGTCCCAAGACACCGATATAGGGCTTCTAAGGTTGTAAATCTTTACAGAAGCAAAAATATTTCTTCTGAGGAGTGCCTGGTGAGTTTGAACTGCTAATCTTGCATTTAGTAGCCCAACACCTAACTCATAGCCCCATCGTGGCTTGCTGTTCAGTTTCCTGAAGTAGCTCTCTACAGCTTCCTCCATTGTGTCAAACCTGAGTATCATCTTTCCCCACATCTTACCCACTGCCCGCCAGCTTCTTTCATACTTTTGTCCCTAAAGGTGAGGTTACTACACAGAAAA
>NW_006408895.1:2197386-2199069 GCF_000296735.1 Chrysochloris asiatica | reverse complement strand
ATTGAATTAAGTTGAGGTCATATTGGATCAGGGTTGGCCCTAAATCTGGTGAGTGGTGTTCTTACAAGACCTTGTTGCCATGTGAAGACACACAGAGAAAAATGCCAAGTGATGATGGCGGCAGAGGTTGAAGTGATGCAGGTGCAAGTCATGCCAAGGATTGCTAGCAACCACCAGAAGCTAGAAATGGGCAAGGAAGGATTCTTCTTCAGATATTTCAGAGGGAGCATGGCCCTGCCAGGTGTCCTAGTGTGGTGCTGTGGCTCAGTGCACTTGACTACAAGGTCTGTTTGAGCCACAAAGTTGGTGGTTCAAGCTCACCAGCCACTCCTCAGATACCCTGTACAGCATTGTTTTGAGCCAGAACTGACTCAACAGCATTTAACAACAATAACAACAATGGCCCTGCCAACACTTTGATTTTGACTCCTAGTTTCCAGAATAGGGAGAGAATAAATATCTGTTGTTTTAAACCATTCACTATATGGTAAGTTTTAAATGACAGTCCTAGGAAACTAAAGTAAAGGTAAAGAATTCCAGGCCAGATACTATTAAGTTAGGACTTTGCAAGATTAGTTTGTAAGTTGATGTTTAAATTGGAATAATTAGAATTTGACTTTATAATTTGAATAATAGAGTACCATCCTGATATATGGCTTTATAAATTTGAGTAATTTGGAATTTGTAGCTTCAGGGAGTTTCTTCAGTAATTCAGGTGTCTTCCTGTGATTGAAAAGCATAAACCTGGGTATACTGTCATTTAAGAAAAAACACAGTTTAAGAGAAGACTCTTTATAAGTCTCCTTATCTTGACTTTCCTCTAAATTCCTTCAAACCTTTAATTCAGTTTTACACTCCAGCACAACATTACAAAGGAGCTCTGGTAGTGTAGTGGTTATGAATCAGATTGCAAGCCGCAAGGTCAGCAGTTCGAAACTACGAGCTGTTCCACGGGAAAAAGATGAGCCTTTCTGCTCCTGTAAAGATTTACAGCCTCAGAAATTCTGTACAGGGTCGCTATGAGTCGGAACTGACTCCACGACACATGACAACAACAACAACGGCGTTAGAACAAATACATTTAATCTCACCATTTCACTAAAGCCAATGGTAATTTTTTTTAAAATTGTGAATTCAATGAAAGTTTACAGACAAGATCATCAGTTTTTCATTCAACAAATCATACTCTTTGTTTCTTCTCAATGGTTGCAGTCTCCTCCATGCGACAACACTTGTCCTGCTTCCTCCCTATGATTTGTTGTTGTTGCTGTAAAGTGCTATTGAATTGGTTCCAACTCATAGTGTCCCTGTATAGGGCTGGTGAGCTTGAGCCGCCAACCTGCAGTTCAAACCGACCTTGCAGTCCAGCACTTTTACCCACAGTGCCACACTAGGACTCTCTGTGGTTACCTATGTACAAATATTCTCTCTCAAACTCTTATATACTTGTGGGATATATAAAAACATATATATCCCACTCTTCCTCCCATACCCATTCAGCCTATGTCTCTGACCATGTGTGTATCTATCCACAGAACACTGTTGTTCCAAGGTTGTATATATATCACTATCTACCTCTAACCCCTTTAGCCCTTGCATACTTGCATGTTTCTTCACCTATCTTCATCATTGTTCTGCCAACCTCCCACTTCTTGTATATTGCCCTCCCCATTACCCAGTTAA
>NW_006408895.1:2195181-2196996 GCF_000296735.1 Chrysochloris asiatica | reverse complement strand
AACCTCATATTCATGGGAAAGCTGGACAGTGAATAAGGAAGACCGTAGAAGAATTGATGCATTTGAGTTATGGTGTTGGAGGAGAATTTTGAAAGTGCCATGGGCTGCCAAAAGAACCAACAGATCTGTGTTGGAAGAAGTGCAGCCAGAGTGCTCCTTTGAGGCCAGGATGGTCAAACTTTGTCTCTCATACTTCGGACATAATTATCAGGATGGACCAGTCACTGGAGAAGGATATCATGTTTGGTAAGGTGGAGGATCAGAGAAAAAGAGGAAGACCACCAGCGAGATGGATTGACAAAGTGACAGCATCAATGGGCTCAAGCATGGCAGTTATAGTGAGGTTGGCCCAAGATCGGGCAGTGTTTCGTTCTGCTGTGCATCAGTTTGCTATGAGCCAGTACTGACTCGATGACACCTGACAACAACAACAATGTCCTCCAGGTTGATCCATGTTGGGAGGTGTTTTGCAGATTCATTGTTATTATTCCATGTTGCACAGTATTCTATTATGTGTATGCATGCACCAACATTGTTTATCCATTCTCCCATTGATGGGCATTTAGGCTATCTCCATCTTTTTGCTATTATTGTGAATAGGGATGTGATGAATGTTGGTGTGCATTGTTTCCTGGCTTTTACTTGTGAATATATACCAACTACAGGGATTGCTGGATCATACAATATTTCTAATTGTAATTTTTTGAGGAAGCGCCATTCCATTTTCCACAGTGGTTGAAATATTTTAAGTCCCACCAGCAATTTAGGAGGGTCCTAGTCTCTCCACACCCTCACCAGCATTTGTTGTTGCAAAAATAACTTCTTTTATAAAAATCAACACAAGACTGGTTCCCGTGAATTGGAGGTTAGAGATATCCCAACTGTTATACTTTTCTGACATGTTATTTCCCCCATAGGCCTTGATATCAGTCACCACCCCACCCTTCCCTCAAGTCCCAGAGTTCTGTAAAATGCTACGTTAGCTCATAAAACTCACAATTGTCAAAAGAAATAGCTCACACAACTGTGGAGGCTGACAAGTTCTAAATCCTTAGTTCAGATCAGTCTGGAGGAATCTTCTCACCTACATAGACTCAGGAGCTGAGGAACCCAAATTGGCAGGTCAGGCAATAGGCTGTTGATGTGAGAGACTGTGGGAGCTGGTAAATCAGGTCAGGCAAAAGGCAGAAAGTCCCACAAACTTGAGGCCAGATGGAAGATCTAGGACAAGAGAGCAAGCTTTGCCAAAACAGCAAGCTTTGCCAAAGCACTCATAAATTGGATTTAGACCATACCCTCAAGGACACTAAGAGTGAATCATATCCTCTAGTAAGATGGGAGCATGCTTATTACTAATACTTAATCTTTAAAACTTCCTTGTTGTTGTTAGGTGCCATCGAGTCAGTACCAACTCATAGCAACCCTATGCACAACAGAACAAAACACTGCCCGATCTTGGGCCTACCTCACAATTGTTGCCATGCTTGAGCTCATTGATGCTGCCACTTTGCCAATCCATCTTGCTGAGAGTCTTCCTCTTTTTCTCTGACCCTCCACCCTACCAAACATGATATCCTTTTCCATTGGCTAGTCCCTCCTGACAATATGCCCTTGTTGTTGTTATGTGCCATCAAGTCAATTCTGACCTATAGCGACTCTGCATAGGGTTTCCAAGCAGCGACTGGTGAGCTTGAACCACCGACCTTGCAGTTCAAACGACTTTGCAGTCTGATGCATTAGCCCAAAGCGCCAAACCAGGACTCCAATATGCCGTTAGTATATAATAATAATTCCGTCCTTAATACATTCTTTTTT
>NW_006408895.1:2193474-2193980 GCF_000296735.1 Chrysochloris asiatica | reverse complement strand
ACCTTGCAGTTAGCAGCTCAGCTAGCTCATAATCCATGACACTACCAAGAATATACTAACTATACTATTCCATTTTTGCAAGTCTCTTGGTTTCCTGT
The DNA here is from genome assembly GCF_000296735.1 of Chrysochloris asiatica. Taxonomy (NCBI): domain Eukaryota; kingdom Metazoa; phylum Chordata; class Mammalia; order Afrosoricida; family Chrysochloridae; genus Chrysochloris; species Chrysochloris asiatica. Next base: position 2,193,882 of record NW_006408895.1, on the reverse strand, counting down.
GGTAAAGTTTTGTAGATTTTTTTGTATAGGTCTTTTGTTTCTCTGGTTAGATTTAGTCCTAAATATTTCATTTTTGGGTGGCTATTGTAAATGGTACTGTTTTCCTTATTTTTGTTTTAGATCTGTCTTTAGTAGAGCATAGGAATCCAATAGATTATTGTATATTGATCTTGTATCCTGTCAATTTGCTGAATCTCTCAATGAGTTTCAACAATTTTCTTTCCAAGTCTTTGGGATTTTCTATGTATAGGATCATATCATCTGAAAAGAGAGTTTTACTTTCTCTTTGCCAATTTGGATGACTTTAATTTCCCTTCTTGCTTTATAGGTCTGGCTAAGACTTCCAACACAGTGTTGAACAGGTTTGCTAACAAAGAGTATCCTTATATGGTTCCTGTTTGCAATGAG
>NW_006408895.1:2164859-2166051 GCF_000296735.1 Chrysochloris asiatica | reverse complement strand
CCCCAGTCGCATTCTGAGTGCCTTCCCACCTTCTGGTCCTGTATCTGACAGTGTTTCTCTGTCATAGAGTTTTCAGTGACTAGTGATTCGGAATAAGTTTGTCACTCTTTCTTGCTAGTCTGCCTTTGTTTGGAAGCTCATCTGAAACCTGTCCATCATGGGTGACCCTGCTGGTTATTTAAAATACCGGTGGCATTGCCCTCAGAATCACAGCAATTCAAACCACCACAGTATGACAGACAGATGAGTGACGGTTGTGTGGTCGCTGTTAAACACGAATCTTCTTGTGCTACAGCCCTTAAGTCAGGCTCAAAGGTGGGATTTCTGTCCTCGGATGTTGCGTCAGTCAAGAGGCGGCTGCACAGCAGGGCAACAGGATTGTAATGAGATGCTTTGGGATGCGCTTGTGGGTCTCTAAGTTGGTCGATCCCGCCTCAAAGCCATGATCCAACGGCTAGGCCAGACGGCATCCTCTTGTCCGGGGTAAGTAGGATAGCCTGGCTATCCGCTGCAGTCTCTTCCTGATAGGCAGCGTCCCCCCATTGACCTGGTCTCCAGACACCTCTGGCCCCGCCACTGAGTGGTCTGTGTTTCATTTAACACCTCCACCAGGTCTGCGGAGTTCTCACACATCATTCAGCTGCCGCCCCCTCTGGAAGAGTAGTGGTTACGAATTGGGCTGTGAGCCGCAAGGTCAGCAGTTTGAAACTACCAGCTGTTCCATGGGAGAAAGATGAGGCTTTCTGCTCCCATAAAGATTTATAGCCTCGGAAACCCTGTTCCGGGTCGCTATGAGTCGGAACCGACTCCATGGCACATAACAACAACAACAATATATACACACACACTTTGCTGTGTCTTGCAATGGTCTGTGAAACACCACAAGATCAAGTGTTCAAATCTACTCACTGTTCCTTGGAAACCCTATACAGGGTTGCTATGAGTTGGAACCAATTCCACGGCATTAACAACCACAATATAAATATATAGTAGCGGTGATGGTAGTTGTGTGCTGTTCAGTCAATTCAAATTCATAGAACCCCTGCATAGGGTTTTAGAGGCTATAAATCTTTACAGGAGCAGAAAAACTTATCTTTCTCCCACAGAGTGGCTGGTAGATTCTAATTGCTGACCTTAAAGTTAGAAATTTATCTCATAATCCACTATGCTATGCTACCATGACTCCATATAT
>NW_006408895.1:2163476-2164759 GCF_000296735.1 Chrysochloris asiatica | reverse complement strand
TAAAGTTGATCTGGTGTTTACAAATTCCTTTAATTTCTGTTTATCTGGAAATGCTCTGATTTTGCTTTGGTATTTGAGGGACAGTTTTACTGGGTCTACTATTTTTGGTTGGCAGTCGCTTTCTTTCAGTTTTGTATATGCTTTCCCATTGCCTTCTCACCTGTATGGTTGCTACTGAAACATCAAAGCTAAAATATTACTGTTTTCCTTTATAGATAACTTTTTGTTTTTTCCTGAACTGCTTTCAGGATTCTTTCCTTGTCTTTGTTTTTGGAGAGTTTGATTATGATATGTCTTTGTGATTTTCAGCTTCTTGAATGGTTATCTTGTCTTTCATGATATTAGGGAAATTTTCTTCCAACAGCTTTTTGGTGATCTTTTCTGTGCTTTCCTTGGTCTCTTTCTGTTCTGGAATTACAGTCACCCATAAGTTATTCCTCTTCATATTGTCCCACATGAATCTTGGGCTTTCTTCATTATTTTTGCTAATTGTTTTGGCAGCTGACTAGTATTGAGAGATTTATTTTCAAGCCTACTAATCCTGGCTTTCATTGATTCTAGTCCATTCCTTTGCCCTTTCAATGTATATTTCTTAACTCTTAGTATTAGCCTTCTGGATTTGTTTGCAAATTATGTATTGTCTCCAATCCTTTATATATTTTGTTTGATTGTTCCTGTAGTGCTTTCCTGAATTCTTTCTTGTTTTCCTCTACCTTTCTGTCAATCCTTTGGATGTACCTATATATTGCCTTGAATGTTTTTTAGGTAGTTACAGTGTCTTTTTTTAACCTAAAATGTTTTCAAACTCTACCTTTTGGTCATATGTTTGAGCCACTGTGTCTTGTTTCTTTGTGTAAACAGACACTGTTTGCTACTTTTGAGACATTGTGATGTTGTAGTGTTATTAAAATGATTATGTGTTGATGTATTCTTAGGCACTTACTAGCTTCCTCCTGGTTGGTGAGATCAAGAGATGAGCTTGTGTACCAGTCTCTGTTCTCTGTTCTCTGTTCTCTGTTTGTACAGTTCAGTTTAGGATAGATTTGGCTGATGTTGGTGGTTGTCATTGATACAGTGTATATAAGCTAGTACTGGCTCTTGCCCAATGGGTAGAGTTGTAGAAGGTATGGTTGTGGCTAGGCTGTATGGCTGCAATCATTGTCTCCTGTCAGTGAAGCAAGAAGGAAAAACACACACACAAGAGAGAAGGAACACAAACAGAATCCAGCAAACAATAGCAAAAAAAGAGAAAATAATAAAGGAAAAAAATATAAGAAAAAGCA
>NW_006408895.1:2161700-2163376 GCF_000296735.1 Chrysochloris asiatica | reverse complement strand
CACCACTTTTACTGTTCATGCTTTTGTTATATCAGATAATACATTGTTAAAAGCTAGGTTAGCAGCTGCTAAGAATTTTATGGGTTTTATTTTCATGTTCAGCTTCTTAAAACTTTTTGAATTTTTTTTTTATTAGTTTGATGTGAGGTGTGAAGATCCTCAAATAGATAATTGAAAAGACTATATTCGCAAACTTATTGTATGGAACATGAAAGTAATATTAAAATTTACCGCCATCAAGCTGCTTCCAACTCACAGATACTCTTTATAGGGTTTCTGAGGCTGTACTTCTTTATGGGAACAGAAAGCCTCATCTTTCTTCCGTGTAACAGCTGGTGGGTTTGACCTTTGGTCCTTGTAGTTAGTCTTTATCCTACAACTCTATCAGGATTCCTCAAGGAACATTGTGGTGTTGAGTGCTGTTAAATTCTGACTCATAACGACCCTGTATGGGGTTCAAAGGAGTGACTGGTGGGTGTGAATGGTTAATATTATGCTTAGCAGTAAAGTGCTTATCCTACAACACCACACCATTGTTGTTGTTGTTGTTAAGTGCAGTCCAGTTGGTTCAGACGCATAGCCACCTTGCATAAGGTTTCCAAGAAGCAGTTGGTGAGTTTGAATCACCGACAATGTGGTTCAAATTGACTCTATGGTCCAGTCTTTATCCTACAGAGCCACACCTGGACTCTACCACTAGCAAATGTAATTAAGAAAAATTATATAATTTTTTATTTTCCACCATAAATTTCACTTAAACTTCTATCTTATTCAGTAATGTAAGAATTGTATAATTAGGGGGAGCATCATTCTTTACTGACTGGGGAGCCTCCATCTTGACTGAATAGTGTACCAGATCCACAGTGTCCTGCATGGCTTCATCCCCCTCTTTCAGAAGATTAGGCTGTTGGATAAGGAAACAGGGATCTGTGAAGTGAGGACCCTGTCCAACGTCGCCAGGAAAGAAGACTGATGAAAATTGAAGACGTTTGAAAACAATTAGTTCAATGACTAATGTCCCACCTGAAGACCAGTCTCCGTGATCCTGAGACCAGAAGAACTAGATGGCACCCAGCTACCACTACCAACTGCTCTGAAAGGGAACATACTAGAAGATCCCAGATAGAGTGCGCTAAAATGTGGAACTCAAAATCAATAGAAAGACCAGATCTACTGGTCAGATAGAGACTATGATTCTTGATCACTCTTCAGTTCTGGAACTGAACTCACCCCTGGACTCAATTTTCAACCAAGCGTAGATAGGTGTATATGGGGGACAATAACACTAGTGAGGTATAAACACCAAAGAATGTTCAACCATTTGAGATCAAAAGGGCAGCATTTACCTAAAGACAAATTCAGAAGAGTTGACAAAGAAGGAGAATGGAAAGAAAAACACAGAGAGTAAGTAAGATAAGTGATGTTACATCAAAGGAACTGCAATTAAGATGAAACAAAGTATTTTTTGTTGTTGTTAGGTGCCTCTGAGTTGGTACCGACTCATAGTGACCCTGTGCACAACAGAACAAAATACTGCCTGATCCAGGGCCAACCTCACTATCTTTGCCATGCTTGAGCCCATTGAGATGCTGCCACTTTGCCAATCCATCTCGCTGGGGGTCTTCCTCTTTTTCTCTGACCCTCCACCCTAGCATACATGATATCCTTCTCCAGCA
>NW_006408895.1:2159212-2161600 GCF_000296735.1 Chrysochloris asiatica | reverse complement strand
GAACCTAAACACAATTTGAGAAAGAGTAAGTAAAAGGGAAAAAGACCACTAAGCAGAAGCAACAACAAACAATTAAATAAATAGGGATAAATATAAATAAACAAGAAGAAAGAAAAAAGCAACAGTGGTTGACAAAGACAAGCAGAAAAAAACAGATGAAAAAATAAAGGGAAAATAGAAAGGAGATAAAGAAAGAGAGGTAAAGGCAAAGAACAAAGAAAGAAAAACAATACAAAACAAAACAAAACAAATCACAATGCAGGTGCTAGAACCATAAGAGATAATTCTGTGGCCTCCTGTCATCCTTGGATCTCATGTCATGGGTGGGTAAGTGATGAGATGGTAGCACTCAACCCTGGATGGAGTTCCTACTGGGCTAAGCATTGTCTGTTATGGGAACCCAATCTGGAATTAGTTCGTACAGACCCCAAGCAGCTGGGGTATCAGGATATGTCTATCCAAAAGGTGAGCCAAGCGTGAGAGGTCACTTAGTCCAGAGCTGACCAGCACCAGCTCTCCAGGTATGGAATATGTCACACCTGATTCCAGGTTCTGTGGTTGGTGCTGCTAGCTCCCCAAACACTGCAATGCACTTTAACAACCTGGAGGGCAGAAGCTTCCCTGGGAATGTATGTGAATGGGGGCTAGGCAAACCTCTAGTTACCAGGCTAGTGTGGGGTATATAAAAAAAGAAAAAAACACAAAAATCCTTTTCTATCCTCCCTTAAGTGGTATACCTCTGCACTATCTACTGCTATCTTGCCTTTAAAGTTGCCTGTGAAATTTCATGATGGCTAGCCTGTCTGCTAACACAGATCAACAGGTTCTTTTCTGTTTTTTGTTTTTTTTTTTTAACTTTTTCTCCTAGACGCATCTGTTCAAGTGCTTCTTCTAATGAGTTATTCTAGGACTGACCAGGGTTGAGTCTATAGACCTGGAGCAGGGCCCATTCAAAAAGGGTCAATCCAGATAGCTTCCTTTTCATTTAATGGAGTCCACAAGTGTGGCACTCACTTCCATGCAGCTCCTATTGCTGGGTGAGTGGGTGCTTTAATAGAGGTGTACATTAGTGGGGCCTAGCCTTGCCTTTGGTCTCCAAGGGACTGCAGAGAGCTAGAAACATACCTCTGTGAGCCATAGATATGTTTGGGCAATGTTGATCAACTTAATGATCTCTGAAACTGCTCACAAAAGCTCAAGATGGCAGTGCCTTTCTGGTCGCTGACTCTGACTCATGTTACTAGTCTCTCCTTATTTTGTGGTGTCTGCTCAGCTCTCTCCTATTAAGCATTCACTCCACTTCTTTATCCCTTCATCTGAAGCTCAGTGTTCCAGGAATATCATCTGCATTTGTTTTATTTGGTTATCCATATCTTTGTTGTACAGGGCCCAAAAAGTCTTTCTGCCTAGTCTGTCTGCCTCCTACGATGGTCATTTTTCATCAGCTATAACAATCATTGCAGTTCAGTATTACTCATCACTCCCTCCTTCTTGAAACTGTATCTTCCTTTGACTTTGTGGCCTAACATTTTCCTGGCTTTACTACATAATATTTGGCCATTCTTTTCTTTATTTTTAACCACAATGACCATTTCCTGGCCATTAAACACTGAAGTGACTCAACACTAGGTCCCAGGTCTGCCTATATTTTTTCTTCCGGGCTGATTGATCTTCCATATGATCATATTTTCAGAGACTTATACTCACCTGGCTCAGACTTCTCTGATCTTTAGATAAGTGATTTTCTTTTTGCCATTTCAGTTGTTTCAAAGGCACATCAAAATGAAAGAATCCAAAACTGAAGTCATGATCTTCCCTCCAAACCTGCTTCTCTTAGAGCAGTGGGTCTCAAAGTGTGCTGGTTCTCAGATAAGAAGCATCTGCATCTTTCTGAGACCATGAGAAATACAAATTCTTGAGTCTCACCTTATACCTACTACTGAGCATCCTAGTCCTCTCAAATTGACACAAAACTCTAATTATCACACTACTGAATCAGAAACTTTGAAGGAAGGTACAGAAATGTGTATTTAACAAGACCTCCACACAGTTCTGATGTGCGGTAAAATTTGAAAACCTCTGTTTTAGATTATTCTTTCTCCTAGTGACTGGTCCCATAATTTATCCATTTCCTCCATCCAGACACCTAGCTAGGGATGCTTTAAAATACTCTCTATCTCTTTATCCCCCTAGATGATTAATTATAAATTTCTGTAGTTTTTATCTTTTAACTGTCTCTTAATTCTATTCCTTTTTGATTAATAAGAAAATTACATAATCTAAGTTTTCTTGTCAGATCTATTGCAATAGGCTCTTAATTGATTGTTTCCAATTAGCTTTTTGTTTTTGTTGCTAAGTAATCTCAAGTCCTTCCTTCCTTCCTTCCTT
>NW_006408895.1:2157992-2159106 GCF_000296735.1 Chrysochloris asiatica | reverse complement strand
GGGACTTTAGACCCAGAGAAGGAGAGGGTCTGTATGTTGACAACCGGGGGGCAGGTTTGTAGAACATACCCTTTGGTAGGTTGATGATGCATGGAGGGAATTGTAATGAAATGATGGAAATGAAATGATATACGATAGGATGAATGTAAAGCTAATGTTCTCCCATATCACATAATTCACAATAACACATTAAAAAAAAGAAAAAGACTGTTGTTTATTGGTCCAGTGGTGAGGACATGTACATTTTACCAGATCCCTTAATTCAATAGCCTACCCCCTTTTAATATTATCCTTATGAGGCATAGTCACAAGTTCAATTTATTTACATCAAACAGACTTAAAATGACTTATTGCTTACTCATGTGTAAGTCATATAGCTTTAGTTATTGTAGCCATTCTTATTCAAGCACCATCAAGTTTTATAGATGCTATCACTCTTATGCTTGCTCACAGTCTCACCTCATCTGCTTGCCAATAATTATGAGCATATTCATAGTCAAACAATAATTTTGACACAAGGACTGCAATCCCTCCTTTCCCTTATAACATCTTGATGAATAATTGATAGCCTATTCAACTTAACCCTTCCTCCAACTGTTGCATACTAGCGCATTATTAAATAGGCAAAGACTTTTGACTGTGTGTATAATGTCAAGCTATGGACAATATTGCAAAGAATGGGTACTTGGAACATTTAATTATGCTCCTGAGAAACCTCTATGTAGACAAGAAGTAGTCATTCAAACTGAATAAGGGGACAATGAATGCTTAAAATCAGAAAAGATGTACACCAGAGTTGTACTGACTCAATGGCACCTAACAACAACAACCTAATTTTAGTAAGATGGCAGCTAGAACTATGGTGTCAGCAATAGGGGCTTCTACAAGGGCTTTTGGTAATCATAAATATAATCCATATGACCAGTAGTTGGAAAATTTGGCGTTGGTGATAGAAATGATGCTGGGGAATGAATGATAGATTTCTGCAAAACAAATGAATTTTTTATATCAAATACCTTCTTTGGACTGCATAGCAAATTGACTACATCTGTGGAAAGATGTTGGGGACCAAAAGACTTACAGGCCTCATAAAACTTTAAGAGTGTCAGAACTG
>NW_006408895.1:2156271-2157892 GCF_000296735.1 Chrysochloris asiatica | reverse complement strand
ACACCATCATAGCATTTATGTATAAGGATTCCAAGGAGTGGCTGGTGGGCTTGAACCGCCAACCTTGCCATTTGTAGTCCAGTGCTAATTTTATAGCACCACATATGGATAATCAAATGAAACAGATGCAGAGGTTACTCCTGGAACTTTGAGCTTCAGATGAAGGACTAGCGAAGTGGATTGAATGCTTAGTAGGAGAGAGCTGAGCAGACACAGGAGGCATCAAGGCAAGAAAAGTTAGTGCAATAGACTAACTGGATGCCAGCATCCATGACCCTTAGAACTAGATGGTGCTACTGCTACCAACTGCTCTGAATTGAATCATATTAGAAGTTCTTAGCGTAGAAGAAAAATGTGGAATAAAACTCAAAATAAGACAGACTAGCCATACTGACTGGATAGAGACTTGTGAAACCCAAAAGTTATAGCCTTTAGTCATCTTTCAGGTCTGGAAATGAGGTGCACAAAGGTGAATGGTACACACATTTCCATTCTCTAACTATGCCCACAGGTGACACTTGATGATAACCTAAGAACACATCAACATGCCATCATCAAGTAAATACAAATATGACAGTGTGACAATGTCCTGGAGAGAGCAGAAAATTTTAGCTCAAACAAAGAAATGAGAGAATGTCTCAAACAAGTAACTATGATGCAGAGAAAAGGAAGAAAAGGTAATGGAACTAGTTGAAAAACGAATCCAAAAGTACCTTCAAAGGATTGGCAGAAAAAAACAAGGAAAGCTAGGAAAACACAGAAAAAACTTTAGAAGATTTCAGTAAAACACTACAAGAACAAGCAGACAAAATAAATGTAAAAATTTAAACAATACAAAACTTGTAATTTCCAGAAAACAAGATGGCAGACTAGGCTGAAAGGCGGTGAAGCCCTGTACTGGGTCTCTTTAGGAAAGGGGGTTAAATGGACATGTGGGGTAGAGAAAAAAAGTGGGAAAAAATGAATAAAGGAAGGAAAGGAGGTGGCTGATCTGTGTGTGCCTGCCAGACACAATGTGGCCATTTCAAAATTTCTCAAGTGATTGTGACGGCAAGAGACCAATAGGTGGAGCAGCACACCACTTAGTGGTGGAGAGAAAGCCATTGACTTTCATTTTTCACTGTGTGAGCCAATTTAATTTGTTTGTTTTCCTTCTTGCATGACACGATGAAAGTTTTGTGTTAGAAGATTTTCATCTATGTTTGTTTCATTTGATCTGTCTTATGTCGCTATGACAGACCAAATGAAATAGACATAGTTGAAAATCTTCTAACACAGAACTTGAGAGGAAAAGTTAGAGAAGTGGATTGAGTGCTTGCTGGAAGAAGAAGGTGAGCAGGGATGGCAAGAGAGGGAGACTGACTGGTGAACAGCCAATCTTGACCTTTTGTGAGGAGCTTTGGTGACAGAAGGTGGCTTGGCAGAGCCAATTCACATAGGTGGTGGGAAAGATGCTATTCCTTTTCCCCCTCACATTCCTCTAGTGATCAGAGGTATAGCCAGCTCCCACCCTCATCTACCCCAAGTATAGACTCTGCTGTCTGGGGGTTCAGAGCTGCATGGTTAAGAGACACTCAGGAGTTGGCTGAGCTGCTTTGGTGCCTGGATTCAGTCAGGATCT
>NW_006408895.1:2153224-2154696 GCF_000296735.1 Chrysochloris asiatica | reverse complement strand
GAGTTGGTACAGACCCATAGCGACCGTATTCACAGCAGAACAAAACACTGCCCAATCCTGGGCCAACCTCACTACTGTTGCCACGCTTGAGTCCATCAACGCTGCCACTTGGCCAATTAATCTCATAGGGTGTCTTCCTCTTTTTCTCTGACCACCCACCTTACCAAACATGATATTCTTCTCCAGTGACTGGTCCCTCCTGACAATATGTCCAAAGCATGAACGACGAAGTTTGGCCATCTTGGCCTTCAAGGAGCATTCTGGCTGCACTTCTTCCAAAATGGATCTATTGGTTCTTTTGGCAGCCGAAGGCACTTTCAATATTCTTCTCCAACACCATAACTCAAATGCATCAATTCTTCTACCGTCTTCCTTGTTCACTGCCAAGTTTTCACATCCATATGAGGTTATTGAAAATAGCATGGCTTGGGTCAGGCGCACCTTAGTCCTCAAGCTGACATCTTTGTTCTTCAACACTTTAAAAAGTCCTTGTATAATAGTAGATTTGCTTAATGCAATACGTTGTTTGATTTCTTGATTGCTGCTTCCTTGAGTGTTGATAGTTGATCTAAGAAGAATGAAGTCTTTGACAACTTCAATCTTTACTCCATTGATAAGAATGCTGTTTATTGGTCCAGTGATTAGGATTTTTGTTTTATTTTCATTGAGATGTAATCCATACTGAAGGCTGTGATCTTTGATCTTCATCAGTAAATGTTTTAAATCCTCTTCACTTTCAGTAAGCAAGTTTGTATCATCTGCATATCACAGGTTGCTAATGAGTCTTCCTCCAATCCTGATGCCACATTTTTCTTCATATAACCCAGCTTCTTGTATTATTTGCTCAACATACAGGTTGAATAAGTGAAAGAATACAACCCTTGTCGCACACCTTTCTTAATTTTAAAACATTCAGTGTTCCCATGTTCTGTTTGAACAGTTGCTTCTTAGATCATGTGCAGATTCTTCATGAGCACAATTAAGTGTTCCAGAATACTCATACTTCGCAATGTTGTCCATAACTTTTCATGATCCACACAATCAAAAGCCTTTGCATGGTCAATAAAGCACAGGTAAACATCTTTCTGATATTCTCTGCTTTCAGCCAAGACCCATCTGACATCAATGATATCCCTCATTCCACGGCCTCTTCTGTATCCAGCTTGAATCTCTGAAAGTACTCTGTCAATGTATGATTGTAGCCATTTTTGTATTACCTTTAGCAAAATGTTACTTGCATTGGATATCAAAGAGACTGTCTATGATTTCCGTATTCCGTTGGGTCGCCTCTCTTTGGAATGGGCACAAATACAGATCTCTTCCAATCAGTTGGCCAGATATTTGTCTTCCAAATTTCTTGGCAGAGATGAGTGAGTGCCTCTTGTGTCGCCTTACTTTCTTGAAAGATTTCAATTTTTATTCCATCAATTCCTGGTGCCTTGTTCTTTGCCAATTCCTTCAATGCACCTTGG
>NW_006408895.1:2151765-2153124 GCF_000296735.1 Chrysochloris asiatica | reverse complement strand
CAAACTTGTAACAGCTCACTACCAGAGATCCCTTACACAACAGTGACCTAAAATACATGCAAAGAAATGTGTCATATGATTTTTATTTAATCACCCAGAGAATATTTTCACAAATTTAGAGTGAACTTTTATGTCTAATCAATTTGTTCTTGCTATTGTTAAGTGCCGTCAAGTCAGTTCCAACTCATAGTCACTCTAATAGGATTTCTGAGGAGTGACTGGTGAGTTTGAAGTGCCAACTTTGCAGTTGTGGCCCAGTGCTTATCCTACATCACTACACCAGGATTCCATGTCTAATCACAGGAGATATTATTTAGAAAGGGATCATTTTCAATTAATAAAGAAAGGCTTCAGAGAGAAGTGAGAATTTTTGCCACTTTCTGAATGATGTGAAGAAGACTACTGAGTAGTGATGGAAATATCACTTTGGGTAAGATTTTGACCTGCAATATATATAAAACAAGCTGACAGCTGAGCATTAGTTGCTAAAAATGTTAGTCTAATATGTTAAAAATTTAAAGTAGAAAACATTCTGAGCTGAATGTCAAATAATTAGAAAATGCTGGCTAACAGTTAGACTTATTTATTTCTGCTTATAATATTTATAAAAAGGAGTTTTAGGTAAGATAATTTACACAACATTTTCTACAAGTCTAGATTGTAATCAGTTGGGGCCAGAGGTCCCTGTGCAGAAGGTTAATAATGCTTGGCAGTGAAACAACTCTTCCACCCCCTGAATCTGGAAGATTGATTAGAGGAAAGGAGAAAACAGTTGGATTCATGAATGTTGTGGTTCTTCCCTCCTCTCCTCTTTCTTTCCCAGAATGTTGAAGTCTCCATGACACTCCTGCTCACAGAAAATTGTACAATTTTAAACTCGGCAAGAAATGCACATTGTATATCCATTAAATCCAGGCCCAAAGTTTATTACGAAATTTTCCTTTTTCTCAAACTTCAGGGAAATAACTGAAAATATTAAGTGGCTTCTTTCATACACTATGACTTAATTTTGGTGCTGGCTAGAACATTATCTCATGGATTGTTTTTCTTCTTTCTCAACCACCCATTTTGTTAATGCTGTTTTTAAGTGCTGCCAGATCAGTTCCAACTCCTAGCCACCCTGTATAGGATTTCCAAGGCTATAAATCTTTGTGAGAGCAGAAAGCCTCACCTTTCTGTCACAGAGCAGCTGGTGGGTTCGAACCGCCATCCTTATTCATAATCCTTTGTCTAGAATGACCACTGTATCTCCTCTGCTGTCTCAGAGCTCAAATCTTATGTTTGTTTTCTGAGTATCTTTGAATGTCTCCAGTCATTCTCAAAATTTCATATTTCTAAGATATGGCTATTTACTTAATT
>NW_006408895.1:2148363-2149930 GCF_000296735.1 Chrysochloris asiatica | reverse complement strand
TGACATGGGCAGCCAAAACAACCAACAGATTTGTTTTGGAAGAAGTGCAGCCAGAGTACTCCTTGGAGGCCAAGATGGCCAAACTTCATGTCTCATACTTCGCACTTATTGTTAGGAAGGACCATTTGCTGGAGAAGAATATCTTGCTTGGTAGGGTGGAGAGTCAGAGAAGGAGAGAAAGACCCCCAGTGAGATGTATTGGCCAAGTGGCAGCATCAGTGGGTTCAAGCGCAACAGTAATGAGGTTGGTCCAGGATCAGGCAGTGTTTTGTTCTGCTGTGCATAAGGTTGCTGAGTCGGTACTGACTCATTGGCACCTAACAACAAATAACATATTCTACCCTTTTTCAAAGTTGAAATAAAGCTTTTCTTTTGTATCTAGTCCTTTCTGACCACACATTACAGCTTACTCACTATACACCTCTAACTGTTCTCTTCTTTCCACTGACTCAGTCCTTGGTTAACAGTTTTTATAATATATTGTAAGCTTCTTGAAGACAGAGAACTTTAATACATTTTTTCTGTCCTCAGAGATGAGAATTTTGTTCTGCATATATTTCAATAAAGAATGACATCTCAATAAATAAAGACAAATTATAAGTTGGCATGGGAAAATAGCAGATAACCTTATTTAAAATGGCTTCAGTTTCTGATATAGTATGGACTCAACATATTTTGTGGACTTGTTGCAATCTTAGCATCACTTTCATACTGTATAATGGAGAAGTACAATCCAGTAGGAGAAAAATAATACTTCTAAGCTACTTCCAGGAGTCCTGATGTGGTGCTGTGGGTTAATGCGCTGGATGGCAAAGTCAGTTTGACCTGCAAGGCCAGAGGTTTAAGCTCACCTGCAGCTCCTTGGAAACCCTATACAGGGTTGCTGTGGGTCGGAACCAACTCAATGGCAGTTAACAACAACAACAAGAAGATACTTTCATCTAGAATCAAACCTGAAAATTATTCTTGCTAGAATCACCAGTAATCAGATGACTGCCAAATCATTCTTGTCTTACTTGTTTGCAATCCTTGCCCTTGGCTAGTATGATTCCGACTTGAAAGTTATTTTCCATGATAACAACCTCTCTTGATTATTCTCTTTCCAAATTATTTTCATTTTCTTGTTCTCTTTTATAATTTCTTTTATTTGTAAGGTGGCTTATAATAGTGATTGATTGCTAATCTAAAGGTTGGTAGTTCAAACCCAACCAAAAGCCAGCAGTACTGTGGAAGATAGGCCCAATGATCTGCTTCTATTAAAATTACAACCAAGAAAACTCTATGGAGCAGTTTTACTCTGCAATGCATGGGGTCGCTTTGAGTCACAATCATCACCACCACTAACAGAACTATTACTATCTCTCTGGGACCTATCTTCTAATTTCCTCATCCACCAGCCTATACATTGTCTTGCAGCACTATCTATGCCTTGGAGTCAGTGACTGTATTGGTCATCCTTCATCAATATAGACATTCGAATCCACTCAAGCTACTTTACACAGAAAGGCTTTGTTGAGAGAGTTGTAGCTCACAGAATCAATGACAGGGTTGAGAAAATATACTCTAC
>NW_006408895.1:2145927-2147218 GCF_000296735.1 Chrysochloris asiatica | reverse complement strand
ACCAGTGATGCATCCACCCTGGCTTTGGGGTGTCTCTCTGTTTCCCTCCTTCTGTCTGTCTGTGTATTCTTTTGATATCTCTATCGCCGCCAGGTATCTCCTCCTCGTGAACCGAACCCCTATGTCGAGGCTGGTCCCCGACAGTTTTTGAGTCTGAACCTAGTGAACAGGTCTACTGTCTGTACCCATCTGTCAGGCCAGAAACTCTAGAATCAGTCTCCATTGCACCTCCCTCTGTCTTGTGGACCATACTCACTTAATCTTGATGCCAAGTCATCAGTACATCCTAAGAATATATCATTTATCTGATGCTCTCCTTCCCCATCAACTCTGCTTTAACTTAGACTCCCTTTTCTCATGCCTGGACACAGCTAAAGTCTCTGCAATCTCTCTCTCCTTTCCTCTAGGGCATATTGTTCCCTAATGTTGAAAGAATGAGTTTTCTAATGGGTCAATCTGATCATATCACTAATCCATTAAAACAAAACAAAATAAAACAAAAAAACAGAACTATTGCCCAGAGGATAAAATCTAAAGGTCTTGCATGGAATTCAGGGATCACTATTTCTAGATCCCCAGATATCTCCCATTGTAATGCTTATGAGACAGCAGTACTAAACACTTGTAATTCTCTAAACATGCTCTACTCTTTCAGGTTGTATCCTTTGTTTGGGATCCAGAATCTCAAACCCCACAGCCATTGAGTCAATTCTGACTCATAGAGACCCTGTATAGGGTTTCCAATGCTGTAAATCTTTACAAGAGCAGAAAGTCTTCTCTCCCTCTCTCAGGGAGTAACTGGTGGGTTTGAACTGCTGATCTTGTAGTTAGCAGTGCAGTGCTTATCCTAAACTTTCCCTCATTTAATTTAGGCATAATTATCTCCCTGTAGGTAAGAAGATAATCACAAAATTTAAATTTTAGGTAAAATATTTCTGGCTTCTCCAATAAATAATAGTTTTGGATTCAATTGTTATCCCCTTCTTCTTCAGTCTTTAGTTTTTTCTCAGAATGACTGGCGAGATGGTGATACAGATAGCTCAGAGAGTTGCCTGTCTCTCTCAAGTTCAGAAGTCAATCAACATTTGAATGACTTCTGTCCTGGAATGTTTCTGAAGAAGGGCAATGTAACAGATGGAACAAAATGTCATTATGGACTGCTTGAAATCCTCTTGGCTATTCATTACAGTTGGAACGATAAAACCAAATTCCATAATGTTGTAGAGATAAAGCCAAATGCTTCAATATTTCCTACTTAGCACTATTGAAGAAATTTGCTTAACTACAGCTT
>NW_006408895.1:2143880-2145252 GCF_000296735.1 Chrysochloris asiatica | reverse complement strand
TCTGCTCCCGTAAAGATTTACAGCCTCGGAAACCCTGTGCAGGGTCGCTATGAGTCGGAACCGACTCCACGGCACTTAACAACAACAACAACATCAAATCAATTACAATGCATAGTGACCCTGTACAGGGTGTCTCAGGAATATTTGGAGGGTTTGAACCCCTGACCTTGTTATATACATACATACATACATACATATATATATGCAGTCCAGTGCTTATTCTGCATTGCTACACCAGGAGTCCAGCCCCATATATACATCTGTTAATCACATAAAAATGAAATTTGGCCCAGTTAGAGCCCCTTGTGCTTCTGCCTTAACTTTGTCCCACCAACTCTGATTTTTTACTCTTATGCATCCCATTTCCTCACTAATGTGAAGCATGTGATATACAAATTAAATTTAAAGGGCTTCAATAAAACAGTTGCTTTGACATTTTCAGAGAATACTTGATATAGGTTATATGTGCAATGAATGGGACTTATTAATGAATTAGATAAGTGTTTTGATGTGTAACTATCAAATACAGACGTCTCCTCATTTCTGTTTCAACTTCTAATCATTTTACCAAATTAACTTTCTAATCCTAAAGCACCATATGCAATTTGTAAAGTGAAAAGGTTTGTGGTAGGGGGGAAAAAAGACTTTAGATTCAACATGTTCTATAGCGACCCTTTTATTAAGCTTTAAAACAGGACAAAGAAAAAACAAAGACTACCATCCAGGATAAGGGAAACCATCAGCATGTTCACAGTACAAACGTCAGTGGAATTTGATGACTCACAGAGTTGTTTCCATTATATACAATAGAAGACAAAGAAAATCATCAGAAGTTCATGATTGGTAGGCGGTTCATTCATCTCTGTCAAAGGTGGGACTACAGATATAGAGAAAAGACCATGATTAGGATATATATGAGAGTAAGTAAAAAAGCATTGCTACAAAATCAAAGAAGCACTTTTAATGTGAAGTTATTGTTTCTCAACATATCCTTCACGTAGGCTTGTATACTTCTGAAAGTAGCATTTTCATCTTTCTAACCCTTCTCTGAAGAATTCTTTGATTTACACCATGTCAAGATAGTAGTTTTGGCATCCTCAGAGGACTCAAATCATGCTTCTTTTAAATGTTCTTTAAGTTTTGGGAACTTAAAAGAAGTCTGAAGAGAAAAGATCAAGGCTACAGGGTAGATGAAGTAAGATTTCCAAATGAAATTCTTGTAGGAGAGCTTTTGCTACCTTAAAATATTGAGTAATTGCATTGTCATGATGGAAAAAAAAAAATATTTGGCACAACTTTCCTAGTCTTTTTCTCATCAATGCTGTTTGAATTTTCTTAAAACTTTGTCATAATAAGCTCCCATAATCCTCCT
>NW_006408895.1:2137831-2142559 GCF_000296735.1 Chrysochloris asiatica | reverse complement strand
TGATGCTTTTGAGTTATGGTGTTGGAGTAGAATATTGAAAGTACCATGGGCTGCCAAAAAAAACAACAGATCTGTATTGGCAGAAGTGCAGCCAGAGTGCTCTTTGGAGGCCTGGATGGCCAAACTTCATCTCTCATTCTTTGGAAATATTGTCAGGAGGGATCAGTTGTTCTAGGAAGCTACCATGTTTCATAAGTTGGAGGGTCAGAGGAAAAGAGAAATACCCACAGTGAGATGGACTGGCAAAGTGGCAGCATCAATGGGCTCAAGTGTGGCAACAATTGTGAGGTTGGCCCAGGATCGGGCAGTGCATAGGGTTGCTATGAGTTGGTACCAACTCGATGGCACCTAACAACAACAACAACAATAAATGCTGGTATGAACTAGAGCTCTAGTAGCAAACTGTTTTAAAATTTTTTTTACATCTACCCTTGCACATAATTGTAAATTAAAATAGGTTGTGGACTGGGTTCTGGGATTTCTATGTGGTAGTCAGGTATGCCTCATGATCATGTGACCCCAAGTCATAGTCACCAGGATTCTTTTAATTTGAATTAGATGACATACCACTATTTGCTATTTGGTGTGGTGCTGTAAGATCAGCACTAGACCACAAGGTCAGTATGAACAGCAAGGTCGGCAGTTCAAACTCACCAGCTGCTCATTGGAAATTCTATAGAGGGTCGCTATGAGTCAGAACTGACTCAACAGCATCAACAGCTAACATCGATGATTTGCTGTTTACAGTGAATTATTAAGGACATATCCAGGCAAGTTCACTAGTTCTTTGTGTAAACCTGAGGACAAACTGCCCTTCCCTGGAATTGCCCCTGGCTTTTCTAAACATGGTCACATTGCTAGTTTACTGCTCAGAATGTATTGGGAAGTAACATAAAGAACTCAAATGGCATCTGAATTTATATAAAGACTCAAAATTGAATTTGAGTTGCCACTTTAGACTGCAGCCTTCCACAAACCAAATGCTATTAATTTTGTGTGTGTGTGTGGTGCTGTAGGATCAGCACTGGACTGCAAACCAAAAGGTCAGTAGTTCAAACCACCAGCTGCTCTTTAGAAACCCTACACAGGGGCACTATGATTTGAACTAACTCTACGGCACTTAATATCAATAATAACATGGCTTGAGGAACTAAGTCATTGTCATCAGAACAATTAGTTAAGCCATAAAGATGAACTTCTTTCCATTTAAACTGAACATTTTCTTCATTCTAAGTTTTGTGTTTCCAGCTATAAGTGTGTGCAAGCTATATACATTCACAGACTTACACTTAGATGGGAATTTTGGGAGGCAGGAGATCAGAAAATAGGGAATTTCTTGATTCTAGGCCCAAGCTTTGTTTTTTTTTTTCTTGAAACTTTTTATTGTGAATTGAATGAAGGTTTACAGAGCAAATCATCAGTTTTATAGCCAACAAATCATACACTTTGTTTAATTTCATAGTTGTAAACACAGGATCCCACTTCCTCCCTATGGTACTTGTTGACATATCACACGCCTTCCCAAGTGAATGTTGTCCTTTTGATCATGGATGGTTGACCATCCATGGTGAGCATATCTCACTAGCCATATACATACATACTGCTGGGCTGAAAACTGGGCCACAAGGCTGAATTCTATTCCAAACATGAAAGGTAGCCCAGGGCCACAATCTCAGGTTTCTCAAGTCTCTTTATTCCTAGTGAGCCTGGTCTTTTTTTTTTTTTTTTTTTTTATAATTTTGAGTTTTGTTCCACATTGTGTCCCATTCTATCTGTGACCTTCTAATGTGATCCCTTTTAGAGCAGTTGGTAGTAGTAACTGGGCACGATCTAGTTCTTCTGTTCTCAGAGTCATGCAGACGGATGTTCCCATGTTCCATGTGACCATTGGACTAATTGTAAACTCAAACATTTCATTACTAGGAGTCACCAGAACACCCTGGCTGTGTATACCACTATAGGTCTATTTGGATACCATTTATTCTGGAGTTCCTCTTTTACATATGATGGACTTTGGAAACATCGTGTTGAATGATTTTCACCTGCCTCTTTTCCCATCAATATCAGTACAAATAAAAAAAACCAATGTTAGTGCATAAGTACATTGCTCCTCCCCACCCCAGTCCCAGAAGCAATATGCTACTCTATAGGAACGCTGATAGCCTACCACCTACTCCCCTACAATCTGGAAAGAAACAAAGCTGAAGTTAGATGCAGGTCTCATGCAACCAACAGGATTTTATGGCCATTATTCTGATGTGGATGTTTACAAAAATCTCTCCTTTCTATGGATCTTACATAGTCTGTGCTAGTACAAAAATCATGAATAAACTCATCTATAGGCAGTGCCCCAGATGTTATCTCAGTAAAAGTGGCTTTACCCTAAATAGCTCCATTTACAATTTTGAAAATACAATCAAAATACATTTGCATGGACTTCACAGTTTACTCTATTTCTAGCTTCATCTTACTTCATTTTCATAAAACTTTAATGGGTTGGTAGAATATATATATTTTTACTAGAGCATGAAATAGGCTCAGAGAAGCCACATAGTAAGTAGTAGATGGTTTTCCTCTTAGCGCAGAATCCTTTCCACAATATCAAACAGATAGATAGTAAATATGGTAACAAACTTTTGCACATTCAAAATACAAAGTTATTTTCAGGGCTATACGCTTGATAAAAGGCAAGCTGATTTACTACTCATTTGTTAATATTTTCCCACTCTCAGGGGAAGATTTGCACTTTGAGCTTTATCTCCAAATGTATGATGAAAAATAAAAGTCCTATTTAAAAGATGTATGAAGAAAGACCTAAGATTAAGATTCTAGTCAAGAAAACACTATGGAGTAGTTTTACTCAGTAACACATGGGGTGGTCATGAGTTACTGAGTTGCCCAGCTAATGTGCAACACTGCATCTAGCTTGCATTTGGATTTTAAATATTTGCTTGAAAAACATTTCACATTAATTTTGTTTCTTTTAGAGAACATTCCCACGGGTAGTGCTTTGATTGCATCATTGAAGAACTGATTAAAAATATAATTTGTCTGGTGATGTAGGCATGAGAGGTCGCCATATTGCCTCAAAACGTCAGGACTGTACGGATGCTGAAATAGAAAAAACAAAACAAAAAAGACATTGTTTTAACACTTAGATATTTCACACTCTTTCATGTGAAAGTCCAAGGAGCTCCCAGCCACTCCATCCCCATCTCTATACATTCGAGCAAAGCCAAGTGAAAGGACAGTTTATCTTTTCCTTGTTTTCATGTCTTCTCCAATCATAAACTCAATCATTGAAGTCTGAATATAGCTTCTATTTAGACTTCGTTTGATATTAGTTAGCATCCTCATCAAAGTAATTGTTCATAAGTACTTGACATAATTTTGAGCATAAAATAATAAAGGATAGTGATATGTAACTTTTTACTATTTGCCATATACTTTGTAGATTTTTTCATGCATTATCTTATTTTAACCTGAACCTAAATAATATATTAGAATGCTAATTGTTTTGAACTGTAGTTCAAATCTACCAGTCACTCCTTGGAAATCCTGTATAAGGTCTGAATAAGTCAGAACCAACTTGACAACACCTAACAACAACAAATAACATTGTGAAGTAGATTCTAATATTATTTCCCTTTTGTAGTTGTTTCTGTTAAGTGCTGTTGAGTTGATTCCGAGTCATAGCAACCCTGTATAGGGTTTTGAGCAGCAGCTGGTGAATTTGAACTGCTGAACTTCCAATTCAAATGACCTTGAGGCCCAGTGTTTTCCTACAGTGCCACATGAGCACTCAATTTATCTTTTTGAGATTAATAAAAGCCTGAGAGATATTGTAACTTTATCTAGGTTACATATCAGGAACGCAGTGTTGGCATTCAAACCCAAACAGAAAGTTGCACAAATGATAAGATGATTGATCGTTTGTCTGAAGGAATTGATAATTTAATAAAGGCCATGTTGAAGACTTAATAGATATTTAACAGATTCTTAAGGACTATGGTAGCATAGTGGTTACAAATCAGGCTGCTAATCTCACAGTCAGCAGTTCAAAACTACCAGCTATTCCATGGGAGAAAGATGAGGCTCTCTGCTCCGGGTAAAGATTTACAGCCTCAGAAACCCTGTACAGGGTCGCTATGAGTCGGAACTGACTCCATGGCAGATAACAACAACAACAACATGGGCTCTTAGAAGTAGATAATAAAGTTGAATTCTAAGACTTCATTCTTGGGAAGATGGTAGTTATCATTGTTAAGTGCCATCAAATTGGTTCCAACTCTTAGCAACCCTGTATAGGGTTTCCAAGGAGTGAGTGGTGGGTTTGAACCATCGACCTTGTGGTTCAAACCAACTTTGCAGCCCAGTGGTTATCCTATAGTGCCAAACCAGGATTCAGCATTACACAAGAACTACTGCTCTTTCTGCGGAGTCCTGGTGTGGTGCTGTGTGTTATTGCACCAGACTGCAAAGTCATTTGAACTGCAAGGTCAGTGGTTCAAGCTCACCAGTGGCTTCTTGGAAACCTTATACAGGGTCGCTATGGGTTGGAACGTACTCAACGGCACTTAACAACAACAACTGTTCTTTCTATAAAATATCTTCTGATGCATAAATATTTCTAGAAAATATAGTCTTCATGCCCTTTAATTATATTGTTGTTGTTGTTAAGTGCTGTCGAGTCAGTTCTGACCCATAGCGACCTTGTACAGGGTTTCC
>NW_006408895.1:2135907-2137698 GCF_000296735.1 Chrysochloris asiatica | reverse complement strand
ATAATTAAGTTATATATATGTATTTATATGTATATGTAATAATGTAAAGATACACTGATAATTCAGAAAATACAGGAAAATATAAAAATGTAAAAATTACCTTTAATTATATAATCTGCTATTATTTTCTTGAATTTTCATCAACTTTCTATCTCTGGTGTGACACTTCAGGTTAATGCACTGGACTGCAAAGTTGGTTTGAATTATAAGGTCGGCAGTTCAAGCTCACCAGCCATTCCTCAGAAACCCTATACAGGGTGGCTATGAGTCAGAACCGACTACACTTAATATATATATCTCTGTGTATGTGTGTGTATATATATATATATGTATATATGTATAGATTCAGTTGTTATTCTTCTTGTTTTGGGTTATATTGTTTGTGTTCTCTATTTTATAACCTAAAATTACATCATGAGATTTTCCCAATGTAATGAAAACATTTCCTTTTAGTGACTTTATTGATTTCTAGTGCATGTTTAGAACTTATTTAACTATTCCCTTAATGTTGGACTTTTAAGATGTTCCTTATTTCTGATATTATGGATAACAAGTATACATCTTTGAGCATACACACATATATATTTATTGATATATAACTGCTTATCTAATTATTTTTATAGAGTAAATTTTCAGAAATAAAACTGCTGTGACAAAATATTTCAGTTTTGCTTTTTTTTAAAAAAATATATCTAATACAAATTACCTATGGCTTTCCAGAAAGGGTGCAACAATTAATACATCTATAAGCAGTTGTAAAACTGCTGAGGTCCTCTTAGCCTTTCCAATATTGAGTTTTACTATTTTAAATCTTTCCTTATTTGATAAGAAAATGTGGGTGTCTAAGAGATAGTGTATTAAGTTAAAAACCTTAGGAGAAGAAGTACGTGAGGAAGCAGAAAATAAAAGGACTTTGGAACTAGATGGTAGGAATTAAATACCATGGCCTGTTATTGATTATGTCTCACATATGCACACAGATGACAAAAATCCTTATTAGGTTGTTGTGAACGATAAATGTTAGAGGCAGAGGAAATGGGAATGACTTGTTTTCCTCAGCTTTGGAGAAAATGGAAGATTCAAACATTTAAAAACTGCACAATGCACCCTTCCTCTTTAGAGTAATTTTTATTTGTAAAAATTTCTTTGTGAACTGCAAAATGAAATAAAAACCTAGTAATGAAATCCTTGTAATATTTGTACAGAAAACAGTACCAAAGGCCAGTTCAATTCTAAATACTCCCATAATAAGATCTTTAGGGGTACCCTGGATACAACTTAAATTTACAGCCATTAATGGTCAGCCAGGCAGAGGCTGGGCACGGTCCATGCTATAAATATGACTATCTGACTCTGATTCTGTTTTCTAGGCAGAGGTGTGTGTTCTATGAAGAAGGCAGAGGCTCTGATCATTCAGAATCACTATAACAAAATTTGATTTCAGCAGAATAGGAAATACAAAGAAACTGTCACCTAATTTTCACAATAAGATCTTACATGTTTGACCTGCAAAGATTGAACTGGTATTGAAAAACCAAGGCATTTAATGTTTTTCTCATCCTTCCATCTTCTCACAGATAGTTCAAATCTTTGAAGAAATTTTTGTCTATCTGTTAATCAACCACCATGAAAAAACCCCCTCCAAAAACTCAAGACTTAAATTCTACCTCTTTCCAGAGCGCAGAAGATCAAATCCTTCATTTATTTTTTCAAAAGGTAAAACATGGGTTATTATTGAATCCAATTGAAACCTCTTAGTCATGAAATCAGTCACAAGTTTGGGGACAGAAT
>NW_006408895.1:2133247-2135442 GCF_000296735.1 Chrysochloris asiatica | reverse complement strand
ACTGCAAAGCTGTTTGAACTGCAAGGTTGGCAGTTCAAGCTCACCAGCTGTTCTTCGGAAACCCTACACGCTATGGTTTGGAACCCACTCAACAGCACTTAACAACACAGCAACTAGGTATTTTGGACTCCTGGTGTGGTGCTGTCAGATCAGCACTGGACTGCGAACCAAAAGGCTGGCAGTTCTAATCCTCAAGCTGATCCTCAGAAACCCTATACAGGGTCACTATGAGTCACCGACTTGACAGCACTTAGCAACAACAACAACAACAACTGGGTATTTTAGGAGTCCTGGTGTGGCACTATAGTATGAACACTTGACTTCTCACCACAGAATCAGCAGTTCAAATTCACCAGTAACTTCTCAGAAACCTTATACAGGATTAGCATGAGTCAGAACCAAGTTGACGGCACTAAGAAACAACAACAACATCTAGGTATTTCGGAGTCCTTGGTTAGTGTGAAAGGTTAACACACTTGCCTGCTAACCAAAGGGTGGTTGTTTGAGTCTAGTCAGAAGTACATTGAAAGAAAGACTTAGTGATTTACTTCTGAAAAACCAGCCACTGAAACTTGATGGAATACAGTTCTGCTCTGACACACATGGGGTCACCATGAATTGGAATTAACTTGAGGGCAACTAGTTTGGTTGGTGTTAGGTACTTTAGTGTCAGTCCTGGTGTGGTGCTATAGGATCAGCATTGGATTGCTAACCACAAGACTAGTGGTTCAAACCTACCCGCTGCTTCTAAGAAACCCTATACAAGGTCACTATGAGTCAGAACCAACTTGACAGTACTTAACAACAACTACAATAATAATGTAAAAAGAAGTGGTGCTGAAAAGTCCTTGCTAGTTTATGAGGATACCAGAAACACTCTTGATATATTCTGTCAGCATTATTCCACATCCAGTTGATTTGGAAAGGAGCCCTGATGACCAATGGTTAAGCGCTCGGCTGCTAACTGAATGGTTAGCAGTTTGAACACATCCAATGACTCTGTGTAAGAAAAACCTGGTGATATGTTACCATAAAATTCAGACTACCCATAATCACTGCCATTTAGTCAATTACAATTCATAGTGACCTTTGGGGCAGAATAGAATTGCTCTATACGGTGCCTAAGGCTGTAAATCCTTATGGAAAAAATCCTCACATCTTTCACCTGAGGAATGGCTAGTGACAATTTGGTAAGCTGCTGAGTGCTTTACACCAGGGCTTCTCCTATAATGCTTACATTCTAGAAAACCTATAGGGGAAGTTCTGCTCTGTCACAAGGAGCTGCCATGAGTCAAAATCACCTTGACAACACTTAACAAACAACAGCAGTTGATTTGGAGCCTGTAGATACAACAGAAATTTAAATTTATATTTAATCATGTTACTTTTCAAAATCTGGCTTTGTCATGTATAAATGGGAACAAATAACACAAAAGTATAAAAATTTGAGCCTCAAGCCTAACTACATACCACCAAAAATTGCTCCTTTCCACGTACGTCCAGTCAAAAGCAACATAGGGTTTATCCCGAGGTCTTGGGCATCAGGAGGCACCCCTATGATGACGCTTACACCATATGCCTCATGGCAGCATAACAGAGCTGACACCTGCAATATAATTAATGTTCAACATTGTTAAAAGTGGGTTCCTTGATAATCCCCACCCATGATCACCAGTGACAGTTCATGTAATATAGGCTTAGTTAGATTATGAAGGTGAAGATGAGAGAGATCATACAAGTATTGTTATCTTCTTCATTTCTGGTGGGTCTACGTTAGTGCTCTAATCTTAAAGAATGCCCCCCATTTTTTTTTTTTTAATAAGAGAATGGATGCATGAATTTGTATGTACATATTTCTTCCTTTCAAAGTAACAAAGAAGCAAACTTCATTACAGACATATATAAAGTCTGGTTCCTCTAATAAGGGTAATGTTTTGTCATTACTTGACTGTCAGACAATCTATGAGACTGGTTAATTAATTTGTCATTTATTATTTAACAGGTACTTTAAACCCAGCTTTTTTTTTCATTAGATAGTTGAATGATCTGAAGATATTGTTAAAAGTTGTCTCTTGTCTACTTGACACTCTCCTTTTAAATAGATCCCTATTCTACTGTTAGTTTCTAACATGTTATTGTTAGGGGCTTAGCGTCAGTTCTGACTCATAGAGGTCCTATGCATAAGAGAATGAAAC
>NW_006408895.1:2129474-2132332 GCF_000296735.1 Chrysochloris asiatica | reverse complement strand
GTTCCTCATGAGCACAATTAAAGTGTTCTGGAATACTCCTTCTCCACAATGTTTGCTATGATTCACACAATCAAATACCTTTGCATAGTCAATAAAGCACAAGTGACATCTTTCTGGTATCCTATGCTTTCAGCCAAGATCCACTTGATGTCAGCAGTGATATCCTTCATTCCACATTCTCTTCTGAATCTGGCTTGAATTTCTGGCAGCTCCTTGCCAATGTGCAGCTGCAATCACTGAATTGTCTTCAGCAAAACTTTACTTGCCTATGTTATAAATGATACTGTTTAATGGTAGCCACAGTCCGTTGGGTCACCTTTCTTTGGAATGGTTACAGATAATGGATCTTTTCTAACTGGTTGGCTAGGTAGCTGTCTTCCAAATTTCTTGGTATAGATGAGTGAGCACCTTCAGCACTGAATCAGTTTGTTGAAAGAGTTCAGTTTGCGTTCCATCAGTTCCTGGAGTCTTGTTTTTTGCTAATGCCTTCAGTGCAGCTTGAACTTCCTCCTTTAGTATCATTGATTTTTTTTTTAAAGATTTTATTGTGAATTGAGTTATAGTTTACATGGGAGAACATAGGTTTTGCAATGATTACAATCTCCTCCATGCATTATCATTCAACAGTATTTGCTTCAATTCCATCTGTGTTTTTTTTTTTTTTTTCAAAACCAACAACTTATTCATTGTGAACAACATAAAAGGTGGCCATACACCTGGCCCTCAACAGACAGAATACACAGGGGTCAAATTGACTACATCTGTGAGAAGAAAGCATGGAGAAGTTCAATATCATCAGTCAAACAGGGCCAGGGAACAACTGTGGAACAGGTCATCAATTGCTAATATGTAATTTCAGCCTAAAGGTGAAGAAACTCAGAGCAAGTCCATGAGAGCCAAAATATGACTTTGGATGTAACCACCTGAATTTAGAGACCATTTCAAAAACAGATTTGATGCACTAATGCACACTAATGACTGAAGACCAGAAGATCTGTGGGATAACATCAAGAATAGCAAACATAAAGGTGGCAAACGGTTGTTAAAAAGACAGGAAATAAATTCAGAATTCATTAAAATATTTTAAAAACTTGTTAAAACTATTTTTGTCAAGAAAATTTAAAATATATGCTAAAAATTGGTATTTCTTTAAATTTTTATAAATGGAGAACTGAATTTATATTTCTTTAAATTTGAGAGGATTTGTTTTTACTAAACATTAATAAAATAAATTTTGTAATAGTTTAACAGAAAACTTTTCAAGGGGAAATATTAGTTAAGACAGGTTTAAACAGCTGATGGAATGAAAACTGCTCATAATAAACAAAACAATTGGACAGATTTTTGGGTAGTACAGAGGTTAAATGATCAGCTTCTAACCAAAAGGTTGGTATTCTTGCCCATCCAGAGGCACCTCAGGAGAAAGGACTAGTGATCTTTTCAAAACACTATGAAGCACAGTTCTACTCTGACACACATTGGTTGCCATGTGTTGGAGTCAACTCAATGGCAATGGTTTTAGATAACAAACAGGAGATAAAAAATTACCACTCATAAGTTTTAAGATATTATTTGTACATACTGTTTGTATTCTGCTGCATAAACATAGATTCCAGATTACAGAAACACTATCTCAAAGCATGTCATAATACTTACTATAGTGTCATGCCGACCAATGACTTCAAATGAGAAGTCCACCCCTCCATTGTTCATTTCCATTAGCACCTTATGGATGGGTTTCTTGAAGTCCTGTGGGTTGATGCATTCAGTGGCCCCCAACTCTTTGGCCTTTGCAAATTTGTTTTTGTTGATGTCCACCCCAATGATCCTGGCTGCTCCTGCTGCCTTACAGCCCATGATTACACATAGGCCTACTCCTCCAAGGCCAAACACGACACAAGTGGAGCCTTTGGTGACCTGTGTTTGCAGAAAACATGAGCAGTGATTAATTATGATTGTTAGGAAGATACTTAATTGTAAAAAGTTCCAGACTTTGTCCACTATGAGGAGCTGCTTGGACTCTTGTGTCCACCCTGCTGTCCACCCTTTTTGTCCTTCCATGGCTTTATGTTTAGATTAAGGAGATTAAACTAGAACAGGGGTTCTCAAACTTTGCTGCACATCAGATTCATCTAAGAAGGTTTAAAAACCCCACTGCTCACAAGCTAGGTAGAACCTAGTCATCAGTATTTTTAAAAACTTCCCATGTGCCTCCAATAAATAGCCCAATTTGGGACCCAGTACGCTAGATGAGCTCAGTGGTCTCAGTTTTGAAGATCTCAGTGTCTCAAATCCAGTGATATTTACCTTCAGTTCATCAAACATACAGAAAGGCATTTTTTTGTGTGTGGTGGGGGAGGAGGGGAAATGAAATAAGTAAAAATGTTGTTCCAAAAGACTTTTAAAAATCAAATAAAACCACCAATAATTAATTCCCCTTTGTTCATTAATTTTCAATTGTTGTTATTAAGTGTCATTGAGTCAGTTCTGACCCACAGAGACCCTGTATATGGTTTCCTAGGAGCTGCTGATGATTTGAAACACGATCCTTACAGTTCAAGCCAACATTGAAGTCCAATGCATTAACCTAAATCGCCACACCAGGACTCCAACTGTAGGTAGTAATAGGCAATATCAGGAGAGCAGAAAGTACCTGTGAAACCTAGAAAGAGTTATCTTCAGTTTAAAGTAAAACCACTTAACTGGGGGGATTCAATAAGTAACCTCAAGGTAATACAGCTTGCAACCTGTGTGATCTTAGCAGCCTCCCTCCTTTTGCTTTTAAAAATATTCATGAAAAGTTGGTCTACTTTTTAATAGTAAATAAAACTTATTATTATGATTGATCTCAGCATCTG
>NW_006408895.1:2127101-2128599 GCF_000296735.1 Chrysochloris asiatica | reverse complement strand
CTGACTTTGTGGTTCGCAGCCCGATTCGTAACCATGACCAGAGCTCCACTCATCACATTTTATTTAATGCTTTGTTGTTAAGTGCTGTTGAATGAGTTCCAACTCATGTATAAAGTTTGTGAGGAGCAGCTGGTGGGTTTGAACCATGGATCTTGTGGTTAGCAGTACAGTGCTTACTTTACAGTGACACAACAGAACTCCTATTTAATGTTAGTAGATAATAGTTTATACCTCCATATTTATTTCAAGTCCTAGTGTGGTACTGTAGGATAGTCACTGTACTGTTAACTGCAAGATCAACAATTCAAACCCACCAGCCACTCCTTCAAAACCCTATACAGGGTCACTAAGAGTTGGAACTGACTCATCAACACTTAAAAACACATTTAAAACTAGAGAAGTACAAAACCATTATTGACTTTACTGAGAAAAAGACAAGGTATACACTTATGTAAAAGTGTTTGCAATTAAGTAATATGATTCTGTGTTCAGGGGGAGTTTTGAGAAAGAGATCATAGTCTCAGTTATGAGCTTTAAGGCAAGTATCTTTATACCTATGTGCCTCAGTTTCATGTAAGTATTAAAACAAAGAGATAATATGACATTGTGTTTCCCAAATCTAAAGGGAAGATGTATGTGGTGTGGTGCACGTGTATATGTTTTCATGGCCAGGGGAGGAAATGTAGTAGTAAAATCCTTGAACAAAGTATAAAAATGCTGAAGCTTCATTATTTTTCTCCAGGATGTCCATGGAGTGTGTGTGCTGGTGGCATCAGGTTTGAAGGTGTATTCAGTAAGGCTTTGGAATTACTGGTGAGCCTAACTCTGGAAGTAAGGAATCCTGGTATAGCACTGTAGGCTAAGCATTGGACTGCAAGGTCAGTTTGAACTGCAAGGTCAGGGGTTCAAACTCACCAGTTGGTCCTCGAAAAACCTCTACACCAGGGGTGGAGAGCATCTGGCTCAAGGGTTGTGTAAGACCCTCAAAATCATTTGGTCTGGTCCTGCCAGGGCATCTGCAATTCCAGCCATCACATTGTTGTTGTTAAGTGCCATCGAGTCAGTTATGACTCATAACGACCCTATATAGGGTTTCCAAGGAGTGGCTGGTGAGCTTGAACTGCCGACCTTGTGGTTCAAACCGACCTTGCAATCCAATTAACCCACAGCACCACACCAGGACTCCTAAGGATGAGTTAATTATATGTTTGACCAAATATAGCAGGTTAATGGTTAAGTCGATAATTTTGTATGGCCCATGAATGATGTTATAAATTGTGGCAGAAAAAATATTCCTCACCCCTGCTATATAGGGTCGCTATGAATTGGAACTGACTCAGTGGCACTTAAACAGCAATAACTAAGAGAAAGGAATACAGAGAGTCCATGCTTCTCACAGACACACCCTTCATTTCAATTACCCTTGCCCTCTCAAAACCTAGCAGAATCTACTGTGCCTGATGCATGTAGGTGCTCTGTAACTGCAGAATGAAAGACG
>NW_006408895.1:2124134-2126041 GCF_000296735.1 Chrysochloris asiatica | reverse complement strand
AACAACAACAGCCTTTAGGCTGAGGCTTAAGGTTGAGTACTGTGCCTTGGTGGCATTTATTAGCAGTTGAAAAGAGCTTTGTGGAGGCAGTCTTTTTGTGGACATGAAGTCCCCCTGCCTCCTGTATGTTCCCCTTACTTTACCTTAAAAAAGAAAAAGAGAACTGTATAACATTTCTGAAACAGGGCAGAAGCCAGGCTAAGGGGCCAATCACTAGAGAGAGGCTGGTGTGTGGGCACAGCAGAGGAGAGACAGTTCTGATTGGAAGAACTGTGCCCTGGACATTACTGAGCCTGAATTGTAACCTGTTACCTTCCCTAATGAACTCCAGAACTGTAAAAATGTGTCTGAGTTCTGTGTGACCACTCTAATGAAATACAAAACCTGGATGAGTAGAGAGTGCTGTTGTGGGGAATACTGGTGTCAGTTTTTACACCACCACAAATTCTATGGAGTTTATCAGTGTAATTATCATATCAGGGGAAAAGATATTAATAAAATCCTTGAGAAATGTTCTCTGATTCCTGAGAGGAAATGCTTCCATTTTGGTTCCTGACAGCCTGAGCATATTTAATTTCATTACCCATTGCCATTCCTACCTTGGCAACTTGGACAGCAGACCCATAACCAGTAGAAAACCCACAGCCAATGAGGCAGACTTTCTCCAGGGGTGCAGCTGAATCAATCTTGACTACTGAGATCTCATCCACTACGGAGTACTCAGAGAAGGTACTGGTGCTGAGGAAGTGGTAGATGGGCTTCCCCCTGCAGGTGAACCTGGTGGTGCCATCCTGCAAGGTCCCCCGCGGGAAACTCAGACTGTTCAGGGCAACAGAGACACAAGGCATGAGCCAAAAGCATAGCAAATGTGCAAAACTAACTGACTGTGCAAGAACAGTATCAGAAACCTACTCGTTTTTCATGCAGAAGTTGCCTTCAGGGTGTTTACAAACAGCACATTGTCCACACTGGGGAGTGAAGAGTGGGATGACTTTATCTCCTGGAGAGGAAAAAAAAAATTATTCTGAAATTTCTACCCAAGTATTAATAGAGCAAGTACTTTAAGTTTAGGCATATATATCAGAGACATGTATTTTTTTGCCAAGTCTCCCAAAGAAGAGGGTTAAATCAGCACGATGTCATTGGTCATTGCCTTTCAACATTGTTTTCACTTTGGTTCTGCATGATGGGGCTTTTTAAAGCTCATGGAAAATGGTATTGAAAGATAATGGAATCTTTCCCCTAACTTTTTGAAGGAAACTTCATATGTGCTCAAAGGAGAAATGTAAATGTAAGAAACACCATGGGTTTTAATCATTTCACTTCATTAATTGTTGTTTCTGTTAAGTGTCGTAGAGTCAATTCAAACTCATAGAGACCCTGTATAGGGTTTCTGAGAAGTACCTGGTGGGTTTGAACTGCTAACCTTGTGATTTGCAGTCCAGTGCATTAATAATTATCTTTTATTGTGTGTCCAGATTTCTACTGGGTGTTTTACACATGTCTTGTCACTTAATTCTTAACTAATTAAATCTTAAAATATTTTTTTTCTAAGTACAAAGGTCAATTTTAGTTCAAATGGGCAGTTGTAGTTCTACTCAATGTTTTGTGTTTTGCACTAGTTTGGGCTATTTGAAAATAAGAATTTTGATCATCACTATCCACAGAATTTCTTGATTTTTCAGAATTGCTGTTTAATGCAGATGCTTTTTTTTTTTTTTTTTTTTTAAGTTTACATTTTCCATGAGGCAGGTATTCTCTTGTAGGATAAGAACTAACTTTAAAATATTTCTACCCAATTACTTACTTTGTGAATTCCTCTTATAGTGGAGGGAACAAGGATGAAAAGTAAATGTATCATTTTATTAGGAGTATGTTTCTAACTAATGGAAATACCAGAACTTAAA
>NW_006408895.1:2120275-2123804 GCF_000296735.1 Chrysochloris asiatica | reverse complement strand
GATACAGCATTGGAAACAATTCAAAACCTGCAAAAAGTGGTCCAGATGATTTATAATAAAATATCAGAAATGGACAATACACTGAAAGGGGAAAAGAGTAGAATAGATGAGATGAAAGCCAGAACTAGTGAATTGGAAGACAAATCTCTCAATACTGCTAAGATAGAAGAACAAACAGAAAAAAAGGATAAAACAATCTGAAGAGAGTCTAAGATTCATGTTGGATAACATGAAGAGGAACAACTTAAGAATTATTTGCATTCTGGAACAGGAAGAATCAGAGAAGTTCACAGAGGAGATAGTTGAAGAGCTTTTGGAGGAAAATTAGCCTAACATCTTGAAAGATAAGATGATAAACATTCAAGAAGCTGAACGTACCCCAGGAAGGATAGATCCCCAAAAGAAAGTCACCAAGACATATAATAATCAAGCTCTTCCAAATCAAAGACAAGGAGAGAATCCTAAATGCAGCCAAGGAGAAGAGAAGTGTCACTTGCAAAGGCAAGCAAACCAGATTAAGTTCTGACTTCTCAGCAGAAACAATGCAGGCAAAAAGGCAATGGAAAGATATATACAAAACCCTAAAAGGAAAAACTGCCAACCAAAAATCTTCTATCCAGCAAAACTATCAATCAAATACGATGGTGCAATCAGAGCATTCCAGGATAAACAGAATCTAAGAGATTTTGTCAAAACCAATCCTGCACTTCAAAACATCTTAAAGTAGGGACTTTGGACTGAAAACCAACAAGAACAGACAACAACCAGAGATTGACAGGCGTGGCAACACCACCTGGAACTCAATTGACAAGATAGGAGAGTTCAGAACAGAACAAAACTACAACAATGAACTCAAAAGAGCTGGGAGGTTAAGTGAAGATCAAAATAATATCAATGTCAAAGAAGGGATAAATGTAGGAACAGAGATCCAGGTGGTGAGAATGTCAGGGAGATTACAGTATACAATAGAGTCTCTTAAATGGAGAGAAAAGTTAATAGACTATAAGATAACCCAAAGAAAGTTAATCCTTCACAATTTACCATGAAAATGAACTTCCAAGCAGAACAAGCAAACATGAAACTAAGAAGAAACCAACAAGAAATAGCACAAAAAACACAAACTCGGCACAAGAAGGCAGGCAGAACAAAAGAATGAACAGCACTACCAAAGAATTAATATAATGACAGCAATTAATTTATACCTATCAGTAATTACATTGAATGTCAGTGAATTGAATGCACTTGTGAAGAGACAGCTTGACATATTGAATAAGAAAATAAGACCCTTCAAAATGCTGCCTGCAAGAGGCACACCTTACACAGAAAGACAAAAACAAACTAAAAGTTAAAAGATAGAAAAAAATATACCAAGCTAACTGCAACACTAAACAAGCAGGAGTGGCAATTCTAATCTCTAATAAAGTAAAGTTTAAGGAAAAAAACAGCATAAGAGATAAAGAAGGATACTATCTTATGATCAAATGGTAACTTGAGCAAGATGACATAACCATAATAAATATCTACGTTCCCAATGAAAAAGCACCAAGATATATGAAGTAAACCTTACTAGAATTGAAGAAAGAAATAGATAAATCTACAATTATAGTGGGAGATTTTAATACACCACCTTTGAAAAGGGACAGAGCAACCAGAAAGAAACATGACAAAGATACAGAGGAATTAAACAGCACAATCAACCAACTTGACCTCATAGACGTGTACAGAGCATTCAACCCAACAATAGCACAATATACTTTCTTTTCCAGTGCACGTGGAACATTCTCCAGAATTGACTATGTGTTAGGTCACAAAGCAAGCCTGCATAAATTTACAAACATTCAAAATACAACAGAGCATCTTTTCAGACCACAATGCTATAAAACTAGAAATCAACAAGAAGACTAAAGAAATAAAGTTGAATACATGGAAACTGAAAAACACCATGCAGAAAAATGACTGGGTAAAATAAGAAACTAAACATGAATTCATTAAGTTCCTAGAAACAAACAAGAATAAAAACACAACATATCAAAATCTTTGGGACATGGCAAAAACGGTGCTGAGAGGACAATTTATTGCAATAAATGCACACATCCAAAAAGAAGAAAGAACCAAAATTAACACATTAACACAGCATGTACAACAATTAGAAACTCACCAAAAGAGGGAACCTACAGTCACCAAAAGAAAAGAAATAATAAAGACCAGAGCAGAAATAAATGAGATGGAAAACAGTAAAACTATAGAAAGAACCAACTGGACAAGAAGCTGGTTCTTTGAAAGTACTAATAAATTTGACAAACCATTGGCAAACTTAACAAAAGAAAAGAGGGAGAAGACACAAATAACTTGCATTAGAAACCACATGGGTGATGTCACAATGGAACCAAACGAAATCAAAAGGATAATAACAGAATACTATGAAGAGTTGTACTCCAACAAATTCGAAAACTTAGAAGAGATGGATGCATTTTTAGAAAAACAAGACCTACCAAACTTACATAGAGTGAAGTAGAAAACTTGAACAGATCCATAACAAAAAAAGAAATTGATCTGGTCATCCAAAAACTCCCAACCAAAAGAAATCGAGGTCCAAATGGCTTCATGGGTGAGTTCTACCAAACATTCAGGGAAGAGCTGTCACCAGTTCTACTCAAATTATTCCAAAATATAGAAGAGGATGGAAAACTTCTTAATACTTTTTATGAAGCCAGCATAAACCTCATACCAAAACCATGGAAGGATAACACTAAGAAAGAAAATTATAGACCAATATCCCTCATGAACATTGTTTTTGTTGTTAGGTGCCATCGTGTTGGTACCAACCCATAGCGACCTTATGCACAGCAGAATGAAACACTGCCAGATCCTGGGCCAACATCACTACTACACACTTGAGTCCATCGATGCTGCCACTTGGCCAGTTCATCTCGTTGGGGTCTTCTTTTTCTCTGACCCTCCACTTACCAAACCAGATATCCTTCTCCAGCAACTAGCCCCTCCTGACAATATGTCCATAGTATGAGACGAAGTTTGGCCATCTTGACCACCAAGGAGCACTCTGGCTGCACTTCTTTCAAAACGGATCTATTGGTTCTTTTGGCAGCCAATGACACTGTCATATTCTCCTCCAAAATCATAACTCAAAAGCATCAATTCTTCTACTGTCTTCCTTATTCACTGTCCAGTTTTTGCATGCATATGAGGTTATTGAAAATGCCATGGCTTGGGTCAGGCACATCTTAGTCCTCACTGACATCTTTGCTCTTCAACACTTTAAAAAGGTCTTGTGCAGCAGATTTTCCTAATGCAATACATCATTTGCTTTCTTGACTGCTGCTTCCATGAGTGTTGATAGTTGATACAAGAAGAATGAAGTCCTTGACAACTTCATTTTTTTCTCCATTGATAAGAATGTCATTTATTGGTCCAGTGGTAAGGATTTTTGTTTTCTTGACATTGAGATGTACTCCATACTGAAGTAGATGTTTTAAGTCCTTGTCACTTTCAGCAAGCAAGGTTGTATCAT
>NW_006408895.1:2118217-2119173 GCF_000296735.1 Chrysochloris asiatica | reverse complement strand
GTTAGGCAGGTTCACATAGGCTAAGTGGGACAGAGGTAAATGATGATGTATGCACAACCTTGGAACAACAGGGCTCCAAACACAGGGACTGATGCATAGTTTGAAGGTATAAAAGAGGGGAATAATGTTAAGATGCTTGGCTGTGTTTTGAATCTTGTTTCCCTTGCCTACCATAATGAAAATAGACACTTGAGCAGAGGAAAAAGGAATGACCACAATCATCACTACAGAAAGCTTGCAAGTCCGTCTTCAGCCTATAACTGATTGGAATACCTTAAAGGGGGCTAGAAGTTGCCCAGTGAAAGAGGCTTCCTTACATTGCACAAGACCATAAGTGTAATCCGGAACCCCATCCAGAAGCAACTGAGGTAGGCAATTTTCACTGGAAAGAATGAGTAGACCAGCCTGGAGCAGCTAGAAGAACAGAAGATACTGCAAGAAAGAAAGACCAGCAGGAAAAATCTGAAACAGTAACGGTGGTCTGAATGATTACTACAAGAACAAGTAAGCTGTTTGCCCAGGAGCCATCAAGGCAAGTGGTCTGGACCCCTCAGAGCAAACCCCTTCCAAGACTGAAACTCACGGGAAATACATGAACAGGCATGTGGTCTGGCTGGTGACCACGTTGGTCACTGATAAGGGGAAGAGGGGAAAAAACAGCAATGAAGTTGTAAGCTAAGACCAACTACATTCAGTAGACCTCTGTGAACCTGGGTGGAGACCTGGATGGCCAGCATTATGGCAAGACCCAGGGACTTCTGGGCCCAGAGGCAGTGATACAGTGATATGGCTACAGAGGTCTAGAGCAGAGAGTAAAGCATCCAGCTGATATGAAGTGAGGGGAGATGCACAAGAAACACCCATACTTGCAGATAGTACCCACTTGAGCTGGCTTTGATGGCTGGATGATCAGAACTTGACTAGAAGAAGAAAGAAGAGAGGAGGAAAAAAAAAAA
>NW_006408895.1:2097343-2100062 GCF_000296735.1 Chrysochloris asiatica | reverse complement strand
GTATAGGTACTGTTATTATTCCTTTTTAAAGATGAAGAAGTCAAGACCCAGAACCCGGTCCCTCAGCCAGTGTGTGGCAGGATCCGAATTAGAACGCAAGACAGCCCAGCTTAAAATTCAGAACTTTTGTCTGTTACTGCTCTAGTTCTAGTAGTGAGAATAGCAAAGAACTAATGAAGAAGAGAAAGATACTTACAGAAGTATTAAAGTTGTTGTAAAAAACTCAAAGCATTCCCAAATTATCCAGTCTGACTGAGAAAAAGAAAATGATTGACTAATTTGGAACAAGTTTAGTTTTAGATAACCTTTAACTGCTCTGAATGGACTGTTTATTGGGCATTGGAACATATGGGAATGTTACAGACAATACAAAAGGACTCAATTTATGGGTTTAAGATTCCTAAATAGAGTGGTCAAAAATTTTAATTCTTCATATTACTGAGTTTATCGAGAGAGAACAGCAGTGTTCAAGAAAATTGGCAGTAAGAAGTAAACTGAAGAACAATCTGAAAGTCAAGTGAATAATAGAGCAGAGACATGAAAGAGAGAAGAACTTTGATTCAGGAAGCTAAGAGGAGAGGAAAAGAGAGACTAATGAAAAATGTACTTTGGGTACACATTTTGACTTGCAAGAAGATTCATGCGAAATTAAAATAAAGTAATGTTAACATTACAAAAGTAAAAGAAATAGAAAATCAAATCAAAGTAAGAAACTATTTTAAAGACTAGAACAGAAACATTGTTATAAAAATCACAAATTCTATAGATTCGCTAAGCACCAAAGTTATTAATTTCCAGTTTGAAAATTTATATTTGAAAGTTTTAAGTACAGAATTTAATCATCAGGTTTTATGTTCCTACAAATTTTAATGTGGCTGTGAGTTAAGGTTATTTCAGCTCTAAAATCTAATATTATAAAAATGGATTTTTGATTTTTTTTTTGAAATTTATAATTGTAATTAAAATAACTTAACATGAATCTCACTCTAAACCAAGTTTTAAATTAATAACAGCAACTTTGCACTACCACTTATTGAGTAACTTTACTGTTGCAGCAATGACAGGCACTTTGACATATGCTATGTTGTTTAATGTTCATAATTATCCTGTGGGTAGACGTGACTTCCCACATCTTATTAAAGAAAAAAATTGTGGCAATCATTCTTAGCCAAGCTGTTTAATCACAAGTCTCTCATCAATCTCATTTGTAATTCTATAGAAAAAAAAAAAAAAAAACAGTAAGAATTTTCATTTATGAAAGATCAAAGCTTATTATTAGGTACATGTATGGTGGTCAAAAGTAACTTAGATTGAATGATTACTTCAATCAAGAGTTAAGGAAAAAAGTCTTAGGAGCATCTTAATAGATTCAAGAAAATCTTTGACATAACCCTACATTCATGCATACTTATTATTCATTATATATTCATTCATACTTAGTAAACTATGAAATTGGTCAAACCATTACTCATCTTTCAGTTTGTAATACTCTGGTGGCTTGCATGTTGTTATGATTCTGGAAGCTATGCCACCAGTATTTTTAAATACTAGCAGGGTCGTCCATGGTGGACAGGTTTCAGTTGAGCTCTCAGATTAAAACAGACTAAACAGTCTGAATATTTAGTCACTTAAAACCTTATGAATAGCAGTGGAACACTATCAGATAGCACCAGGATACTGAATATTGAAACTTGATAAAGAGTGCCAGAATATTGTTACATATAGGGTAAAAAGGTGAGCCCCTTAGATTGGAAGTCACTCAAAATGTGAGTGGGGAAGAGCTGACTTCTCAAAGTAGAGTTTGCTGTGATAATGCAAATGGAGTAAAGTTTTTGAGAAGTCCAAGGTACATTGAAGGCTTTGGCAAAGAACAAGGCACTGAGAATTATTTGAATACAAATTGAAATATTTCAACAAACTGATGCAACACTGGAGGCACTCACTTATGTAGGGCAAGAAATTTGGAAGACAGCTACCTGGCTAATTAATTGGAAGAGATCCATATTTATGCCCATTTCAAAGACAGGTGATCCAATAGAATGCAGAAAGCATCAGACAATCTGTAAATAAAATTTTGCTAAAGCTAATTAAAAAATGGCTGCAATAGTACATTGACAGGGAACTGCCAGAGATTCAAGCCCGATTCAGACAAGGACCTGGAATGAAGGGTATCATTGCTGGCATCAGATGGAGCTTGGATGAAAGCATAGCATGTAATAAATATGTTTACTTGTGCTTTATTGATGCCACAAAGGATTTTGATTGTGTGGATCATGACAAGCTATGGGCAACATTGGGGATAATGAGTACCAGAACACTTCATTGTGCTCATGAAGAAACTGTATATAGATCAAGAGGCAGTTGTTCAAAAAGTACAAGGGAACACTGAATTGTTTAAAAGTAAAAATGGTGTATGCCAAGGTTGTACTCTTTCATCATTCTTATTCATTCTGTATGCTGAGCAAATAATCCAAGAAGCTGAATTAAATGAAGAAGAATGTGGCATCAGGATTGGAAAAAAATTTATGCAGATTATATAACCTTGCTCGCTGAAAGTGGAGAGGATTTAACATACTAAGAAAGAGTGAAGATCACAACCTTCAGTATGAGTTGAATCTAAAAATATAA
This sequence comes from Chrysochloris asiatica, assembly GCF_000296735.1. Lineage (NCBI taxonomy): Eukaryota > Metazoa > Chordata > Mammalia > Afrosoricida > Chrysochloridae > Chrysochloris > Chrysochloris asiatica. The sequence continues at coordinate 2,097,434 of NW_006408895.1, read as the reverse complement.
AGAAAACAAAGGCCCTTAACACTCAGACAAAAAGTAACATTAAGATAATTGTAGAAAAGTTGTCAAACTTTCAAGTTATCAAAGATTTCAT
>NW_006408895.1:2091563-2097243 GCF_000296735.1 Chrysochloris asiatica | reverse complement strand
GAAGATCAGAAGGCAGGGAGGGGCAGAAAAGGACAAATGTAAATGGAGAAGTTAGGGAGGATGTGGTAAAATGCTTTTACATTGAGGGAATTGCAATCAATATCATGAAACAAAATGTGTATTAATTATTGAATGGAAAACTAATTTGCTCTGTACACTCTTACTCAAACTACAATTTTAAAAAACAACTCAAAAAGTCCTGTCTTCTTTGAGTCAAGGCTTATACAACTAAGAGAGTTTTATTTTTATTTTTTAAATAAAGTAGACATAGCTACGAAAATGAAAAACAGTTCAATTGATACTAATTTCTTTGAAATTTATTTTCATTATCTATTTTTAAATCCTACTTTACAGGGTTTTGACTTTAGCCAATGCCCCCAATAAATCTGAGAGTACTTGAAAAAAGGTACACCAATGATATGAGTAGATCCTGACACCTGGGAGTCCTGGTGTGGCACTGTAGGATAAGTACTGGACTACTACCCATAAGGTTGACAGTTCGAACCCACCAGTAGCTCCTTGGAAACCCTATACAGGATCACTGTGAATCAGAATTGACTTGATGGTACTTAACAACAACAACAATGACAACATGTGGACAGGAAACCTGGTGGTGCAGTAGATTAAACACTGGGATACTAGCTGGAAGCTGGAGTTTCAAATCCTCCAACTGCTCAGTGGGAGAAAGACGAGGGAGACTGTCCTCATAAAGATTTACGACTCTGAAGCCCTACAGAGCAGTTCTATCCTATCCTAGGTACCTGTTAATTGTGATGGACTCTATGGCTGTGTGTTTGGTTTTTAGTTTAGTTTATCACGTGGCAGGGAGTCCCTGAAGTGAGAAAATGACTAACACGCTCAACCCGCAAACTGAAAGATTGGTGGTTTGAGTGTATCCAGATGTGCCTAGGAAGAAAGACCTGGCAATCTGCTTCTGAAACATCAACCATTAGAAATCCTATGGAGCACAGTTTTCTTTGACATACATGCTATGACCATGAGTTGGAATCAACTCAATGGAAAGTGATATTCTTCAGGCGTATTGTGGCCAGTGCTAGGTGATTTTTATATTTATCAAGTATGCTACCAGGGTAGTGTTATTGGGTTATTGTCCTTATTTTACAAATGAAGGAATTGAGGCCTGAAGCCACTGAGTAATTTTTCTAAAGTAACAAATTTGGCTATGCCGATCAATCCAGCTTATCTTTTTACTACCATATGGATCCAAATACCATAACAAAAGATAAATAACAACAGCATTAACAATAGTTCTATGTGGTGGTGGTTATGTGCCGTGGAGTTCGTTCTGACTTATAGCAACCCTGCATAGTGTTTTACAGAGTAGCTGGTGGCTTTAAAGAGCTAACCTTATGTTAGCTCTTCATTAGTATGGTGAGCAGTCTACTGTTTATCCTACAGTGCCACACCAGGGCTCAGATAGTACTTAGAAGTGATTAAAATTACTTCAGTGTAATTTTCCATATAATTAGGTTGACTTTTGTATGGGGAAGATATCGTTCTATAGGATTGCTATGGAACTTTCCTGAATTACGCAATAAGGGAGTCCTAATAATCAGAATTTATATATTAATTGATGTTGGTTTGCTTAATCTTAAATGCTTTGAGAGTATTATGCCTTTAGTAAGTGATTTAATAGTTAGTACAGTTCAAAGTATATTTTAAAGTCCTCTGAGTCAAACTTCTCTCATAAAGCTTTTGTCAGACTGAACTTTCCTGGGTTCATAAAAAGAATATGATTATAAAGAATGGCACATATAAATGATAGTTTCTTAATGAAAATATAATTTTTTGATCAAACACACTTCTAACATTAGATTTAGAAATTAGTTATGATTGTTGTTGGATTAGCTTGGAATAAACTATTTCTGTAACTACTGAGCATTCACTGAAGATAGGAAAGAAAAACTTCAATTATACTTTGTTGTTACAGATCTAGAGGAATAGCCTATTTCTATTGTAGCTAAATACACATTGTATATGTCGCATATAGTGAATATTGCATCTAGTGTTTCTAACTTAGATATGAATTTTACATTATTCATTAAATACTGTATCCTTTTATTTGTTATATTAATGAGAATATATTTCCAGAACTAAACATTTTAATTACTTACTTTTCCTGCTGTGCTGCTCGTACTCATTTTGTTTCTGTCTTCTGCTCCCGCAGGAAACTGGTGAAATCTTGCTGACTTCCCCACGGCTGGAGTGCACAAGCAGATATAGTGTGCAGATAATTTTGTCTGCTCAAGTAATGTCCAGTTCTACACATGTGATCTTTAAGCCACACCCATTAACTTTATTCTTAGACCAAGTCAAATCAGAAAGCAAAAGGTACTGACTCAGTATTCAAAACCTGACATTGTTTGTAGTATGTCCAATTTCAGATAACATCTAGATTTCATTAGCTCAAATATCTACTCACACATAATTTTTATCTTTCTTTTTCCTGGATTTTATGCTTTTCTACCCTCAATTCCACAAAGGTCATACAGAGTTCTATTTTCCCATATCTGCACTACGTTACAATTTTTCAATCTGTTTGTTTGTTGGAGTTAGATAGGAGGAAAGAAGCAAGACAAACAAGGTAGCACAGAGAGGGCCACAAACCAGAGCAAGGTGTTTGAATGAGCATTCTCCTGAGTTACAAGCATAGAACGTAGACAACCAGTCACAGCAAAGATGCTCACTGTCCCTGGCCCTTCTGCTTCACTGAGTATCAATTGCCATTAATTGAGTGCATTTCTGCTCCAGGTATTGTGTTGGGTGCTATGGGGGTGGCAAAGAAAAATAAGAGAAGGTTTCTACTTGTACCAACAGGCAGGGTGGAGCAGTGATTGTGTCATGGCCTTTGGACTCAGAAAGACTGTTCGTTATTTAGTTGTGTGGAGTTGAACACATGAGTTAAGTATGCTTTGTCTTAGTTTCCTTATTTGAAAAGTGAGATAAATAATAATACCTCCAAGTGTTGTTTGATGAATAAAGGAGATAATCTGTGTAAAACATTTATTAAGGAGCCTGGCAGGTAGGGCATACTTCAGTCAAGATTAGCTACAATTTTTGTTCATAAAGCGAAGTTCACAATCTATGGGAAGACAGACACTAAAATCAGACTTTCTGGGGAGTGCATATCAAAGGAAGGGTGGTCTGGTTGAAAGAGTCAGAGGAGGATTTATAAAGAGCAGACTTTGAGTTAGATACTGAATAATGATCATTTTGGCAAAGGAGAAAAATCTTCACATGGTTTTATGACAGAGATTAGGAATTTGAATTAAAATAAATCTCAAATCTTCTACCCACATTTAGGGTCTTCTAACCCACAGTGTGTTCAATTTTATAATTAGGTACACTCTGTCTACAAGGGTATGATTACATGAAGGACATGTTTCTCCAGAACTGTCAAGGGAACAACACTGTTGTCTGTTTCAAGTTTCAGTTTTGCAGGTGTGGAATGCTACACCTAGAAAGAAAGTCCTCTTGATCTTTTTCAGTAAATTAATCAATACAAAGCTTACAGATCACAACAGGATTTTGTACAATATAGCACTGAAGGAGTCCTGGGATGCTGCAAATGGTTAATACATTTAGTTGCCATCTGAAAGGTGGGAGGTTCGAGTCTACCCAGAGGCATCTCAGAAAAAGGCTCGGTGATCTACTCAAAAATCAGTCATTGGAAACCTTATGGAACAAAGTTCTATTCTGACATAAATGGGGTTGTTGTTGTTATTGTTAAGTGCTGTTGAGTTGGTTCTGACCTATAGCAACCCTGTATAGGGTTTCTGAGGAGTGACGGCTGGAAAGCTTGTACAGCTGACCTTGTGGTTCAAACAGACCTTGCAGTCCAGTGTATTAACCCATAGTGCCATACCAGGTATCAAAAAAAATGACTGGATGGCAACTTTTTTTTTTTTTTTTAAGAGAGCCACACTACAGCTGTATTATTGTTGTTAGTGCCACCAAGCTGCTTCTGATTCACAGTGAACCTGTATAGGGAATCTGAGGAGTGGCTACTAAGTTTGAACCACCAACCTTGTAGTTCTCAGTCCAGGGCTGATCCTACAGTACCACACTAGGAGTTCAACTGTACTACATTCAAAAGAGGTGAGAAAGGACTTCTATTTTTGTCATATCATTTTGGAATAGGCACAACTTCTAGACAATGGCATGTGCTCTCTTCACCTGCCCACTTTTAATTCTGGAGAATAGCACAAAGGAAGAGAATCTGACCATTTGGCAGATGGTGTGGGTGGAATCCAGGATGATTTCTTGTCCCAATTAATGTGAAAGACTCACTAGGTTGGTGTGTTTATAGAGTGATGGGGCATGAAAGGAAATCAGAAATAATTTGCATTCTATATAAACTGACTTATTTATGGAGCATGACTCTTCAGGCAGTGACTGGCCATAATTTATTGAGTACATACCATATTTCCAGAACTCTACTAGGAATTTTTAAAGAAGTTTGCAGATAAACAGAATGAAAAGATAATAACTTTTTTCTATAAACGATTTGAAACTCCCGTGTATTATCACATACAATACTCAGAACAATGCTGAAAGGAAAGTCCTATTATTATTCCCATTTTATAGATGAGGTCGGAGAAGATCAGGGATTATAAATTCCTAATATTCTTTTTCAGTAGCAAAAATGGTATCAGTAACAAAATGTGCTCAGGCCAGTGTTAATAAGGGATTTATGGTAACCACATAAGCTATCAAAGGACAAGCATGGGAAACCGAATGGTGACAGGATCAAATACACCTTGAGCAATGATTGGAACAACAAAAACTATCATATCTTTGACTCTGTCTCTCTGCAGGTTTCATATATATATTCATTCTTTTTCTATCTCTGAAAAACCTTGTCCTCAAAAAAATGTGTTTTTTCTCTTCTTCTGTCTTTTAACTGGGTCCTGGTGTGATGCTGTAAGATAAGGACTGGACTGCTAGCCATAAGGTTGGCAGTTCAAATCCACCAGCTGCTTCTTAGAAACCCTATATAGGGTCACTATGAATCAGAACTGATGCAACAGCACTTAACAATATCTTTTAACTAGAGTTTCTCTGTCACTCAGTTCAGATTTTGCCGGAAGAAGTTATCACTGGATTGGTTTGAGTTAGGTGGTCAGCCATGAAATAAAACCAGAAGGTTAATATTACAGAGAGTCACACCATCTGCAATGCTATCACGAAGCTGGTAAATAAGTGGCATTGGCAGCATTCTAAACCAAGTCTATCTGATTTGGAGGCTCAATTCTTTCCATTACAGAGAAGGATGGAGACAGAAGAGAGTTTGAATAAGACACTCAGCTGTTTCTTTTCCTCACAAAGGCAGCCCCCTCATTTTCTAGGAACTAAGAAAGAATGACATATGGTGAGACCTCAGAAATCATACAGTCCAAATTCCTCATTTTATTGGCAAAGAGATTTGACAAAGCAGCATGGTCAATATTTATATAAGAGATATTTGGAAGGGAAAAAGATATAAACATTCACATGTGTGCACAAATAGCACATATTAGCCTCTGTAGTAATGTGTTTTATACTGCATTGAACAGCAAATTTAAGTAATCTGAGTGTTGAGCAAATGTTTTAATGAAAAATTTTAGACCAGTATGTTGAAATGCCATGCAAATTATCATTTTTGTGATGATAGAGAAAC
>NW_006408895.1:2077887-2079208 GCF_000296735.1 Chrysochloris asiatica | reverse complement strand
TGAATTGGAACTGAATCGAAGACACTTAACAAGAACAATTTTAGCTTAGAATCCTATTGTGGCACTATAGGATAAGCATTGGACTGCTAACCTCAAAGTCGGTGGCTCAAACCCACCAGCTGCTCCTTGGAAACACTATACAGCATCACTGTGAGCTGGAATTGACTCGATGATATTTAACAAGAACCATGTTTGCTTTTATTATTTTCATAGTTTGCTAAAATATTAAAATGAATGTTAAAAGACTGAAATGACTGAGTTTGGGATTAAGGCAAAGAATTCTACTCTCACCAATTCAACATCTCAACGAGGGTCTTTAAAATAAATGACGAGCATAAATACTAGAAAAGAAGAATTAATATTGCCTCTATTAGCAGATGACATTAAAATGATTGAAAAAACACCCTTAGAAATGTAACAGAAGTTTTCTAGGATTAGGAAGCAAATCTAGAAATGTTTATAAGTATTAAGTCAGTTTACAACTGATAATATTTAAATATAATAGCAATAAAAGATTGGAGAAGAAAATGATTATCATTTATAATAACACCTAGTACATGCAATACTTAGGAATAAAATATGGATAAGAAACATATACTGGGATCTACCAAACATTCACTATCAGATATTACAGATGATTAGCAATGCAGGATAATGCACTGGACCACGAGGTCGGCTTGATCTGCAAGGCTGGCGGTTCAAACTCAGCAGAAACTCTTTGGAAACCCTATACAGGGTAGCCATGAGACAGAACCAACTTGATGACACTTAACAACAACAACAACAAAGTGGAAAGCAGAGGAGCAAGGTTTCTCTGCAGTGTAAGTATTGGGCTGTGAAATACAAGGTCAGAGGTTTGAGATCACACTGCTCTGAAGGAGAAAGATGAGATTTTCTGCTCCCAGAAAGATTTAAAGCCTCGGAAACCCTAGAGTCAGAACCAACTGGCTGGCACTTAACAACAACATCACTCCATAGGGTTTTCAATGGTTGTAATTTTTATTTTTTAACTTTTGGTTGTAAATTGAGTGAAGGTTTACAGACAAGATCATCAGATTTACATTCAATAAATGATACAATTTGTTTCATCTCAGTGATTACAATCCCCTCCATGCAACAACAGTTATCCTACTTCCTGTGGATCCTATTTGCATTTCACCCACTTTCCTATACCTTCTCAACTTTGTCCTCAGGCATAGGTTGCCTTTTGATTTTGAATGACTGATCATTCCATCATGAGCATGCTCAGTTGTCCTCTCTTATAAACCTATCTACTGTTTAACTTCAGTATGGATGGCATCTAAATGTAATGAAAACAAAA
>NW_006408895.1:2075983-2077518 GCF_000296735.1 Chrysochloris asiatica | reverse complement strand
GATGCCAAAAGAACCAACAGATCTGTGTTGGAAGAAGGGCAGCCAGTGTGCTCCTTGGAAGCCAGGATGGCCAAACTTCGTCTCTCCTACTTTGGACATATTGTCAGGAGGGACCAGTTGCTGGAGAAGGATATCATGTTTGGTAAGGCGGAGGGTCACAGAAAAAGAGGAAAACCCCAGCGAGATGGATTGGCAAAGTAGCAGCATCAATGGACTCAAGCATGGCAACAATAGAGGTTGGCCCAGGATCGGGCAGTTTTGCTCTGCTGTGCATAAGTTTGCTATGAGTTGGTACTGACTCAATGGCACCTAACAACAACTGCTTAACTGAAGTTTGGGCCAGTGGGTGAGTTATTTTCCAGAACTGTAGGATAGTCAAGGGCCATAGTCTCAGGTTCCTCCAGTCTCTTTCTGACCCATTATCTGAGTCTTTATAATTATTATTAAATAATTTTGAGTTTTGTTCCACATTTTCCCCCTTCTGAGATCTTCTAATGTGATCTCTTTCAGGGCAATTGGTAGTGGTAGCTGGACACCATTGATGTTCATATATTCTATTAGTTCATTGGACAAATTGATTCCAAGTCTCTTCAGTTCTTATCCCTCTTTCTTCTACACATGGGGAGACCAGCAGCTTCACCTAAGATTGCCACTCATTAGCTTTCAAGATCCCAGAAGTTATCCACCCAAGCAGGATGTAGAACATTGCATTTGTGGACTATATATTATGCCAATTGACCATGGTGTCCCTTGAGACTATGGTCCTGAGCCCCCAGGCCCATCATTTGCTGGCTGTATGCTCTACGACATTCAAAGTTGCGTTTGCATGAAAGGTAAATAGTCATGTACAAATATTCTCTATCAAAGTCTTGTATATTGTGGGATACACACACACACACACACACACACATATATATATCCCACTCTTTCTCCCTTACTCACTCAGCCTATGTCTCAATCCATGTATTTATGCAAAGAACACTTGTGTTCTTTAGCCCATACATACCCTTTAGCCCACGCAGACCTTTGTGAGTCTTCACCTATTTTCATTATTCATGTGCCAACCTCATTCTTCTTGTATATTGCCCTCCCTGTCACCAGACCTAACATGTACCTACCCTTTAGCTAGTGAATTACTCTCCTCTCCCTCCGACTCCTGGTAACCATCAAAGAGTGCTTCTTTATTAAGGAAATCCATGGCTATAATCTTATGCAGGATAATGCACTGGACCACAAGGTCAGTTTGAACTGTAAAGTTGGAGTTCAAACCCACCAACCGTGCCTCCGAAACCCTATACAGGGTTGCTGTGAATTGGAACTGACTCGATGGCACTTAACAGCAAAATAAGAGCAATCTTATGTAAGTAACTCTCCATGTCTTGGAGGATTCAAACCCTTTTAACAAGATACCTATGCAAACGTAAGAATTATTTGGGGAAATGTAAGAATCACCTTAGGATCTTGGTAGGATTCAGTATACCTGGAGTGGAATAAAAGCAAATTCTCAGCAAGGGGTCTAACTAGAATGAACTGGT
>NW_006408895.1:2073081-2075883 GCF_000296735.1 Chrysochloris asiatica | reverse complement strand
TTCTACTCCCGTAAAGATTTACACCCTCGGAAACCCTGTACAGGGTCGCTATGGGTCGGAACCGACTCGACGGCACTTAACAACAACAACAACAAAATGAATCAAATCCAAAATTTCAACAATAAAAATGATGTACCAAGGAAGCTACAAGGGGAAAATTGAAAATAGTTGTTTAAGGGTGAAGAATCTATGGCAATGTTCTATAGCACAGGGTTAATTTTATTAATGATCACATTTAAAAAAATAGTCAGCATTGTTGTTGTTAAGTACCATCGAGTCAATTCCGACCCATAGTGACCTTGTATAGGGTTTCCAAGAAGCGGCTGGTGAGCTTGAACCACCAACCTTGCAGTTCAAACAACTTTGCAGTCTGATGCATTAGTCCACAGAGCCACACAGGACTCAGTCAACATTACTGAGTGTTTATTAAGTGCTTTACTTCTATCAGGGAACCCTGGTGGCATGGTAGGGTAAGCACTGGGCTGCTAATTACAAGGCAAGCAATTCAAACCCACCAGTCATTACTCAGGAGAAAGATGAAGGTTTCTGCTTCCCAAAAGATTTATAAATGGCAACTCTAGAAGACAAAGTCACATATTCTAATAAAATGTACAAAGACCTGGTGTTCGAAAATCAAAAGGAAAGAACACATTCAGCATTTCTCAAGCTGAAAGAATAGAAGAAAAAAAGTCAAGCCTTAATATGAAATATTGAAGGATTCTATGGGTAAAAAGACATGGTATTTTCAATAACCTCACATACATGTGACAGTTGGACAATGAATAATGAAAATCATAGAAGAATTGATACATTTCAGTTATGGTGTTGGAAGAGAATGGTATGAGTACAATGGACTGCCAAAGACAAACAACTCTGTGGCAGAAGAAGTATTGCCAGAATGTTCCTAAGAAGCCAGGATGGCCAGACTGTATCTCTCATACTATGGACATGTTATCAGGAGGGAGCAGTCCCTGGAGAAGGATATCAATATCGGTAAAGTGGAGAGTCAGCAAAAAAGAGGAAGGCCCCCAACATGATGGATTGGCACAGTGGCAACAGCAATGGATCAAGTGTAGCAGTGACTGTGATGTTGGTGGAGGCCATGACAGTGTTTCATTCTGTTGTGCATAGGTTCACTAGGAGTCAATACCATCTAGAAAGAACTTAACGTCAAAAACAACATGGGTACAATAAAATGGGAGTCCTAGAGTGGCAATAGAATATGCAGTAGGCTGCTAACCATGAGGTTGGTAAGTGAAACCCAACAGCCAGTTCTTAGAAACTCTATATAGGGTTTCTATGAGTCACACTGACTTGAGGACACTTAACAATAATGTTTTTTTTGTTGACTCTTCTGTCACAGTTTGTTGTACTGTGGTTGCTTGTGAATTGCTATGATTTTGAAAGCTATGCCACATATACTTTAAATATCAGCAGGGTTCCCGATGGTGGACAGTTTTCAAATGAGCTTCCAGACAAAGACAGACTAGGAAGAAAGAGTGACAAACTACTTCCAAATATTTAGTCACAGAAAACCTTATGAATAACAGAGAAACACTGTCAGATATAGTGCCAGAAAATGAGCCCCTCAGATTGGAAGACACTCAAAACGTGACTGGGGAAGAGCTGCCTCCTCAAAGTAGAGTAGACCGTGATGATGTGAATGGAGTAAAGCCCATGGGATAAAAGCCTGCGGGACCTTCATTTTCTGATGGGGGACACTTCAAAGTGATGAAAAACAGATGTTAATACCCATTAATAATCAGAACATGGAATGTATGAAGTATGAATCTGGGAAAATTGGAAGCTGTCAAAAGTGAAATAAAATGCATAAACATCGATATCTTAGGCATTAGTGAGCTGAAATGGACTGGTATTGGCCATTTTGAATCTGACACCCATGTGGTCTACTATGCTGGAAAGGAAAAATTGAAAAGGAATGGTGTTGCATTCATTGTCAAGAAGAACATACTCAGATCAGTCATGAGGTACAATGTTGTTTGTGATAGGATAATATCCATGTGCCTACAGGGAATCCCAGTTAATACCACTACTATTCAAAAGAAGATGAAAGGAATACACAGAGAAAGAAAGAGAAATGTTTGGTGTTCAATCATTTCAAAAGGTAGCAAATAATCAAGAACCAATAGTACTGAAGGAAGAAGTCCAAGCTTCACTGAAGGCATTGGCTGTAAACAAGGCTCTGGGAGTTGATAGAATACAAATTAAATTCTTTCAATAAACTGATGAAGCATTGGAGTCACTCACACATCTATGCCAAGAAATTTGGAAGACAGTTACCTGGCTAACCAATTGGAAGAGATCTATATTTGTGCTCATTCCAGAGGTGACCCAGTGGAATGTGGAAATTGAACAACATCATTAAAATCATATTCAAGTAAAATTTTGCTGAAGATAATTAAAAACAGTTGCAATAGTACATGGAAGGGAACTACCATATATTCAACCTAGATAGAAATAGGAATATAATTGCTGAAACCAAATGCCAGCAAGATGCTTACTTGTGCTTTATTGACTATGCAAAGACTTTCAAATTTGTGGATCATGACAAACTAAGAATAGCATTGCAAAGAATATATATATGCTTTAACACCAAATTCTGCTTATGAGGAGCCTGTATATAGACCAAGATGCAGTCATTCATACAGAATGAGTGAACACTGAATGGTTTAAAATCAGGAAAAATGTGCACCAGTGTGATATCGTTTCACCTTACTTACTAAATTTGTATGCTGAGCAAATAATCGGATAAGCGGGATTATATGAAGAAGAACATGGCAT
>NW_006408895.1:2071487-2072981 GCF_000296735.1 Chrysochloris asiatica | reverse complement strand
GGAATCTAGATGTTGACCCACTCATATGTGGTCACTTTTTTTTTTTTTTTTCACGAAGGTGCAAAGATGATATATATAATAATAGTAAAGGAGAACTTTTAAACAAATGGAACTAGAATAAGTAGATAGCTACATAAAAACAAATGTGTTTCAACACTTCTCATAGACATAAAAAAAGTAACTTGTAACTTGTAACTTGTAATGAACTATAGATCCACAGATGAAATTTTCTAAAGCAGTTCATAGGAGAAAATCCTAGCATATTGGGTTATGAAAATATTTTTATTGGGTTATGAAAATATTTTAGGCAATATAAAAAATAAAATAAAAATACAAAAACATCAATAATAAAAGAAAAAGTCGATTCATAAGACTATTGACACTGAATTTTTTTACTGTTATGCAAAAGGAGCCCTGGAAATGTAGTAGGTTAGTAGTTGGGCTGCTAACTGCAAGGTCAGCAGTTCAAATCTACCAGCTGCTTCACTGGAGAAACATAAACTTTCTGCTCCTATAAAGTTTTACAGCCTCAGAACCCCTACAGAGGGTCTCTATGAGCTAGAGCCACTCAATGGCACAGCACCCCCACCATTCTATAAACATTATTATGAAAATGAAAATTGCGGTTCTGTGCCCACCAGCTGAGATCTTGGGCACAAGATACACTTCTGCTGCTGTCACTTGCCATGTCCTACAATGGCTATTCTCCGCAACCCACACAGAGAGATTAAACCCAAGTAGGAGCGACAGGAGATTAGAGAAAAAAGGAAGACACAGGACATTAAAGAATTAAGTAAAAGTTGAGAGCAGGTGGGACATAGCACTCTGGTGGAGATACTGTGACACAGGCCTAGTGCAGCAAGTTTATTTTATATACATACCAAAAGAAAGTGCTGGGAGCAGGAGAAAGAATGCAATAAACATCTGGTGTTGTTGATACATGCAGTAAGCGGAACTTTATCAAAAGAATGTAACTTGTGGTTGCTAAGGAGACAGAGATAGAGCAGCTAGATGTTTTTGCACTAAAGGTCATACAAGGACAAAACCTTGCAAATTCCCTGTTTCCTGAGGCAGCCCTGCAAGTTCTTCAAGGGGCAGTTTGACCTGGAAGCAGTCCAATTTTCTGGACCACAACTGTTCAGTTGCAATCCTTCAGTTAAATTTGCCCCTACTCTGAACCTTCAGCTCAATTTGTTCCCAACAGTCACTATGTTGTTGTTACTAAGTATCATGGAATTTGTCCAACTCATAGCAACCCTGCATAGGGTTTCTGAGGAGTGACTGGTGGATTTGAATGTCTGAACTTGTGATTCAACCCGACCTTGAGGTCAAGTTCTTATCCTACATTATATGCCCATAACCTGAGCAATTTAGGAGGTCACAAGACATGATGACGAAGGTGCTGGTAGCCTTATATAGAGAACCAGAGATACCTAATATACTTCCATTCAATCACAATGTTAAAAGCATCAATTAGGAGCTTTAATAATAATA
>NW_006408895.1:2069930-2071387 GCF_000296735.1 Chrysochloris asiatica | reverse complement strand
TTGAAAGTGAAGAGGATTTATGATACCTATTTATGAAGATCAAGGACTACAGCCTTCCGTATGGATAGCACTTCAATGTAAAGAAAACAAAAATCCTCACAACTGGACCAGTAAATAACAATATCATAATTGGGGAAAAGATTGAAGCTGTCAATCCTTCATATTGCTTAGCTCCACAATCATTGCTCATGGAAGCAGCTGTCAATTAAATGATGTATTGCATTAGGCAAATCTCCTGCACAAGACTTCTGTAAAGTGTTCAAGACAAAGAGATCAGTTTGAGGGCACAGATGGGCCTGACCTTAATATTTTCAATCGTCATGGTATGTTTAATTGTCTCATACGCATGTAAAAGTTAGATAATGAATAAGGGAAGCCCTAGAGGAATTGATACATTTGAATTATGGTGTTGGATAAGAATATTAAAAGTACCATGGACTGACAGAAGAACAATTATGTTTCGAAAGAAGTGCAGTTAGAATGTTCCTTAAAAGTCAGGATGGTGAGACTCCATCTCTCATACTTATCAAGAGCGACCAGTCCTTGGAGAAGGACATCATGCTTGATAAAGTGGAGGGTCAATGAAAAAGAGGAAACCCACAATTGATGGATGGACACAGTGGCAACAACAATAGCCTCAAATGTAACAACAGTTGTGAGGATGGTGCAAGACTGGGCAGTGTTTTGTTCTGTCGTGCATAGGTTCGCTATAAGTTGGAACTGCCTTGATGGCACCTAACAACAAAGATTTGCAACCTCTAAACTCTACACAGGGTTGCTATGTGTCTGACCTTTACTTATATCAGGAGCTCTGGTGACGCTGTTTTAAGCTTGGCTGCTATTTGAACTCACCACTGTCAGCTGGAGAAAGATGAGGCATTCTATTTCCATAAAGATTGACAATTTTGGAAACCATGTGGGACAGTTTTACTCTGTCCTAGGAGTCCTGGTGTGGCGCTGTGGGTTAATGCATCAGACTGCAAAGCTGTTTGAACTGCAAGGTTGGTGGTTTAAGCTCACCAGCTGCTCCTTGGAAACCCTATACAGGGTTGCTAGGGGTCGGAACTGACTCAATGGCACTTAACAATAACAATAGACTTGCTATGAATCAAGAATTGACTTGATGGGAGTAGGTTTCGGTTTCAGCTTTTTACTTATATCACTTAATTTAATTCTTAATAGGAAGATAATATCATGAATTATAGCTTATTGATAAAGAAATGAGGATAAAACAAATTAAGTGAATTGTCTGACATAATGAGTTTGTAAGAGGTTTCATCCAGAGTTCAAATTCCTAACCAAGGAATAATGATAATAATGTGTTGCTGTTGTTGATATGTGTCATTAAGTCCATTCTGACTCCTAGACACCCTGTACAGAATTTTTGAGGGTGGCTGGTGAGTTTGAACTGCTGACCCTGTAGTCCAGTACTTATCCTACAGCAGCATCACACCAGG
>NW_006408895.1:2060199-2069830 GCF_000296735.1 Chrysochloris asiatica | reverse complement strand
TTTTTTTTCTTCAGTTCTTTCAGCTTGAGAAATGCTGAGCGTACTCTTCTCTTTTGGTTTTCTGACTCCAGGTCTTTGCACATTTCATTATAATCCTCGAATTTGTCTTCTTCAGCTACCCTATGAAACTTTTAGTTCCTTTACCTCCTCATTTCTTCCATTTGCTTTAGCATCTCTACACCGGACAGCCAGTTTCAGAGTCTCTTCTGACAGTCTGTTTGGTTGTTTCCTTTTTTCTTGTCTTCTTAAAAACCTTTTGCTTTCTTCATGCATGATGTTCTTGGTGTCATCCCACAACTCTTCTGGTCTTTGATAAGTAGTGTCTAATGCATCAAATCTGCTCTTGAGATATCTCTGAATTCAGGTGGGATGTGTTCAAGGACATGTTTTGGCTCTTGTGGACTTGTTTTAATTTGCTTCAGCTTCAGCCTGAACTTGCATATGAGCAGTTCATGGTCTGTTCCACAGTCTGCCTCTGGCCTTGTTTTGGCTGATGATATGGAGCTTTTCTTTCTCTTTCCACAAATGTAGTAAATTTAATTTCTGTGTATTCCATCTGATGAGGTCCCTGTGAAGAGTCATCTTTTAAGTTGTTTAAAAAATGTATTTGTAATGAATATGTCTTGCAAAATTCTATCACACAATTTCTAGGATTGTTTCTATCACCAAGGCCATCCTTTGCAACTACAGATCCTTTCTCTTTGTTTCCAACCTTTGCATTCCAATCACCAGTAATGATCAATACATCTTGATTGCATGTTTGATCAATTTCAGACTGAAGAAGTTGGTACAGATCTTCAATTTCATCATCACTGGCTTTAGTGGTTGGTGTGTAAGTTTGAATAATAGTGGTTTACAGTCTTTCTTGTATACATATGATATTAGCCTATCAAATACAGCATTGCACTTTAAGACAGATCTTTAAATATTCTTTTTAATGATGAATGCTCTGCCATTCCTCTTCAATTTATCATTCCCTGCATAGTAAAACACATGATTGTCAGATTCAGAATGCCCAATACCAGTCCATTTCAGCCCACTAATGCCTAGGATATCAGGGCAAAGAATCTTAGGACTGCCCCACCATCACATAGACAATTTTTATGCATTCATTTAATTTTTGACAACTTTCAATTTTCCTAGATTCATACCATGTTACAATTATTAATGGATGCATATAACTGTTTCTTTTCATTTTGAGTTGTGCCCCATTTGTAAATGAAGGTCCCAAAAGTTTTACTTCACTTGCATCATCACTGTCAGCTCTACTTTGAGGAGGCAGCTCTTCCCCAGTAGCAATATGAGTGCCTTCCAACCCAAGTGGCTCTTCTTTCAGTTCTATGTCTGGCAATATTCTGGTGTTATTCTTATGATGTAGCTGTAGAATCAGCACTGGACTACTAGCCACAAGGTTGGTGGTTCACGCCCACCAGCCGCTCTCTGGAAACCCTATACAGGGCAGGTATGAGTCAGAACTGACTCGATGGTACTTAACAAGCAGAACCACAATTATCATGTTTAATTATTCAATATTCTGGTACTATCTGACAGTGTTCTACTGCTATTCCTAAGATTTTCAGTGACTAAACATTCAGAAATAAGCTCAGCTGAAACCTGTCCACCATGGGTGTACCCTGCTGGTATTTAAAACACTGGTGATGTAGTTTTCAGAATCACAGCAACACACAAGCCACTACAGTAGCACAAAATGAGAGACACTTGGGGAAACAGATGTTATAAAACCCTTTCAATGTTAAATGCACTTACTAAAATCTAATTGCTATAACAGAGAATACTTCTGCACCTGGCAAAACTGGCAGCAACCAAGCAATCTTGTTACCTAGTTGATCTAGGACAGAGAAGGCAGACAACAACCCTCCTCTTAAGACCTCAACAGAACAGCCAACTTTGTGCTCTAGAAACTCAGGGCAAAGAATCTGAGGACTGCCCCACCATCACAAAGACAATTGCCTTAGGTGACAATCAATTGAGTGATAAAAATGCTTAAACAAAAGAGGAAATTTTGCTTTGTTGATTTGATGAATATTTTCTTGTCATTTTAAGTCACAACTGTTGCTTTATGTTTCTTAATTAGTCAGATGAATGCTAAGAAATAAGCAATCACAAATATTTTAATACCATTTCATTGCTCTTATGCTAAAATATATTAACAAAATTATCTTTAAAAAAAAAACAACCTACTTGTTATAAATACATGCTTAGAATTGTCATGTTTGGGTAAATACAAAGCAAATCCTGGAAACATTCTGCACACAATCATTGAAATACTTTTCATTACCTCAAAATATATTCTATTTGCCAGTCTGACTAGGAGTGATGGTACTGATTGTATTTTAACTGAGGAAATTTGGCACAGAACTATTCCTTGGTTTAGTTCAGGATATAAGCTGAGGTTACAGCTATTCCTTAAATTGAAGATGACCCTGTTGTGTATATTCCTTGTAGGCAGTGTGAGAGATCTGTGTGATATAATAAGCTGCTTTTGCATTGACTCCCATAGATCCTCTGTTCTCATTTATATATTGCGTCATGAATAACTCTTCTTTGCCAACTCTTTGCCTTACATAACTGTGTGTGCTAGTCTGAACTCTAACACCATGCACCCCTTTTATGCAATCGTGCTTTATCTGATAATGCTTCCTTGATTTTCTCTGTGTTTCAGTGGCCCTAGTTGTACATTGGGCTTTCTGTGTTAATTATTTTTCAACTGCTAAAACAGTAGTTACCCTGATAGTAATTTATATAATTTTAAATAGGCTCACACTTTTCCCTTTGCTTAGTGAGCACAGAACAGAGACAATTGAAAATTCTGGGTTCATGCTTAAGTTGAAATGAGAAGGGAAATAAGACATAGATCACATAATATATATTATAGTTTGTGGGTACAGCTATTCAGTGTTTTTTCCTCCAAGTATTTTTCTAGTCTTGAGTTCATTTTATCTACACTATCCCACTCCTTGGAAACCTCATAAAGGGTCATGAGACTCAAAACTGATTTGATGGCACTTAACAACAACAACAATCCCTGTAAAGTAGATAGGGCAAGTGTGAGAGGAGATGTTGCATGCTAAACTTTTAGGCCAAAGACTGATATGCATATAAATCATTTACTTACTGGAGTCCTAGTGTGGCACTGTCAGATAAGCAATGAACTTTTATCCATAAGGTCAAACTCACCAGCCTTGCCTTGGAAATTTTATATAGAGTTGCTATAAGTTGGAACTGACTCAATGGCACTTAACAATAACTGTAAAAATGTGGACATATCACTTAACTATTAGAGTCACTTTCCTAATCTATTAAATGAGAACAATGTCTGTGCTGCCTACTTCACAGGGTTGTTGTGAGGGTCAAGTGAAAATGTATGTGAGAGGTTTGTAAATGATAAAGCACTATGGTGGTGATGGTGGTTGTGTGCCACTGAGTAGGTTCCAATTCATAGCAACTCGTCAGATGGTTTCTGAGGCTGTAAATCTTACTATATTGTTACTACTATATTGTTACTATATATATATTACTCTTCCTCCCATACTCAGTCAGCCTTAGTCTCTGTCCAAGTATCTACCTGCAGATCATTGTTGTTCCAAGATTGTTTATATATCATTATTTACCTCTATCCCCTTTAGCCCTTGCATACTTCCTTTTGTCTTCATTGGCCTTCATTATTCTTCTTCCAACCTTCATTTTCTTTCATATTGCCCTCTCCATCATCTGAGTTAACATGTGTCCACCCTCTAGCCAGTAAACTACTGTCCCTCTCCTCTCACCTCTGGAAAACCATCAAATAATGTTTTTTTCACCCCTGTCAAACTCTATATAAAGAACTTTGTGACTCAGCAATTTAATGACAATGAAATAAAAACTAGGAAGAAGAATGTAGTTTGGTCCAGATTTTTTTAGTTTCTATTTCCTACAGACTTGAATTTAGATTCAGCAGAAATACTTTTTTTCTCACAATTGAAGTTATTTTCTAACAACTCTTTCCCCTTCCTTAAAATCAGTTCCCACACAAGACATCAATGGATGACATTTGTTTTTGACATTAGAGTAAAGTAGCATTATATTTGTTTTGCCTTGGTAGTGATCCATCTTAAGGTAACAAACACCATTGAGGTTATTACAATTCCTGGACTTCCGAGTAAGTAGTAGATCATAAACAAGATATACAAGACTTATCTTGCATTGTATATGATTTTATTTCATTGATAAGAGAACTTCTTAGATATTTGTTGACATGTACAGCTTATCAGGGCATTTTTTTTTACAACTCCCTGGAAACTATTATTTAAATATTTCCACATAGTATGAGTTTGGACTAATAAACAAGTTTTGATTTTGTTTGATGCTTGCTTGTGCTACTAGAACAAGATTATCTTCTGGATCCAGAAATAGTTGGTTGGATAGATTAAAGTTATAGTATTACTATTGCACCATTCACTCATTCTCATGCCAATAATTTTATCTGCTCTTATGGAGTAGCCAAGGAGCTCTGGTATTGTATTGGTTACAAATCGGGCTGCAAACTGCAAGGTCAGCTGTTTGAAACTACCAGCTGTTCCGCGGGGGAAAGATCAGGCTTTCTGCTCCTGTAAAGATTAATAGCCTTGGAAACTCTGCACAGGGTTGCTATGAGTCAGAACCGACTCCACAGCACATAACAACATCAACAAATGGAGTAGCTAGCCCGCTGCGATTCTTACAAAGAATATTACATACAATCAAATCAGACATGGAGTTCTGGTGTGGCACTGTAAGATAAGCACTAGACTGCTAATGTCAAGGTCAGTGGTTTAAACCAGTTGTTCCTTAGGAACCGTGTATAGGGTTGCTATGAGTTGGAAGGACTCAACATCACTTAACATCATTACAAGAAATCATATATTTTTCCATACAATCATCATGTTAGAATTTTTCAGAGAACACTTAATCGAGGCTATGATAATCATTTCCCATTATAATTAAACATTTAAGTTTTTAAATGTTAAACTATTAAACATTTAATAGTTATTAAATATAGATTTTGATTTATTATAACTCATTTTGTTGTTGTTAGGTGCCATTAAGTTGGTGCCCACTCATAGATGCACAACAGAATGAATGAGAGTAATTTTCTTATCATTCTTTCATATCTTTTAAATTACACAGATTTGCTCTTTTTAATTTTAGACTAGATTGTGTGATTCATAAAGTACAAATGTTTCATTAAATGTTATTCTGTAGCTTTTTAACTTGATACATTGCTGAAATAGCTCAGCATCCTCAGAGTTTGGGGTTTGAAACCCCATAGATGTCCTTAATCCTTTAGAATTTTACTAAGCCCTATGAACCGACTCCATGGCACATAGTAACATACTCCTTGTTTGAGGAGTCCTTTTGTGGCTCTGTGGCATAAAGTACTGGACCACAAGATCACTTTGAACCACAAGGTCAGTGTTTACCAGTGCTCTTTGGAAACTTTATACAGGGTCACTATGAGCTGGAACTGACTCAACGGCATTTAACAGCAATCCCTTGTTTGGAATCCTGATGTGACACTATAGGGTAAGCACTGGACTGTTAACCACGAGGTTGATGGTTCAAACTCACCAGCTGCTTCTTGAGTCGGAACTGAGTGGACAACACTTAACGACAAGCCCTTGTTTGGTAGTCCTGGTGTGGTGCTATATTTAGGATAAGCACTGGATTGTTAATGGCAAAATGTGTTTTTCAAACCCACAAGCTCCTCCTCAGAAAGCCTATACAGGGTCTTTATGAGTTGCAAGCGAGTAAACAGTACTTGACAACACTTCTTGTTCTAGAAACCTTGGTGGCACTGTAAGATATGCAGCTGACTGTTAAGTGCAAGGTTGGCAGTTCAAACATCAGCTATCTGGGAGAAAGGTGAGGCTTTCTGCTAGTAAAGATTTATAACCTTGGAAACACTATGCAGTGTTACAATGAGTCAGAATAGTCTTCAAGGCAGTTTTGTTTTTGTTTTGGTTTTATACTCCATGTTCTGTCAGCTGTAGCAACAGAAAATTAAAACAGTATGCTCCACTTGTAGTTTATAATTAACTTTTTTTTTTCTGCTCTCTACTCCCTTTAACCTGTCTTTTTTGAGAAAGTACCCCCACTGCTGTGGGTCCAGTGAAGATTAAGAAAATTAAAATTAAGAAGATTAAGAAAAGTACAGATCGGGTCTGCTCAATATTTGTAGTCAAGTGGCCCATAACTGACCCCAGAATGAAGAAACAAAATTTCTCAGAAAGAATTTTTCTGAACGCCTGGACTACATTTAAAGGAGAGAAGTCCAAGGCTATTTTTGAGCCAGAATTCAAGGCTCCATCCCAATGAATATTCATGACTATTTCTCAAGTACATATTCATAATGACCCTTGTTTACTTCCTGATCTATTTGCAGAAAGAAACTGCCCACTGCGTAATCGGGGAGCTTGTCCTGGTGACTTAGTCCTAATCTGCTCTCTAATTGACCAATTGTAATAAATTATTTCTACCTTCATTAGTGTAGTGGTTACGAATCGGGCTGCAAACTGCAAGGTCAGCAGTTTGAAACTACCAGCTGTTTCGCGGGAGAAAGATGAGGCTTTCTGCTCCCGTAAAGATTTACGGCCTTGGAAACCCTGTACAGGGTCGCTATGAGTCAGAACCGACTCCACGGCACACACAACAACAACAACACATTCATTCAGTCTGTTTGTTCACAACTGCCATGAGCAAAACCCGGATGATTGTTAGCAGCTTAAACATTTAACATGAAGCTCTAACCTTGCTACTTAGAACTTTTATTGTTATTAAGTTCACAAAAACCCTCTGCAGTTGATTAAATCTTGGCTTTGTCTAGGGTATCTATGAGACCTAGTTTTGGCTCATACTTTGATATAACTAGGGCTTGCCATTGTTGTTAAGTGCTAACAAACCATTTCCAACTCAGTTAAAAGTACTGCACTACACTGGCACTGGGATATTATATAATTAATCATCTGAATTGTTGTGGTCCGTAGGACATTCACAGGATGATTTTCAGAAGTAGATTCACAGACTTTCTTCTGACTTCCTATGGGTGGACTTGAACTTGGACTTTTTTTGTTACTAGCTGTGCTTTACAACTGCTATCGTTGTTGTTGTTAGGTGCCTTTGAATCAGTTCCAACTTATATCAACCTTAAGCACAACAGAACAAAACACTACCCAGTCCTGTGCCAAGCTCATAATTGTTATTACGCTTGAGCCCATTGCTGCCCACTGTGTCAACCTATCTACTTAGGAGTCCTGCTCTTTTTTACTGACCTCCACTTTACCAAACATAATGTCTTTCTCCAAGGACTGGTCCTTCCTGATAATATGTCCAAAGTATGAGAGATGAAGTCTGGTCATCATGACCTAAAGATAAGTTTATCTGTATATATTCCAACATCAATTTGTTTGTTCTTCTGGGAGTCCATGGTACTTTAAATATTTTTCTCCAACACAGTAACTCAATTGCATCAATTTTTCTGTGGTCTTCTTTATTTATTGGCCAACTTTCACATGCATATGAGGCTACTGAAAATTCCATGGCATGGGTCCTCAAACTGACATCTCTGCTCTTGAACACAAAGAGGTCTTGTGCAGCAGCTGTGCATAATGCATCGTTTGGTTTCTTGACTACTGTTTCCATGAGCATTGATGTGGAGCCAAGTAAAGTGAAGTATTTAAGAGCTTCAAACTTTTCTCCATTTATCATGATATTATTTACTGGTACAGTGGTGAATATTTTTGTTTTAATTACATTGAAGTTTCACCCATACCAAAGGCTGTAGTTTTTTATCATCAGCAGCAAATGTTTTAAGTCCTGTTCATTTTCATCTAGCAAGGCTGTATCATCTGCATATTGCAGGTTGTTAATGAGCCCTCCTCTAATCCTGATGATATGTTCTTCTTCATATAGTACAGCTTTTATGATTATTTGCTCAGCATATATATTGAATAGTTAGAGTGAAAGAATACAACCCTGGTACGCACCTTTGTTGACTTTAGACCACTTAGTGTCTCCTTGATATGTTCAAACGGCTGTCTCTTAGTTTATGTACAGTTCTCGATGAGCATAATTAAGTGCTATGGAATGCTCATTCTCCATAATGTTGTCCATAGATTGTCATGATCCACACAATTGGAAAGCCATTTTATAGTCAATAAAGCACAGGTAAACATCTTACTGGTATTCTCTACTTTCTGATGTCAGCAATGATATCCTTCTTCGTTCTACCTCCTTGTCTGAATCCAGCTTAAAATTTGGCAGTTCTCTCTCAATGTACTGTTGCAACCATTTTTGAATTATCTTTGGAAAAAATTTACTTGCGTGTGATATTAATGATATTTTCTGATGATTTCTCCATTCTGTTGGGTTGTCTCTCTTTGGAATAGGCACAAATATGGATCTCTTCTAATCAGTTGGCCAGGTAGCTATTTTCCAAATTTCTTGGCATGGGTGAATGAGTGCCTCCAGTGCTGAATCAGTTTGTTGAAAGATATCAATTTTTATTACATTAGTTCTTGGAGCCTTGTTCTTTGCCAAGGCCTTCAGTACAGTCTTGACTTATTCCTTCAGTACCACTGGCTCTTGATCTTATGCTAGCTCTTGAAATGGTTGAACATTATCCATTTAGTTTTGGCACAATGTCTTTATGTATTCTTTCCATCTTCTTTTGATGCTTTCTGCATCATTCAATATTTTGCTCTTATAATCCTTCAATATTTCAAGTTGAGGCTTAAAGTGTTCTTCAGTTCTTTCTGTTTGAGAAATGTTGAGCATGTTCTTCTCTTTTGGATTTCTAACTACTGGTCTTTTAAAAAAAATATTTAAGTTTTTATTGTGAATTGAGTGATAGTTTATATGGGAGAACATTGGTTTTGCACTCATCCTATCATATTTCATTTCATTTCAATGATTACAATTCCTTCCATGCATCATCATTCAATAGCATTTGCTTCTGTTCCTTCTGAGTTTTATTTTATTATTATTTTTTTGAATGTACACAAAAACAATCAGGAGGATATAATCATTTAAACAACCAATCAAAAGGCACATTCTGCAAGCCTGCCTGCTGGCGGCCAACACACAGCCTTTCTCTTTCCAAGAGTCTGGAGTCCTCAACTGCTCTATCTCTCCATGTCATCATCTCTACCTCCATCTCTGGTGTTGCTGCTTCATTTAATAGAATCGCACATTGAGCTCTTGCCCCTTGAGGTCCTAGTGTCCTTTGTTCCTGAACTATAAAATTAACTACTTTCCCTTTTTGTTATAAAACGTCTACCTTTATAGTTGTGACAATAACAATTAGCCATGATAACAATTGCTTACTTTTGAATCATAAGAATCTTATCCCCATCTCCTTTCACTAGACCCATCTAGACAAGATGAAAACTATTCAGTGGGGGTTCTACCTTCCCCTGAACACTCTGTAACTAAACTCCCTCTTGAAAACTGTAAGTCAGTCACTTCATGCCTTTGCCCCTCGACACCATTTTAGGTAGCCAATGTCAAAGTTGCGTCCCTATAACTAGATTCAGAAGTGGCTGTGGAACAAGGGATATCATTGTTGATGTCTGATGGATCTTGGCTGAAAGCAGAG
>NW_006408895.1:2057093-2059574 GCF_000296735.1 Chrysochloris asiatica | reverse complement strand
AAGCCATGGTATTTTCAATAACTTCATATACATGCAAAAGCTGGACAGTGAATAAGGAAGATAATAGAAGAATTGATGCTTCTAAGTTATGGTGTTGGAGAAGAACATTGAAAGTGCCATGGGCTGCCAAAGAACCAACAGATCTGTGTTGGAAGAAGTGCAGCCAGAGTACTCCTTGGAAGCCAAGATGGCCAAATTTCGTCTCTCATACTTAGGACATATTATCAGGAGGGACCAGTCACTGGAGAAGGATATCATGTTTGGTAAGGGTGGAGGGTCAGAGAAAAAGAGGAAGATCCCAGCAAGATGAATTGACAAAGTGGCAGCATCAATGGGCTCAAGTGTGTCAACAATAGTGAGGTTGGTCCAGGGTCAGGCAGTGTTTTGTTCCACTGTGCATAAGGTCGCCATGAGTTTGTACTAACTTGATGGCACCTAACAACAACAACAACAATGGGAAGATAGGATTGATCCTGGATGTGAAGATTCCTTCCCAGTCAGTTGGTATTTTCAGCTACTACATCCATAGGTATAGGTCAGGTTCCCAAAATTGTAGCAATTTGCACTTGTTTCCTTTAACAATTTTTTTTTTTTTTAAATCTTCCTCTAGTTGAGTTCAGATCATCAAGCCATCAAAGCTAGGTCAAATGGGTACTATCTGCAAGCTTGGCTATTCCTGTGCATCTCCCCTCACTTCATATCAGCTGGAGTCTTCACTCAGTTCTAGCCCTTTGTGTCTATGTCCTTGTCCATGGACTGGGAAGTTCCCAGGTCTCACCATACTTCAGACCAACCAACCCTTCCTCTTTTCTCTCTCTCATTTCCAGGTCAACAGAAGTCTATGGAATGTGGTTGAATTTAGCTTGTATCTTTATTTCTGCCTTTCCCTCTCTTCCACTTACCAGTGGTCACCAGCAAGTTACATGCCTGCTCATGAATTCCCTTTGAGTTTCAGTCTTGGAGGGGGGTTTTTCCTGAAAGGACTTGACTGCTTGCTTTGATGGCTCCTGACAAACAACTTGCTTGTTTTTGCAGTAGCCAATCACACTGCTGTTTTTGTTTTCGTTTTTCCTACTGATCTTTCTTTCAAGAAGTATATTCTGGGCAGACTTCCAGTTGTGGCTCTAGCTGCGAAAACCAGGTTGGATATGTTCCGGTGAGAAGGAAGGGGCATCTCATAAAGGAAGTGCTCATAGAACAACTCCAGAGCTCCGGATCTACCAAAAGATCCAGGACGTTAGTTTCCCACACTTGCAAGTGAGAAAACCCCGATATTAAGGAAAACACGAGTGAGTTAGGAATCTGGAGATGGGACTCCCTCAGCGACTACCCCGCCCTGACTGAGCTTGCTAAAACAGTGCAGAAGCATCTGCAAAAGAAAAAAAAAAAAAAAAGAGAGACGTGGGCGACTACACATTTCTCCCTCTCTCTAGGTCCCAACTTCATTGCTCAGCCCGGACATCAGGTGGGACAGTTTTCCCACTGTACAGACAAAGGGAGCTTGGCATCAAAGTCACAGATCCAAATTTTCCCAGCTCCTCCCCTCGTGTCAGTCCACCTTGGAGTAGGTTCCCACTGCAGGTGACTCTGTGCAGGGTTCCAAGGCTGTGGGTCTGAGCCGGAGCGAAGCACCTCAACTTTTCCCTGAGTAACTGCTTGGGGTTTCGGGCTGCTGTCCTTCCCGTCTGGGGCCACTGTGCTACCCAAGCTCCCTGCATAGACCCAATTCAGAACAATCTGTAAAACCCCAGCATAACAGGACTCAACCATCTTGAGAATTGCGCTGTACACACGTAGATACCTAACTGACCTTCAGAGACAAAAATAGGGGACAATCTTTCTCCCATTAACTCACCAATATCTACCTGCACAACTCTACTGTAGTGACTAGAAGAGGGGCCAGAGAGAGTGGTCACCCAAACCCCCTGCTGGAGGCTTCTAATTGCACACACACTGACAGCGTAGCTTGGGAGTCGACCACAGCTTCACTTCTGTTCCAAAGTGGTGATTTTTGTCTATGCATTTATATTACTTCTGCTTTTGGTCCTTTTGATCACACAACTTTCCTAGAGGTGGGGGCTTTTTCAACCTATGTTACCCAAGAAGAGACAGCAATAATGGCCATATAGCCAAGCTATAAGCATACCCCATAATATTCCACCACTGAGACAAGACAACACACGCTAAGCATTACATGCAAAAAGGGAAGCTTATCTTCTGATCATATTCACCAGGAGACACCCAGTAAGCAAACAACAAATGTTCAAGTGTTCACTTAAGCTGAAAAAATAATTAAATAAAATAATTATCAAGCCGAATAAAAAGCAACAAACCTTATTGAAACACGTCCCAAAACAGAAGAGAGTAGCTGATGCAAATGAGCTGGAGACAGACAAAGGCTTTATAGAGAAGAAAGAGCAGGTTTTGATATGCCTGAGAAAGAATTCAGAAGAATGATATGGAAACAAATTCAAATGCTCC
>NW_006408895.1:2042190-2047179 GCF_000296735.1 Chrysochloris asiatica | reverse complement strand
ATGCTCTGGTTCCACAGTCTTCCCTGGTCTTGTTTTGGCTGATGGTATGGAACTTGTCTGCCATATCTTTCCATAGCTGTATTGAATTGGATTTCTGTGTACTTCATCTGGTGAAGACCATGTGTTTAGACAATTGGTGAATGCCTAAACAACATGTATTTCTGTCGTAGAGGCCATTTTTTCTAACCAATGTTCCTTCTTCTTTGTTTCCAAACATTGTGTTCCAATCACCAGTAATTATCAGTACACCTTGACTGCAAGCTTGATCAAATTTAGACTAAAGAAGTTGGTAGAATTCTTCAATTACATCAGCACTCACTTTAATGGTTAGTGTGTAAATTTGAATAATAGTGGTATTAACTAGTCATTCTTGTAGGCATATGGGTATTATCTTATCATAGACAGCATTATTATTCAAGATAGACCTTGAAATGATCTTTCATTTGATGAATTTGACACCATTCCTCTTCAATTTGTCATTACTGACGGAGTAAGCCATATGATTGTCAATTTCAGAATGCCCAATACCAGTCCATTTCAGTTTACTAATGCCTAGGATTTCAATGTTTACACATTCCATTTCATTTTTTACAACTCCCAATTTTCCTAGATTCACACTCTATGCATTGCATGTTCCTATCATTAAAAGATGGAGGGATTTCTTGAAGTAAGATCGCAGACTAGGCAGAAAGTCTGTGTGGATTGTCTGCAGCAAGGATATGTAAAACCGGATAAGACAGATACAAAGGATGGACTTGAATGCTGTCTTCCAGAGGAATGGATAGAAAAGTTGATTGAGTGCTTACTGAGAGACAGAGTTAAATAGATGTGGCAAGGGATGAAGTATCTGACAAGCAGTGGCAGCTGGTAGAGCCTGCTATAGCCACCTTGAAAGATCATGTACTGTTTAGAGATGAGAAATCATGTTCGCATTACAGAAGGCTATCTGAAGCTCATGGAGGCAAAGAAGACAACAACTGCAGTCATACAGCCAAGCCACAACTGTACCCTCTATATAGCCCCACTGATTGGGCAACACCAGCTGCTAAACACCACACCAGTGATAACAACCAATATCTACTAAAACCACTCTAAGTAGAACTGTGCAAACAGTGAACAGAGAAGTTCATCTCTTGATCACACCTGCCGGGAGGCAATTGGTGAGTGCCTAAGAATACAACAACATGTATTCATAAATTTAATACAAATAAACAGCACCACAATATCTAGAAAACAGCAGAAAATTTCTGTTCACATGAAGAACCAAGACAGAGTAGCTCAAACAAATGACCAAGAGAAAAAGCTAGAAATCCTTTTGATGAAGAACTACCTTAAACTGGAACTACCTGAAAAAGAATTCAGAATAATATTGTGGTACATCCAAATGTTTCCCAGAAATGTCAAGGAAAACAAAGAATTCAGAAAAGTGCTATAGGAACAATCAAGCAAAATAAACCCATTATTGGAGATAGTAAAAATCTCCAGAGTTCCAGTTGATCAATACTAAAATATCATAAATGGACAATACATTGAAAGGACAAAGGAGTAAAATTGAATCAATGGAAACCAGAATTAGTGAGCATGAAGATAAGTCTCTCAATACTGGTAAGATAGAAAAACAATCAGAAAGAAGAATGAAAAAATCTGAAGAAATCCTAAGATTCATGTGGGACAAGATGAAGAGGAATAACCTATGGATGATTGGAATTCCAGAACAGGAAGAGACAATAAAGAGCACAAAGAAAATTATCTACAACTACAAAAAGAAGGGAGGGAAAAGCATAGTTACAGAGTCCTAAGTGGTGAGGAGGTCAGGTAGATTTCAGGATAAAATAGACTGCTTTAAAATGATGAATAAATTAATAAAGTACAAGGTAAATTAATTAAGTACAAAGAAAATTAATATAATTTCGCATCAAATCAAGAACAGCAAAATCCAGGATGATTTTGGAAACAATGAAGAAATTGACGAGAAAAATCATGAAAAAATGAACTCAGCACACAAAAGCATGCAGAACAACGAATACAGCAGGACCACACACACACACACAGCAAAATTACTGCAATGAATCCATACCTATAGAAAATTACACTGAAAGTTAATGGATTAAATACACCAGTTAAGTGGCAGAGTAGCAGAATGGAAAAGAAAACAGATCCTTCAATAGGCTGTATACACAAGACACACCTTACACAAAAGACAAAAATTATTGAAAAATTAGAGTGGAAAAATATATCTAATTGCAATAAAAAACGAGCAGATGTAGCAACATTAATCTTTCATAAAACAAACTTTAAGGCAAAAATGAGCATATGAGACAAAGGACATTATCTCATGATTAAAAGGTCTATTAAATAATTAAATCTAAAGAACATACTTGAGGCATTAGATACCAAAGACCAAAGCCCAGAAGAGTTGTGAAATGACATCAAGACCATCATACAGGAAGAAAGCAGGTGATTAAGATGACAATAAAGAAAGAAAAGACCAACACTGATGCCACAACAACCTCTGAATCTTGCTATCCAGAATAGAGATGCTAAAACAAATGGAAGAAGTAAGGAGGTACAATAGCTAAACAGAAAATTTCAGCAAGAGAAGACAAAATAAAAAATTATAACAAAATTTGAAAAAACCTGGTGTTAGAAAACCAAAAGGGAAGAACACACTCCTCATTCTTCAAACTGAGGGAACTGAAGAAAAAATTCAAGCTTCAACTTGAAATATTGAAGGATTATATGAACAAAACATTCCAGTCACTTGTAATTATCAATACATTCTGATTGCATGTTTGATTCATTTCAAACTGAAGACGGTGTTAGAATTTGTCAATTTCATCATCATTGGTTTTAGTGGCTGGTGTATGTTGTTGTTGTTGTTGTTAGGTGCCATCAAGTCAGTACCGACTCATAGCAACCCTATGTACAACAGAATGAAATGCTGCCAGGTCCTGGGCCAACCTTACTACTGTTTCCACACTTGAGCCCATTATGCTGCCACTTTGTCAATCCATCTCACTGGGCATCTTCCTCTTTTTCTCTGATCCTCCACCTTACCAAACATGATATCCTTCTCCAGCAACTGGTCCCTCCTGACAATATGTCCAAAGTATGAGAGTTGAAGTCTGGCCATCCTGGCCTCCAAGGAGCACTCTGGCTGCACTTCTTATAACACAGATCTGTTGGTTCTTTTGGCAACCCATGGTACTTTCAATATTCTCCTCCAATACCATAACTCAAAAGCATCAATTCTTCTACAGTCTTCCTTATTCACTGTCCAGATTTCGCATGCATATGAGGTTATTGAAAATAACATGGCTTGGGTCAGGCGTACCTTAGTCCTCAAGCTGACATCTTTGCTCTTCAACACTTTAAAAAAGGTCTTGTGAAGCAGATTTGCCTAATACAATACATTGTCTGATTTCTTGACTGCTGCTTCCATGAGTATTGATGGTTGATCCAAGAAGAATGAAGTCCTTGAGAATTTCAATCTTTTCTCCATTGATGAGAATTGTTTATTGGTGTATAGAATTGAATAATAGTGATATTTACTGGTGTTATTTGTAGGCATATGGATGTTACCCTTTCACATACAACATTGTACTTGGGAAGTTCTTTTTGACAGTGAATGCATCGTAATTCCTCTTCAATTTAGCATTTATAGCATATTAAACCATATGATTATCTGATTTAAAATGGCCAGTAACTATCCAATTCAGGTTAATAATGCTTAGGATAGCAATCTTTATACGTTCCATTACATTTCTGAGAACCTTCAATTTTCCTATATTTATAATTTGTACATTCCATGCTCCGATTATTATTGGATATTTGCAGCTGTTTTTCCTCATTTTGAGTTGTGCTCCTTAGAAAATGAAGGTCCTGAAAGCTTTATTCCATTTGCTTCATTGTGGTCATCTCTACATTGAGGAGGCAGCTCTTCCCAAGTTGTATTTTGTGTGCCTTCCAACCTGAAGAGTTCATCTTCTGGCACTATATGTGCCAATATTCAGGCGCTATTTATAATGTATTCATCTTCTGGTACTGTATCTGACAATTTTTCACTACTATTAGTAAGGTTTTCAGTGTTTAAACATTAAGAAGTAGTTCGATTCTCCTACTTCCTACTCTGTCTTAATCTGGACACTCTGAAACCTGTCCACTGTGGGTGACCTTGTTAGTATTTTACATACCAGCAGTATAGCTTCCAGCATAAGATCAACATGCAAGCCACCCCAATATGACAAATTGACAAATGAGTGGGAGACCATTTACAATAGTGACCCAAAAGATGAAATACTTAGTACTAAATCTAACCAGAGAAACAAAAGACCTATTTGAAGTAAGTCAAAAAGCACTACTACAAGAAACTTAAAGAGGCTTAAAATGAAAGAGTATGGAATGCTCATGGATAGGAAGACATAACATTGTGAAAATATCAACTCTACCCCAAGTAATCTAATATTATTATTATTAAGTTCCATCAAATCAATTCTGACTCATAGCAACCTTACATAGGATTTCCAAGGAGCAGCTGGTGTATTTGAACCACCAATTTTGTAGTTAGCAGTTCAGTACTGATCCTACAGTGCTAAAACAGGACTCTAGAGATATAATAATCTATAGATATAATGGATTCCCAATCCATATTCCATCAGCTCTCTCTTTTTTTCTTTTTCCACAAAAACAAGCAGCCTTTATTGCAGTATTACAAAACACTTTCCATTTTGGCAGTATTTTACAATGCACTCAGCTTCAAGGGTTAGAAAAGAGAGGTTAAAAACTAGAAGGGGAAGTATCAATGGATATTTCTAAAAGAAAAACTGTCCCAGCCCTCCCACCCAAATAAAAATCCAAAAATCACTTAATTTTACTACCCAAGAAGAGGCCATGAGGAAAGCAGCAGGCAGAACTCTGGCAATTTCACTATGGATCATGTCAGAGATAAAGGAACATTCAAGTTAATCACTCCCCTCCTTGCTATAAAAT
>NW_006408895.1:2039744-2041059 GCF_000296735.1 Chrysochloris asiatica | reverse complement strand
AGAGAGAGAGATAATGGGTTGATGACCAGGGTTCCTTTGGTTAGTTGATGATGCATGGAGGGGATTGAAACCATGGCAATGAAACGCTATATGATAGGATGAATGTAAAGCTAATTTTTCCCATGTAAACTATATAAAACATTTTTAAAAGATAAAAAAAAAAGAAACATTCAAAACAGTCATCAGTAAGGTCGGTTGCGCTGATCCATTTTGGTAGTCGTTTCTTCCTCCCATTTTGCTTCCGTAGCCACCTCGGTCTCCGTAGCTGCTACCACTTGGGTCTCCTCCATAGCCTCCACTGTGGTCTCCTCCATAGCTTCCCCCGCCACCCCACGGTTTCCTCCATAGCCCCCAACTTCGGTCTCTACCATAGCCTCCTGAGTCTCTGCTATAGCCACCACGCTCTCCACCATAACCACTTCTGTCCTCACCATAACCACCTCCTCTGTCTCCACCATAGCCACCTCCACTTTGGTCTCCACCATAACCATCTCCACTTCCATCTCCTCCTTAGCCACAGCCACCACTTCTGTCTCCACCATATCTGGCTCCACTTCTGTCTCCCGGGTAACCACCTAGGTCTCAACCTGTGCCCCCACGACCTCTGTAGCCCCTTTCTCCACCATAGCCTCGCCCCTGGGTATCTCCTCCTGAGGGACGAGAGTCCTCTGGTCTGGGTTCATTGCACTGATTGCAGGAATTCCTTTGAGCAAAGTTCATATTTCCACATGACTGAGTAGGGCAAACCCAGTCCCTGCTTTTAGGGTCGCCTCCTCTTTCCTGAAAGCCTCCATGGCCTCGCCGCCCACCTCCACTTCCACCTCCTCTCATAAATTCAGGTCTTCTGGTAGCGAACGACACTTTAATGATGTTGCCATGAAATTCTTTTCCATCAAACTAGTCAATGGCTGCCTTAGCTGAAGGGGGGTCATCAAATGATACTGTGCTTCCCCTTTTCGCTTCCCTGTGTAAAGATTTATCATTGGTTTTCCAGTCTTCTTGTTTGTCTTGATAATTCCTATTTGCTTAAAGAACTCCCCCACTTAATCTGTAGACACACCCTCCCCAAATCCTTGCACAAAGATTGTGTTGTTATCTGAATTATCTGATTCTGAATCAGAATCTGTCCTGGGTCCATATTCCCTGTTACCACCAAAGCCCTTGAAGCCACCGCGGTCACCACCACTTGATCCTGTCATAGGACCTCTTCCATCCTTATCATATCCCCTACACCCTCTACCTCCTTCCTGTGACCTGCCATATCCTCTATTATCTTCTCCATACCTACTCATAACACAGCGGTCATCTTGTGTGT
>NW_006408895.1:2036271-2039163 GCF_000296735.1 Chrysochloris asiatica | reverse complement strand
TAATTTCCAGATTCAGACATGACTAATGGCCATGGTGCAAAGCCCCCAAAGTCCACCAAGAACAAGGGATACCAGAGCCAGGTGGTGGCCGAAGCTGTACTGAGTCCATCATCTCTCTTTAAAGAGATGGAAAAACCTATCATTAACTTTATATTAAAAAGAAAGAGACCCTGGATGAGCAAAGAAGAAGAAGAAAATTTGAGACCTCTAACTTCCTGATCTCAAAACCTACTACACAATCAAAACAGTCTGTGAATGATAAAATGATAGACACATAGGACAGTGGAACAGAATTGAGAACCCAGAAGTGAAACCATCCACAGTCAGCTGATCTTTGACAAAGGTCTAAAGCACATTAAATGTGGAACAAATGGTGCTGGCAGAACTGGAAAAATTCATTTGCAAAAAATGAAACAAGACCCAAATTTCATACCATATACAAAACAAACTCAACATGGATTAAAGCACTAAATGTAAAAGCTAGAGCTATAAAGATATCAGTGAAAAAAGGGACAAACTTAGGGGCTCTAATGAATGGCATAAATGCATGATGAAATTAACTGAAAACACATAAACAGCACAAGATAAAATAGATGACTTGTTGTTGTTGTTGTTAGGTTCCATTGAATCAATACCAACTCATGGCAACTTTATGCACAGCAGAACGAAACACTGTCCGATCCTGGGCCACCCTCACTATTGTTGCCACACTTGAGGCCACTGATGCTGCCACTTTGCCAATCCATCTCACTGGGGGTCTTCCTCTTTTTCTCTGAACCTCCACCTTACCAAACATTATATCCTTCTTTAGCAACTGGTCCCGGCACTATATCTGACAGTGTTTCTCTGCTTATTCATAAGGTTTTTGGTGACTAAATAATCTGAAGTAGTTCATCACTCTTTCTTCCTAGTCTGTCTTCATCTGGAAGCTCATCTGAAGCTTGAAGCTCACCTGAAGCTCAGGTGACCCTGCTGGTATTTAAAATACCTGTGGCATGCTTCCAGAATCACAGCAACTCACAAGCCACCACAGTACAGCAAACTGACAGACGAGTGGTGGAAATAGATGACTAGGACCTCCTAAAAATTAATACTTACATACATCAGCAGATTTTACCAACAGAGTAAAAAGAATACAGAGACTGGGAAAAATTTTATTTGAAATAACATATCAGTCAATGGACTAATCCCTGAAATTTATAGAAAAGTTCAAAACCTCTACGAGAAGGTAATGCATGGAGAGATTGAGGACTCTAGAGACTCATGGGAAGAGAAAGGTAGTGTGCTGGTGGCCAGGAAGCTGGCTTCCACAATATGCCCTTTGGTTGTTTAAACAATTATATATTCCTGCTTGGTGGTTTTTTTAGCTGTTGTTGTATATAAAAAAAAAAAAAAAAAAAGAGCAAAAAGAAAGAGGGGAATTTTCTTGATAAAAGAAACAATCTAGGATGTTTTTTTGGGAGGAGGAAATGATACATGATCTAGAGGATGCACACATGTTGACATGGGTGCCGGGGCAGGCAATATACAATTGGAGGGAGGTTAGCAGAGAAAAGAAGGAGGTGGCAGAAGACACAGGAAGGAATGCAGTAGTTAAAGTGAATAGAGGTAAATAACTGTTAGTGCATGGAGGGGATTGCAACCATGTAATGAAGCTAAGTATATCATTTGTTGAATATAAAACTGATTATCTGTTCTGTAAACCCTCACTCAATTCACAATTTAAAAAAAAGAAAAGAAAAGAAAAAACCTCTACAAGAAAAAGACAAATAACTCAATTAAAAAACCAGCAGAGGGCATGAAAGAGATTCACCAAAGAAGACATTCAGGTGGCCAACAAACATATGAACAAATAAATGTTCATGATCATTAGCCATTAGAGAGATGCACATGAAAACAACAATGTGATATTATCTCACTCTAGCATTGATAGCAAAGTTCAAAAAAACAGAAAACAACAAATGTTGGAGAGGATATGGAAAGACTATGACCCAGAAATCCCTTTACTTGGTATATATCCCCAAGAAATAAGAGCCACAACATGAGTAGATATAGGCACACCCGTGTTCATTGCAGCACTATTCACAATAGCATCAAAAAGATGGATACAGCCTAAATGTCCATCAATGAAAGGATGGATATACAGAGATAAAGGTTCCCCAAAGCTGAAGAACAATGAAGAATCTACTAACCACCTTATAACATGAATGAACCTGGAGGACATTATGCTGAATGAAATTGGTTTTGTTAAATGCTGTCAAGTTTGTTTCAACTCATAGCAAGCCTGTATAGGATTTCTGGTTGAAACTGATCTTGAGGTTGGGTGTAAAACCTATGGTGCCACACCTGAACAGCAATCACAAAAGGACAAATATTGTATGTGACCACAACTGTAAAACCTCAAGAAAAAGTTCTCATGCTAAAAGAAACATTTTATGATGGTTACTAGGAATGACATGGAATGGAGAAAAAGAAAACATTTCCATGCTAAAAGAAACATTCTATGATGGTTACCAGGCATGACAGGGAATGGAGAGTAATTCACTTCCGAGAGGGTTGTTATTGTTAAGTGACACTGAGTCAGTTCTGACTCACAGCAACCCTGTATAACATTTCTGAGGAGTGGAAAGTTGCAGTCAAGTGCATTATCCCACAGCACCACACCACATTGATTCAGATGACAAGAAAGGCAATATACAAGAGTGAGTTTAGCAGAAAAATGATTAAGACAGGTAAATACACAGAAAGGAATGCAAAGGCTAAAGGGGATAGAGGTCAATACTGTTATATACACAATCCTGGAACACCAGCTGAACTCATATGGTAGGGAGAGTGGAAATGGTGCTGTAGGAATAGCACTGGACTGTGAACCACAAGGTCCACAGTTCAAAG
>NW_006408895.1:2029699-2035161 GCF_000296735.1 Chrysochloris asiatica | reverse complement strand
TTCCGAGGGTGTAAATCTTTATGGGAGTAGAAAGCCTCATCTTTCTCCCACGGAGCGGCTGGTAGTTTTGAACCGCTGACCTTAAGGTTCGCAGCCAGTAAGATTAGTAAAATATGCTCATCATGGAGTGGTTAACCATTCAAGATTAAAAAAAGCAACGTTTTCCTAAGGACAAAGTTCAGAAGTGTTGGGAATGACGGGGGAATGGAATTAAGAACCACAGGGATGAATTGTGATAATTGTTTTTATATGGATGGGATTGCAATTATTGAGATGAAACAAGTTTATGATTTGTTGAATGCAAAACTGATGATCTATTTTGTAAACTTTCATTCAATTCCTGATAAAAAGTTTAATAATAAAAATTTAAAAAGCATGATACATGAAGAAAGCAAGAAGTCATTAAAGAAGAGACCAAAACTGATTTCAGAAAAGACTCTGAAATTTGCTCTTGAGTGTGTTGTCATTGTTATTAAGTGCCATGTGTCAGTTCCCACTCATAGTGACCCTGCATAATCAGGGGTAGGGAACCTTTTTTTTTTCTGCCAAAATTTATAACATCATTCATGGGTCATATAAAATTATCAATTTGAAAATTAGCTTGATACATTTGGTCAAACAATTAACTTACCCCTAAAGCAATGGCTAAGGAGCTCTGGTAGCATAGTGGTTACGAATTGGGCTTCGAACCTTAGGGACAGCAGTTTGAAACTACCAGCTGTTCCGCGGCAGAAAGATGAGGCTTTCTGCTCCTGTAAAGATTTACAGCCTCAGAAACCCTGTACAGGGTCGTTATGAGTCGGAACCGACTCCAAGGCACATAACAACACAACAACAAAGTGACGGCTAAGAGTCCTGGTGTGGCACTGTAGGTTAATGAGTCAGACTGCAAAGTCGTTTGAACTGCAAGGTCAGCGGTTCATGCTCACCGGCTGCTCCTAGGAAACCCTATACAGGGTTGCTATGGGTCGGAATCGACTCAACGGCAATTAACAACAACAACAAAGTGATGGCTAAGGAGCTCTGGTAGCATAGTAGTTACAAATTAGGCTGCAAACCTCAAGGTCAGCAGTTCGAAACTACCAGCTGTCCCGTTGGAGAAAGATAAGGCTTTCTGCTCCCATAAGGATTTATAGCCTTGGAAACCCTTAAAGGGTTTTACAGTCGGAACCGACTCCATGGCACATAACGACAACAACAAAGTGATGGCTGGAACTGCAGTTGCTTTGGCAGGGCCAGACCAATGATTTTGTGGGCCTTTAGGGTCTTTGGGTCCAGCATTCCCTACCTCTGCTGTATAGGGTTTCAAAGGAGAAGCTGGTGGGTTTGAACCATCTAACTTATGGTTCACAGTACAGGGCTTTTTCTACAGAAGCTAAAACAACTAGAAGAAATGAAGCAAAAGAGCTGAATGGAAAAATTTAACCGCCAGCTTGAGAAGACAAAGTAAAGTGGATAAGTAAATGTGCAAAGATCTGGATTTAGAAAACCAAACGGGAAGAATCCACTCAGCGTTTCTCAGGCTGAACAAACTGAAGAAAATTTCATGCCTCAGGTTGAAAATTTGAAGATTTCTATGGATAAAATATTGAATTACTCAGGAAACATTAAAAAAAAAAAAAAAAGAAGGAATACAGAGTCACTGTACCAAAAATAATTGGTCAATGCTCAACCATTTAAATAGGTGGCATGTGAACTGAAGGATCCAATCGGCACTGAAGGCATTGGTGAAAAGCGAGTCTTCAGGAATTGATAGAATATCATTTAAATGCTTTCAACAAACGAATGCAGCACTAGAGGTGCTCACATGTCTATGTCAAAAATTTGGAAGATAGCTAACTGGCCAATCTATTGGAAGGCAATTAATTATATTTGTGCCCATTCCAAAGAAGGGTGAATCAGTGGAATGTGGAAATCATCAAAGTATATCATTAATATCACATGAAAATAAAATTTTGCTGAAGATAATTAAAAACTTTTTGCTGCAATTAGAGGGCTGCTAGTAATTGAAGCCAGATTTGGAAGACGATGTGGAACAATGGATATCGTTGCTGCTATCAGACAGAGCTTGGCTCAAAGTAGAGAATGCCAGAAAGATGTTTACTTGGACTTTATTGACTATGCAAAAGCATTTGATTTAGTGGATCATAACAAACTATGGATGACATGTAAAAAAAAGGACATTCCAGAACACTTAATTGTGCTCATGAGGAAGCTGTATATAGGTCAAGAGGTAGTCATTAGAACTTCAAATACTTTAAAATCAGAACTTTAAATAGTTTAAAATCAGAAAAGTTGTATGCCATGATTGTATCCTTTACCCATACTTATTTAATCAGTATGCTGAGCAAACAATCTGAGAAGCTGGACTACATTAAGAAAAACATGGCATCAGGATTGGAGGAAGTTGTTGTTACGTGCCATCCAGATGGCTCTGACCCATGGCGACTCTATGTGCAACAGAATGAAACAGTGCCTGTTCCTGTGCCATCCTCACAATTGCTGCTACTTTTGAGCCCGTTGTGTTGCAGCTGTGCCAATCCATTTCATATTGGGGGTCTCCCTATTTTCTCTCTCTTCACTTTACCAAGCATGATATCCATCTCCAGGAACTGGTCCTTCCTGATAATATGTTCATAGTATGAAAGACAAAGTCTGGCCATCTTGGTTTATAGGATTATTCTGGTTGTACCTTTTCAAAGACAGATTTTTTTGTCCTTCTAGTCCATGGTATCTTTAATACATTCCTCAACACCATAACACAAAGACATCAATTCTTCTACAGACTTCTTTATTCATTGTCCAACTTGCATATGAGGTTAATGAAAATACCATGGCTTAGGTCAGGCCCACCTTAGTACTCAAACTGATTTCTTTGTTCTTGAACACTTTAAAGAGGTCTTGTATGGTAAATATGTCTAATGCAATAACCCAATAACAATTGACTGCTGCTTCTGTGAATGTTGAGGGTGAATTCAAGCAAAATGAAGTCTTCGACAGCATTCATCTTTTCTCTATTTATCTTGATGTTATTTGCTGGTCCAGTGGTGACAGTTTTTGTTTTAGTTACATTGAAGTGCAACCCACACCGAAGGTTGTGGTCTCTGATCTTCATCAGTAAGCATTTTAAATCCTCTTCACTTTAAGCAAGCAAAGTTCTATTATGGGCATATTGAAGGTGGTTAATGAGTTTTCCTCTAATCCTAATGCCACATTTTTCTTCACATAATCCAGTTTCTTGAATGATTTGCTCAGCATACAGATTGAATAAATGTGGTGAAAGACTACAACCCTGGCACACACTTTTCTTGATTTTAAACCATTTAGTGACCCCTTGCTCTGTTTGAACAACTACCTCATGGTTTATGTACAGATTCCTCATGAGAACAATTATGTGTTCCAGAATACTCATTCTCCACAATGTCATTCATAGCTTGTCATGATCCACA
Organism: Chrysochloris asiatica; assembly: GCF_000296735.1. Lineage (NCBI taxonomy): Eukaryota > Metazoa > Chordata > Mammalia > Afrosoricida > Chrysochloridae > Chrysochloris > Chrysochloris asiatica. Next base: position 2,031,712 of record NW_006408895.1, on the reverse strand, counting down.
TAATTGAAAGGCTTTGTGTAGTTTATAAAACACAAGTAAATATCTTTCCACTATTCTCTGTTTTCAGCCAAGATTCATCTTATGTCAGCAATGATATCCCTGTTCTAAATCCCCATGGGAATCCAGCCTGAACCTCTGACAGCTCCCTTTTAATGGATGGCTACAGCCGTTTTTTAATTATCTTTAGCAAAATTTTATTTACATGTGAGATTAATAATATTGTCTGATGATTTCCACATCCTTGTGGGTCATCTCTCTTTGTATGGATCCCTTGGAATGTATGGATCCCTTCTAATCAGCTGGTCAAGTAACTATCTTTCAATTTTCTTGGCATAGATGAGTTAATGCTTCCAGTTCTTCCTCAGTTTTTTGAAAGATTTAAATTTGTATTCCATTAATTCCTAGGCCCTTGTTCTTTGCCAGTGCTTTCAGTGGACCTGGGACTTCTTCCCTCAGTATCATTAAGTTTTCATCATATGTTACCTCTTGAAATGGTTGAACATTGATCTTTTCCCTTTGGTACAGTGACTCTGTTTATTCCTTCTATCTTCTTTTGACACTTTCTACATCATTCAATATTTTGCCGTTGTTGTTATGCACCATCAAATCAGTTCTGAATCATAACAACCCAATATACGGTTTCTGAGGAATGACTGGTGAGCTTGAATTGCTGACCTTGCAGTTCAAACTGACCTTGCAGTCCAGCACATTAACCTGCAGCACCACACTAGGACTACAATTTTGCCCTTAGGATCTTTCGGTATTTTTAAGTCGAGACTTGAGTTTTTCTTCAGTTATTTCAGCTTGAGAAATGGTGAACATGTACTTCCCTTTTGGTTTTCTAACTCCAGGTCTTTGCACATTTCACTATAATACTTGACTTTGTCTTCTTGAGTTGTCCTTTGAGAGTTTCTATTCAACTCTTTTACCTTTTCATTTCTTCCACTTACTTTAGCATCTCTGCACTGGAGAGCAAATTTCAGAGTCTCGTCTGACATCCATTTTGATCTTTTCCTTCTTAATGACCTTTTGGGTTTTTTATTGTATGATGTTCTTGATGTCATTCCATAACTCTTCTGTTCCATTATCATTAGTATCTAATGATCAAATCTGTTCTTGAGATGATCTCTAAATTCAGGTGGGATATGTTCATGGTCATATTTTGGCTCTTGGGGACTTGTTTAAATTTAATTTAATTTTCTTCAGCTTCAGCCTGAACTTTCATATGAGCAATTGATGGTCTGTTTCAGTCTGCATCTGGCCTTGTTTTCACTGATGATATGGAGATTTTCTACCATCTTTTTCCACAAATGTTGTCAATGTGATTTCTGTGTATTCCATCTGGTGAGGTCCATGTGTATAATCACTTTTTATGTTGTTTAAAAAAGATAGTCACAATGAAGAAGTCATTGTTCTTGCAAAATTCTATCATGTGAACTCCAGCATTGTTTCTATCACCCAGGCCACATTTTCCAACAGGCAATCCTTCCTCTTTGTTTCCAATATTTACATTCCAATCATAGTAATTATCAACACTTCTTGATTGTATATTTGATTAATTTCACAATGAAGAAGTTGGTAGAATTCATCATACTGGCTTTAGTGGTTGGTGCATAAATTTGAATAATAGTGGTATTAACTGGTCTTTCTTGTAGGCATATAGATATCCTATCACGGAAAGTTGTACTTCAAGACAGATCTTGAAATGTTCTTTTTGATTTAATTTGTCATTCTTGGCATATTAAACCATGTGATTGCCAGGTTCAAAATGGCCAATACCAGTCTATTTCAGTTTGCTCATGCCTAGGATTTCAATTTTTATGCTTTTCATTTCATTTTTTTTTTCAAAATTCTTTATTTGTTTTAATCCCCTCCATGCATCATCAAATAACCAAAGGATACACCACACTTCCCCTCTCCCTCTCTTAGTCCAGTGTCTCCAGCCGTTCCATCTGTCCACGTCACCATCTCTGTCTCCATCGCTGGCATCACTGCCTCTCTGGGTAGGGTCAG
>NW_006408895.1:2026517-2028289 GCF_000296735.1 Chrysochloris asiatica | reverse complement strand
TTACCTCTGTCCAACTTAGCCCATGCAAACCTACCTAACTGTTCTCCCAAGAGTCTTGTTCTTCCATTCCCCTCCCCCTTCTTGTGTATTGCCCAACACCCCCCACCCCAGCACCCAAGCTTTTCTGAGTCTACTACCTACACTGTGCTCTATCTTTCCCTCCCTCATTCCCCTCCTCTCATCCTATACATCTAGGTGATCAACAATGATATGTATCATTCCCCCCACCCCTTTGGTGGGTTCTTTTTCTTTGTCTTTTACAATAATGGTCCTATGCAGTAGTTCTCCTTTTGTGACTGAGTAATTTCACTCAACATAATATTCTCAGGTTCAGCCATGTTATGTGGTGGCTTGAAGCTTCCTTTTGTTCTTCAATGTAGTATAATATTCCATTGTGTGTATATACCACAGTTTGTTCATCCATTCTTCAGTTGATGGGTACTTTGGCTGTCTCCATCTTTTGGCTATTGTAAATAGTGCTGCTATGAACATTAATGTGCATATATCTACTTGTGTTATGGCTCATATTTCTTGTGGGTAAATAACCAAGTAGAAGAATTGCTGGATCATAAGGTATTTCTATTTCCAACCTTCTGAGGAAGTGCCATGTTGCTTTCCAGAGTGGTTGGGCCATTTTGCAATCCCACCAACAATGTAGGAGGGTCCCCGACCCTCTGCATCATCGCCAGCATTTATGGTCCTCAACTTAATTTTATCTTTGCTGTTATTGCTGGTGTGAGATGATATCTCATTGTTGTTTTGATTTGCATCTCTCTGATGGCTAGTGATCATGAACATTTCTTCATATGTTTGTTGGCTGCATGGATCTCCACGTTGGTGAAGTATCTGTTCATGTCCTGTGCCCATTTTTTAATTGGGTTATTTGTCCTTTTCTTATAGAGGTGTTGTAGTTTCCTATATATTTTAGAAATGAGTCCATTATCTGATGCTTCGTTGCAAAAGATTTTTTCCCATTCTGTGGGCTCCCTTTTTACTCTTTTGGTGAAGTCTTTTGATTCATATAAGTTTTTAATTTTTAGTATGTCCCAATCATCTATTTTGTCTACTTTTGTTTGTGTAATATTCAAAATGTTCTGTAGTCTGTGTATGCTCTGAATTAGAGGCCTCACATTTGTCACTATTTTTTCATTGATGGCCTTCGTTATTTTGGGATTCACATTTAGGTCTTTAATCCATGCTGAGTTCATTTTTGTATAGTGTGTGAGGTAAAGATCTTGTTTCAGTCTTTTGCATATCACTTTCCAGTTCTGCCAGCACAACCTGTTAAAGAGACTATCTCATCCCCAAGCAATATACCTAGGCAGTTTGTCAAAAATTTGTTGGCTGTATGTGGATGGGTTAATTTCTGAATTCTCAATTGTGTTCCATTAATCAATGTATCTTTCATTGTACCAGTACCAGGCTGTTTTGACCACTGTAGCCATGTAGTAAATTTTGAAATTGGGAGTAACAGGCATCCAACCTTGTTCTTCTTAAGTAATGCTTTGCTTATCCTAGGTCTCTTTCATTTCCATATAAAGTTTGTAATTGTCTTTTTCATATCTTTGAAGAATGTTGTTGGCATCTGGATTGTGATTGCATTATATGTATAAATTGCTTTGGGCAGTATTGACATTTTCATGATGTTGAGTCTTCCTATCCAGGAACATGCTATGTTCATTCACTTCTGTAAGTCTCATTTGGTTTCTTGTAGTAGTGTTTTGTAATTTTCTTTGTATAGGTCCTTTGTTTCTCTGGTTATGTTTCATCCT
>NW_006408895.1:2023612-2025147 GCF_000296735.1 Chrysochloris asiatica | reverse complement strand
TGTTTCCATATCATTCTTCTGAATTCCTTCTCAGACAAATCCAAAACCTGCTCTTCTTCTTCTGGAAATCCTTTGTCTGTCTCCAGTTCATTTATCTCAGCTGCTCTTTTCTGTTTTGGGACATGTTTTGATATATTTTCTTGGTCTTTGTCATTTACAGTAGTTATGTGGGTTTTTAATGCTTAAATGGATGTTTGTTGCTGTGTTATTAAACTTACTGGGTGGATATGATCAGGGGATAAGCTTTCCTTTTCTCATGTAATGCTTAGCACCTGTTATTGGCTATTGTCTCAATGTTGGGATATTATGGGATATGCTTGTAGCTTGGCTATATGGCCAGGTTTGCTGACTCTTCTTGGGCAAAGTAGGAGAAAAAGCTCCCACCTCCAGGATAAATGTATGATAAAAAAGGCCCAAAAGCAGAAGCAATATCATAGAAGAGACAAAAGACACCACTATGAAACAAAAATGAAACTGTGGCCGACTGTCCAGTTGCCTTGCTACAAAGGCAGTGTGTGTGCACCATAGAAGCTTCCAGCAGTGGGTGGGGGTGTCCACCCATTCCTCTAGTCACCACCATAGAGGTGTACAGATAGATATTGAGAAGTTAATGGGAGAAACATTGTTTACTATTTTTTCTCTGAAGATCAGTTAGGTAACTGCCTGTGCACATTGTAATTCTTGAAATAGTTGCATCTGTTTCAAGAATTACAGGCCACAGAGGGAGTCCTGTGTTTTGACTGATTTCTAGATTATAACATTTTCCTTTATACAGTGATTTTTCCACTGGCATTTGTGGGAAACTTTGACACTCTGACCCTTATGGTAGATCCAGAACCCTTTTGCTGTTCTGTGAGAGCAGTGTCTCTGGCTTTTTCAGTCCCTCCCCCATGGAGCCTGTCCTACCTGACTCTGCTCTGCTGCTGCCAAACCAGAAGTTAATGTCATTTCATTTTTGACAACTTCCAATTTTCCTAGATTTGTATTTCATACATTCCATGTTCTGATTATTAATGGATGTTCACAGCTGTTTCTCCTTATTTTGAGTTGTGTCTTATCAGCAAATGAAGGTCATGAAGCAATACTCCATTTGAGTCATCATGGTCAACTCTACTTTGAGGAGGCAGTTCTTCCCAAGCCATATTTTGACAGCTTTTCAACTTGAGGTGCTTATCTTTCAACACTATATCTACAATATTCTCATGCTTTTTCACCATGTTTCAATATTCAATATTCTGGTGCTGACAGTGTTCCACTTCTATTCATAAAGTTTTCAGTGACTAACTATTTAGAAATAGTACATCTCCCCTTCTTCCTAGTCTGTCTTTATCTGGACTCTCAGCTGAAACCTGTCCACCATGGGTGATCCTGCTGATATTTAAAATACCAGTGGCATAGCTTCCAGAATCACAGCAACATGTAAGCCACCAGAGTACAACAAACTGACAGATCAGTGGTGGTCATCTATATATAGTGGGTCTTCCTCCAATCATGATAAGCAAGTCTAATGGATAATTTTTTGAGACTATGGATTG
>NW_006408895.1:2021139-2022662 GCF_000296735.1 Chrysochloris asiatica | reverse complement strand
TGAAGAATGGGAATTCCAGAACACTTAATTGTACTCATGAGGAAACTGTACATAGTCCAAGAGGCAATTGTTCAGCTAAAACAAGGGGAGATTGAATGGTTTCAAATTATACACCTGGCTAGTATCCTTTTACTATACTGACTGAATCTTTATGCTGAACAAATAATCTGAGGAAGTGGTTTATAAGAAGAATGTAGCATCAGGATTGGAGGAATGTTCCTTAGAAGTGAAGAAGGTGAGACTTTGTCTCATATGTTTTGGACATGTTTTCAGGAGGAAGTAGTCCCTGGAAAAGGACATCATGCTTGGCAAAATAGAGGGACAGTGAAAAAGAGGAAGACCCCCAATAAGATGGATTGACACTATGGCAGCAACAATGGGCTCAAACATGTCAATAATTGTGAGGATGGTACAGGATTGGGTAGTGTTCCATTCTGTTGTACACAGGGTTGCTATGAGTAGGAGAAAACTCAATGGTATCTAACAGCAACAGTATATATATTGTGGAAAAGGATAAGCCAAGAAACATTTTGCCTGTGGCAATAATAACTTAATCAAAATTTTATTTAGTTGTTAATTATAGTTATATTTTAATTATAGTTGTTTTATGGTTAATTATAGTTGTTAATTATACTCTTCGACTACCTGAAGCACTACTCTATAGATTGATATAAAAGCCAATTACTACACGGTAGTACTATTTGGTTCCCAGCTCTCTGTCTTAGAGTTGTTGTTGTTAAGTGCTGTCCAATTGATTCTGACCCATAGCAACCCTGTATAGGGTTTCCAAGGACCAGCTGGCGAGCTTGAACCACCGACCTTACAGTTTAAACAACTTTACAGTCTGACGCATTAACCCACAGCACCATACCAGGACTCCTTAGAGCAGGAATCTTAAATTGCCTTAGACACCCTTAGAACCAAAGCTAGCAGTGCTACCTAATTAATTAGAGGGCCACTGGGGATGAGTCTTCTAATTAATGAGGTACTGCTCATTACAGGTGAGTCCCTATTGATACACTCTAACTACCTTCACAGGTTGGAAGTGGTTTGTCTCCTTTTATACTTTTTCAGGGCAAATAGTGGGGACTCCTACTAGCATTTAATTGCAGTGTTTTCCTCCTCTGATTTAGGATACAAAGAACAACCTTCTTGCTACTTTTTTATTAAGAAACAAAAGGCAAATATGTATGATATTTAAAAGACAGAGCATTTAAAAAAGATTTGTGCACTTATATGTTTACTTCCCTTGTTGAAAACATTCAATATTTGCCAGAAAAAGCACCCAACCTTTGGCAAACCTTGCTTTAAAGGAATATACAATAAAAACTATCCATTGATCACATCTGTTTACACTAGAAAAAATATTACCTGGTGGTGCCAGGAAGGCTTGGGTGCCATTTAAGGGATTTTCTTATGCAACTCCCAGAACAACATTTAAAGACTAAGAAATTGGTTGTTAAGAGCAACTGAGAAGTGTTGGATTGCTTTAAATAGGGTGAAGTGTTCATGAACATCTGGTA
>NW_006408895.1:2005515-2020574 GCF_000296735.1 Chrysochloris asiatica | reverse complement strand
GAGTCTTCCTCCAATCCTGATACCACGTTTTTTTCATATAACCCAGCTTCTCAAATTATTTGCTCAGCATACAGTTTGAATGTTCTTGTTGTTAAGTGCCATCAAGTTGGTGCCGACCCACAGTGACCCTATATAGGGTTTTCGAGGAGCAGCTAGTGAGCTTGAACCACCGACCTTGCAGTTCAAATGGCTTTGCAGTCTGGCGCACTAACCCACAAGGCACAGTTTGAATAAGTTCGGTGAAAGAATGCAACCCTGACACACACCTTTCCTGATTTTAAACCATTTGGTATTCCCTTGGCCCAGGATTGGACATTGTTTCGTTCTGCTGTGCATGATGTCGCTATGAGTCGGTTCCGACTCGATGGCACCTGACAACAAACAACAACAGTGTTCTCTTGTTCTGTTCAAACAACTGCCTCTTGGTCTATGTACAGCTTTGTCATGAGCACAATTAAGTGTTCTGGGAAACTTATTGTCCGCAATGTTATCCACATAGCTTGATGTGATCCACACAATTGAAAGCCTTAGCATAGTCAATAAAGCACGGGTAAACATCTTTCTAGTATTTTCCTCTTTGAACAAGATACATCCGACATCAGCAATGACATTCCTCGTTCCACATCCTCATCTGCCTTAAACCTCTGGCAGTTCTCTGTATACATACTATTGCAGCCATTTTAAAATCGTCTTTAGCAAAATTTTACTTGCTTGCGATATTAATGACTTTATCCAATGATTTCCACGTTCTATTGGGTCACCTCTCTTTAGAATGGGACAAATATAGATCTCTTCCAACCAGTTAGCCATGTAGCCATGTAGCTTTCAAATCTCTTGGCAGAGATGAGTGAGTGTCTCCAGTGCTGCATTAGTTGAAAGATTTCAGTTTGTATTCTGTAAATTCCCAGAGCTGTATTCTTTGCCAATGCCTTCAGTGCATCTTGGACTTCTTCCCTCAGTATCATTGACTTTAAACCATCTGTTACCTCTTGAAATGGTTGAACACTAATCCTTTCCTTTGGCACAGTGATTCCTTCCATCTTCTTTTGAGACTTTCTGCATCATTCAATATTTTGCTCTTAGGATCCTTCAATATTTCAGGTCGAGACTTGACTTTTTTCTTCAGTTCTTCCAGCTTGAGAAATGCTGAGCATGTTTTTCCCTTTTGGTTTTCTAACACCAGGTCTTTGCATATTTCATTATAACATTTGACTTTGTCTTTTCGAGCTGTCCTTTGAAATTTTTTATTCAGCTCCTTTACCTCTTTCTTTCTTCCATTTACATTAGCATCTCTATGCTGGAGAGCAAGGTTCAGAGTCTTTTCTGACATCCATTTTGGTGTTTTTCTTCTTTCTTCTTAATGACCTTTTGCTTTCTTACTGTATGATGTTCTTGATGTCATCCTACAACTCTTATGGTCTATTGTCATTATTTCTAGTTCATCAGAATTGTTCTTGTGATGATCTCTAAATGCAGGTGAGATATGTTTAAAGTAATCTTGTGGCTGTCTTGAACTTGTTTTAATTTTCTTCATCTTTGAACTTGCATATGAGCTCCTGACCTTGTTCTGACTGATGATATGGAGATTTTCTACCATATATTTTCACAGATATAGTTAATTTGATTTCTGTATATTCCATCTGGTGAGGTCCTTGCGTATAGTCATCTTTTTTTGTTGTTTAACAATGGTATTTGCAATGAACAAGTCGTTGGTCATGCAAAGCACTATTTTATGATCTAAAGCATCATTTCTATCACCAAGGCCATATTTTCCAACTACTAATCCTTCCTCTTTGTTTCCAACTTTTGTATTCCAATAATCAGTGATTATTAATACATCTTGATTGCATGTTTGATCAATGAAGAAGTTGGTAGAATTCTTTAATTTCATCATCATTGTGATTGTTGCCTAAATTTGAATAATAGTCATATTAACTGGTCTTCCTTGTAGGCATATGGATATTATCCTATCACAGACAGTGTTGTAGTTCAAGATAGATCTTTAAATGTTCTTTTTGGATGATGAATGTGATGCTATTCCTTTTCAATTTTTCATTCCTGGTATAGTAAATAATACAATTGTCAGATTCAAAATGACCAATATTAGTCCATTTCTGCTCACGAATGCCTACACTATTTATGTTTATGTTTTCCATTTTATTTTTGACAACTTCCAATTTTTCTATAGTCATACTTTTGACATTCAATGTTCTAATTATTAATGAATGGTTACAGATGTTTCTCCTCATTTTGAGTTGTGCTCCATCAGCAGATTAAGATTTGCGTCATCATGGTCAACTCTACTTTGAGGAGGCAGGTTTTCCCCACTTGTATTTTGAGTGTTTTCCAATCTGAGGGGCTCTTCTTCTGGCACTATATCTGACAGTATTCTGGTGCTCTTCATCATGTTTCTATATTCAATATTCTTATTCCATTTGACAGTGATCTGCTATTCTGCTATTAAGGTTTTCAATGGCTAAGTATGTGAAAGTAGTTCATGTCTCCTTCTTCTTAATCTGTCTTTGTCTGGAAGCTTACCTGAAAGTTGTCAATTATGGGTAACCCTGCTGATATTTTAAATACTGGTGGCATACCTTCCTGAATTTCTGAAACGTGCAAGCCACCATAGTATAGAAAACTGACAATCGAGTGGTGAAAACTAGGTGATAGGCTAAATAAATTGGATACTAGGGTAAAGTTCAATAAATGACTGGATGTTGGAAGTGAAGATAGAAAATTAATGATTCCATGGTTCCTATCTTGAGCATCTGGTAAATTATGATGCCACTTAGAGAGCGAACACAGCAATAGGAATGGGTTGGGGAAAAGCGATGGGTTACATTTTGGACACATGTATTTTGAAGTGCCTGAAGTACATTCAAGGAGCCTGATGGTGCTGTTGAATAAATATTGGAATACTAACTGAAATGTAGTGGTTCAAATCCACCAACCATCCAGTGGGAGAAAGATGAGGCTCTCTGTTCCATAAACATTTACAGTCTTGGAAACTGTTGTTATTTAGGTTTTTGTCTTAACTTGACTGGGCCAGGAATCTAACTGGTTTAGTAGTTGAGATGTAGTCATTCCCCCATGATGACATTTAATGTATCTAACATATCCTTTGATGAAATCTGTTATGAGTAACCATTCAATTGAAAGGAAGTCTCTTTGGAAGTGTTCTCTGCTTCCAATATACTGGACATTGCGGCAAATCATGCTGCTTTCATCTTACAACGGATCCTGCATCCAACATTCAATTCTTCGACCTTGAGCCAATGACCTGCTCTGTTGCCTGCCACTTCTGAGAATCATCTACAACCTGTTATCTCACCTGCTTGGCTTACCAGCTTGCCTGCCTGCCTGCCATCTGACCTGCCAATCTTGGTTAAAATCAATGAACTGTTGTTATAAGGGAAATAGTTGAAGCAGACACTTTTTTTCAGAAAGATTTTGTCTTTAATAGAAATTATTAACAGCTCAAATACCCCTTTGTTAGTATGACATTAAATTTTTAAAAAAGCAAAACATATTTATTGTTAGAAATATTATAAAGTATAAATAGATCCAAAGATAATTATCTTTAATCCAACTATCCAGGGACAACCACTAATAATATAACACTGAAATATTAAAGGAAATCCTTCAGGTAAAAGGGAATTCTTAATAACAAGAGCAAGATGAATGGTTAGGATGGGAAGACTAGGAAAGAGTATGAATGAAGGATTGCAAAGGGCCACATGGAATCTTTTGGGGTGAATATATTTATTATCTTGATTGTGAATATATATATTGAACCTTATAAAACTGTACAATTTATATATGTGCACTTTATTGTATGTCAATCATAATTCAAAAAACTGTTAGAAAAGGCTGCACATAGCTTGTGAGTTCAATCTAGAGAAACCTTACTTAACTGCTCCTCCAACAGTCCAGTCATCATGCTGGCACCCTGTGTTAAGTTGTGTTCATGGTTCCCTAATGTTGTGAAGTGCCATCGAGGAAGAAAATTATTATTATCTTTTTTCTCATATTAGCTAATGCTTAACATTTCCCTGGATGAGAAAGTAGTTTGATTCATTCAGGAATAAATGAACTGTTACCCAAACCAAACCAAACCCATTGATAATGAGTTATTTCTGACTACTTGTGATCCCATATTTTACAGAGTAGAACTGCACACTATAGGGATTTCTTGACTGTTACCTTTAAGGAAGCAGATTTCCAGATCTTTCTTCTGTGGTGCTGCTGTGTAGGTTCAAATCATCTACCCTTAGACTGGAAGTTGAGTACAACTTGTTTGCACTACTCCATTATAAAAACAATTTTTAAAGGGGAAGTAGTGAGAGTAAAAAGCTAAAGGCCTGGTGTCCTAAATTTTCTGCAATTTGATGTTGTAAGTCTTTTGTTTTAGCATAGTTATTAATAATGTAGCCATTTTATTCTTAAATTTGCATGCAAAAAATTGAAGTCTAGAGATAGAGAAAAGAAGCCAGAGAAATAAGTAGGAGAACATATATTCAAGTTTTACGTTTTAGAGTTGCCTAATACTATTGCTTCCTTACCAACCCATTTATAAAGAGAGCATGAATCAGTGGTGTAATGGTACTAACCAGGTGGAGAAATCCAGACTACATTGAAAGATAAATAAACCAACTCATACAAAGAAGCAGATGTTGTTGTTTAGTGCCACTGACTCTGTTCTAAATCATAACAACTCTGCATAGGGTTTCCAAGGGGCAGTTAGTGGGTAGGAACCATAAATAAGAGCCTAAAAGTCCAAGTTCCTCTTCTCATTCCAGCTATTGCTGAGATCTATGTGGCTTTATATCCTGCTCATTGGTTGTTCATCCTTTCTTGCTTTCTATGAGTTAATAAAGTATCAATTTGTCGTGGACATTTATTATTATTGAATCTGGCCAAATCAAACTCATTTCCATGGAGTCAATTCCAACTCATAAAAACAGAGTACAACTGGCTTTGTAAGGCTGTTATCTTTATGGAAACAGATTGCCACATATTTCTTCTGCAGAGTGGCTGGTGCATTGCAACCCATACGTTTCAGTTAGCAGCTAACCATTAATCACCACACCTTCATTGTAAGTTAAAGCCCCTCCATTTGGAAAATTATCCCCCCTTGACTCCATGTTTTTTCCAGTGGAGTAGACTTTGCAAGGGGGGGAGCACATGACCCAGACCTAGTCAATCACAATATCATATCCTTCTAGTCAATGATATCAGCTCTAGATTGGGCACATGACCCAAACTATGCTTGTTTGAGTTCTTCTTTGGGATTTCCAAATAAAGATTCTTACAGAGAGAAGTTCTCTTTTCCCTGGACCTGCTATGCTGAAAGGACTTCAGCCTGGGCTTTTCATATTTTAATCACCCACAGTAGGAGGGAATGGCATCAATGCATGGAAACATGATAAAATGAGGATGAGGGTGGATCTCTATCTACAGCTGGAGCAAACTCATCATTTCAACACCTCATCACAAAAGTGCCTAAAAAGATAGTTACTTTTTTATGTATGTGTGTGAACTGAGTGATAGTTTACATAGGAGAACATCTCGGCTTTACACCATTGTTTCATCACAATGATTGTAATCTCCTCTGTGCATCATCATTCAACAGTATTTGCTTCCATTTGCTGTGTTTTTCTTTTCTTTTGGGGGGGAGTCGGGGTGGGGTGAGGTGGGGAGGGGAGATGTACTCAAACCCCCTCAAGAATATATAATAATTTAAACAACCAAAGAGCACATTCTTCAAGCCTGCCTCCTGGCCACCAACACTCAGTCCCTCTCTTTCTATGAGTCTAGAGTCCTTAGCTGCTCCCTCTCTCCATGTCCTCATCTCTGCCTCTATCTCTGGTGTCACTGCTTCTCTGGGTAGGGTCCTGCATTCCACTTGTGCTTTTCTCCCTTGATGGTCCTAGGGTCTCTGTTTCTGGACTGTAAGATTAACTACTTCCCAGTTTTTGTTACAAAACTTCTACCTTTACAGTTGTGACAATCACCTTCAGTCATGGTAACAATTACTCACAATTGAATTATATGAATTGTATCCCCAAATCTTTTCATCAGACCCATCTAGACAAGATGAAAACTATTCAGTGGTGACTTATCTTTCCCTGCACCCTCTTAAACTAAACTCCCTTTTGAAAACTTGTAAACTAGTCACTACGTGCCTGTATCGCACCCTCATTTTAGGTAGCCAGTGTCTAAGCTGGCCATTCCTACCAACCCTGTACACAGAGGGGATAGGGGATAGTATTGATACTTGATATGAAGACTCATCCCCTCTCTGTTGGTATTTTGAGCTACAACATCCATGATTATAGGTCAATTTCATCAAATTGTAGTAATTTACTCTCGTTTCCTTTATCAATTTTTTAAATTTATATCTTCCACTAGTCAAATTCTGATTATTAAGCACCAAGGTTAGGTCAAAATGGGTACTATCTGCAAGTTTGGGTGTTCTTGTGCATCTCCTCCTCACTTCCTATCAGCTGGATGTTTCACTCTGACTCTCTAGCCCTCGGTAGCTATGTCCTTGTCCATGGGCTCAGGAGTCCCCAGGTCTCACCACACTTTAGGTCAACCAGCCCTTCCTCTTCTCTCTCTCATCTCCATGTCAATGGGAGACTATGGAATGTGGTTGAACCCATTTCTTCATTGCTGCCTTTCCCTTCTTCCATTAACCAGTAGACCAATGTGGTCATCACAAACTTACATGTCTGTTCATGTGTTCCCTTTGAGTTTCAGTCATGGAGGGGGGTTTGTCCTGAAGGGACTTGATTGCTTACCTTGATGGTTTCCCTGCAAATAACTTGCTTATTCTTGTAGTAGCCAATCATACAAGATGGTTACTTTTTATACATGAGGTAAGTGAAGCTATAAGAGATTAAGTAGCTCTTCCAAAGGTTAAGCAGTCAGTGGCAGAATGAGAATTTGAACTCAAAACTCACTGTTTCCACATCATACTCCTTGCTTCCTATACCTAGCTAATTCTAGATGAACAAATAAAATATTTGATATGTGTTGATCACTTTTCTAACAAAAATCTGTGCCCTGTTATAACTTACATTCTAATGAGGGGTTTTAAAGAATAAACAAACTAAATAAGTAATTATACAGTTAGACTGGTGATAGTGACTGAAAAGAAAAGTAAGTCATGGAAAGGACAGAGAAATTCCTGGAAGAGGACTCATATACAATTTCAAAAAGTGTTGTTAGAGAGCACACTATTTAGCATATGCCATTTTAGCATAAACTTGATGGAATTGAGAAAACAAAACATAAAGTTGTCTTGGGAAGACCATTCCAGGCATACAGAACAGTAAAAGAAGCCTGTCTGAGAGACTAGAGGGCTAGTAAAGGTACCGCCATGGATGGAGCAGAGTGAGCAAGTGGGGAGTGAAAGCAGGTGGTGAGATCAGAGAAATAATAGGGGTGAGATTGTATTAGCCATTTTGAGAAATTGCATATTTTATTCTAAGAGGAATAGAAAGCCACAGGAAGTATTTGAGCAAAGAATGACCTGATCTGACATAAGTATTCTGTATTTTGGTTGAGACTAGATTGTATGCATTTGTAGGGCAGAGATGGAGGGGAAAGCAAGAATGGAAGCAAGAGAAGTGTTAGAAAACCTTAAACACAAGAGAGAGCTAGTGTTTAAAGTTTAATTTAAATTTTAAATTGAAATTTGTATTTAAGGTTTAATTTATATCTTAAACTGAAGCTCATTTTGTGGTAGTAACTCAGAGAAAGGAGAAACCAGTATTAACTGGAATCTTCACAGAGAAGCAATGGGAGGGGTTCAAAGGAAAGAGTGAGCCGAGAAAAATGAGGAGCCAGAGGAGATGAAGGAGATACGTGTCACATTATAACAGATTAGTATACTTTCTACAAGGGACCATGGTAGTATAGTGGATTACTAGCTGGGCCACTAACCACAAGGCCAACAGTTTGAATCTACCAGCCGTTACAAGGGAGAAAAATGAGGCTTTCTGCTCCCATAAAGATTTACAGCCTCTAAAAACCATATACAAGGTGGCTATGAGTCAGAACCAACTAAGTGGCACACTACCACCTATACTCAGGAGTCCTGGTGTGGTGCTGTGGGTTAATGCATCAGACTGCAAAGCCATTTGAACTGCAGGTAGGCAGTTCAAGCTTACCAGCTGCTCCTCGGAAACCCAATACAGGGTACCTATGGGTCAGAACTGACTCGACGGCACTTCACAACAACAACACCAATACTCTATTGTACACCCAGTACCTCCAATGTATCAGGCACTCTGAAGGCACTTTACAATCTAATGAAAAACCCACAACTTTTGAGGCTATTCCAGTTCATGATAGACAAATTTTAGGTGATGTCAGTGGTTTATACTCAACTGCAAATCTCAATAAATAATATCATGATAAATGGAGAAAAGATTGAAGTTGTCAAAGACTTCATTTTGCTTAGATTAACACTCATAGAAGCAGCCATTAAGAAATCAAAAGTAGTATAATAGGCAAATATGCTGCAAACGACCTCTTTAAACTGTTAAACAGCAAAGATGTCAGTTTGAGGATTAAGGTGAGCCTGATCCAACCCATGGGATTTTCAATTGTCTCACATGCATGTGAAAACTGGACAATGGACAAGGCAGTCTGTAGAAGAATTGATGCATTTGAATTGTGTTGGTGAAGAATACTGAGAGTACCATGAACAAACAACAAACAAGTCTGTTTTGAAGGAAGAATGCTTCTTGGAAGCAAAGATGGCATCTCTCAGACTTTGAACAAGTAGTTAGGAGGGACCAGCACCTGGAGAAAGACATCATGCTTTTGAAGTGGAGGTCCAGTGAGAAAGAGGATGTCCCCCAATGAGACCAGCAACAATGGGCTCAAACATAGCATCATTTGTGAGGATGGTGCAGGACTGGATAGGCTGTGTTTCCTACTGCTGTGCATGGGATTGCTGTGAGTTGGAGTCAACTTGATGGTACCTAAAAACAACAATTAAAAACAAATCTAAAAGTTGACAGTTCAAACCAACCAGTGGCACCGCGGAATAAAAGTCTGGTGATAGGCTTCCATTAAGATCACAGCCAAGAAAACTCTATGAAGCAGGGTTGTCATGATCTCTAAGAGCCACACAAATAGCTATTGTCACCCCCTTTTTAAAAAACTTTTTTTATTGTGAAAAATTCAACACACTATACACCCTGTTTCAGCTCAATGATTACAATCCCCTCCCTGCAACAGCAGTTATCCTACTTCCTCCTTATGGTCCCCTCATTTACATCTTATAGTTCACAAATGAACAAAGCAAAAATATTTGATGTACGCATGCAAAACAAAAAATATATAGTCACTTAAATGTCCAAAGGGCATATTCTGCAAGCCAGCCTCCTGCCTGTAGGCACACAGCCTTACTCAGTCCATGGACCTAGAGCCCACAGCTGCTCTGTCTCTCCATACTACCACCTCTGCCACTGTCTCTGCCATCACTGCTTTTCTAGGTAGGGATCGCATGCTTCTATCATGTTCTTCCTTTTTGATAGTCCCAGGATCATCTGTTCCTGAAATGTAAGATTAACTGATTCCCCTTTTTAGTTACACATCCTCTACAATTACAATTGTGAAAGTCACAATTAATCCTGCTAAACAATTGTGCACAATTGAATCATAAAATCCTATCATCATCATCCCCCACCCCCTTTCACCAGATCCATCTGGAAATGAGGAAAACTATTCCGTGGGAACTGTACCTAACCCTCCTCATTCTGAAACAAAGCATACATATGAAACTTTGTAAGCCAGCCACTTCATGCTTTTATAGCTCCAGCCCCCATTTTTGATAGCCAATGTCTAAATTGCCAATCCCTCTGGTAGCTTAATGGTTACGAGTTGGGTTGCTAACCTCAAGGTCAGAAGTTTGAAACTACCAGTGGTTCCATGGGAGAAAGAAGAGGATTTCTGCTCCCATAAAGGTTTACAGCTTCAGAAACCCTAAACAGGGTCACTATGAATTGGAACCGACTCCACGGCACATCACCACCACCACCATAAACCAAGTACATGAGCTTGTTCCTTGATATGAAGAATCCTTCCATTCTGGTAAGAATTTTGAGTAACTGACTGCATCCATAAGCAAAAGTCCAGTCTATCAAATTGTATTAAACATCTTTTTCTTCATCTAGTTGAGTCAGCTAGCCATCTAAGCTAGGTCAAATGGGTCTGAAAGTTTGGGAGTTCTATTATTCTCTTTTATAGATGAGAACATTCAGATTTATTAAAGTTTAATAGCTATTATAAAAATAGAAAATATAAAGATTTTTAAAAATTCCCCTTGTTGTTGTTGGGTACCATCAAATTGGTGCCAACTCATACTGACTCTATGCACAACAGAACTAAACTGTATCCAGTCCTGGGCTAAGCTCACAATCATTGCTATGCCTGAGCCTATTGGTGCTGCCACTGTGCCAATCCATCTCATTGAGAGTCTTCTTCTTTTTCTCCGACCCTCTACTTTACCAAACATGATATCCCTCTCCGGTGACTGGTTCCTTCTGACAATATGTCTTAAGTATTAGAGAACAAATTTGGCCATCCTGGCTTATAAGGAACACTCTACTTTTTTCAGTACAGGTTTGTTTCTTCTTTTGGCAGCCCGTGGCACTTTTCATATTCTCCTCCAACACCGTAACTCAAGTGCACCAATTCCTTCAATCCTGATGCCATGCTTTTCTTCATATAATACAGCTTCTAGTATTATTTGCTCAGTATACATATTGAATAAGTGTGGTGAAAAAAATACAACCCCAGTGCACACTTTTCCTAATTTTAAATCATTCACTCTTCCCTTGTTCTGTTTGAATAACTGCCTCTTGGTCTATGTACAGGTACCTCATGAGAAAAATTAAGTGTTCCCCTTATAATAAGAAAAAAGATTATAATGCTTGATGGTTGTTGTTATTTGTTGTTAAGTGCCATTTAGTCAGTTCCAATTCATAGCAACCCTATGCACAACCAAAAGAAATACTGCCCAGTCCTATGCCAATCTCACAATTGTTGCCATGCTTGAGTCCATTGCTGCTGCCACTGTGCCTATCCATTTCATTGGGGGGTCTTACTCTTACTCTCTGACCCTCTACTTTACCAAGCATAATATCCTCCTCCAGGAAGTGGTTCTTCCTTCTTTCTTATTTTCTTAATGACCTTTTGGTTTCTTGTATGATGTTCTTGATGTTATAACACGACTCTTCTGTTCTTTGGTTATTAGCGTCTAATGCATCAAATCTATTCTTGAGATCATCTCTAAATTCAGGTGGGATATATTCAAGTAATATTTTGGTATTTTGGGATTTGTTTTAATTTTCTTCAGCATCAGCCTGAACTTGCATAGGAGCAATTGATGGTCTGTTGCAGTCTGCTGCTGGCATTGTTTTGGCTGATGATATGGAGTTTTCCCACCATCTCTTTCCACAGATGTAGTCATACTAAGGGGGTAAAAACTTTAAAACCTATAGTGACTCTTATAAACTCAATTGCCTGTATGTTCTACTTCTTTCTGTATGTATATATATTTTTCATTCTAGATAGCTGTAGGACTCACAAGACATATCCTTTTCTGAACACTCAAAAGTAGTGCAAGGATATTTAGATGGCTCTGCACACTTCTTGGTCTTGGCTAAGTCAAGAAGACATTGAGAGAACTGAAATGTTTAATCTGGAGAGAAAGATCCTTGAGATGAATGTGTGGAAAGTGTTGTCATCTTCAAGAAGAAGGGCTGGCATATGGGAAAACACATTAGACCTATTTTCTGGAGTATAATTGGCAAGACATGGTATGGCATTGTAGTATAAGCACTGTACTGCTAACCACAAGTTGTCAGTTGAAATCCACCAGATACTCTTTGGAAGCCCTTTATAGGGTTGCTATGAGTTGGAACCTACTCAATAGCACTCAACAACAACAAGAGGAAAGACAAGAGTGAAGACTAGGAGTTAGAAGGAGGCTGAGTTTAGCCTAATATGATAAATGACTTCCCTTGGCTGGCTATACAGTAGTAGAACACAATTATTGGCATAGCTAATGCTTTTCCAGGCCTGCAGATGTGGTAACAGAGATTATGCAATCCACTGGCAAATCAGAGTTGAGAGAAAGAAGTCAAATACTAGATAGGAGAGGTCATCCCACAAAGCCACTTTCATGTAGACCTTCCAATCCAGAGGTTAGATTCCTACTGTTGGCATACACAATATTGTCTGAGTTTTCCACAACAATCTACAGAGAACAATTCTTTCTGTCATGAAGCTTAATTATCAGAAGAAACATCTGTTATTTGAAAGGGAAGTATCCCATTGAAAGGAGCAGAAGTGATAGTAGGAGGAGATCATGGGTTCTGTCTCTGCTCTGTGTTCTTATACAATCAACTGTATGACTTTATCCTCCAGAATCTTTATATATTTGTATATGCAATTGTCCTTGGATGGACTCTAACTCATGGCAACCTCCATGCTTGTCAAGGTAGAACTGTGCTCCATAGGATTTTTAGTGACCATTTATTTAGAATAGACTGTCAGGTTTCCTTCCAAGAAGCATCTGGGTGGATGTAAACCTCTTCCAGTTTTTTGGCTAGTGGTAAATGCATTAATCAACCAGAAATTCCCCATCTATAAAATTAGGAGGTTGAATCTTAAAACATGTAAGACCATTTCCAGCTTTTCCAGCTTTTAATTGCATCATGTTTCCTTTAACAATAACCTGACTTCTGTTTACCACTTGTTATCAGTCCCTTTTCCTTCCCATAAAAACTTGTGTATTCTAGTTTTACTGAGTAATTTGGGCTTTCAGACTTGTTTGTAAAAGAAGGTAGCTCAATGTTTTGCATGTAAATGATACCACAGAAGAGTCTCAGGACTAGTGAAAGTATCAGAGATGAGTGACAAAGAGTTTCTTCTTAGATAAAGGAAATTCACAAAGCCAGTTGTCAAATCTAAATCAAACATGAGGATGAACAAGTACTCAGGTCAGCATTGATTTACCCTCTGCTCAAACAGTACCTGTGAAGGCTTTAATTAAGCTCACAGGATATATGTGAGAACAATTCTGAGCCTCAGTGACTCCACCTGAATTGGAGCCTGTGATCCAATTGAGGCCACAGTTTTATTAAAGAGATTGTAATCTATGCCAAGTCATTGAAGCTATTCAAATCCTCCTTTCACTATTCCTGAGTTTTAACATGGCTTTTGACCTTTGACTTGTAAGGAAGCTGATCACAAACTTTACTTAGATCCTACATCTCCTTATAAAGGAGTATGTAGCCCACAGGGAAATATGTTTTTTGCAAAATATCTCTGACTATAAGTGTTGATTCTTACTTTGGGAATAGTTGTTAAAATAGAATAAAGTTTGTACAGAATTTCTAAACTTGGAGTAGATGAAACCCAGGCTAATCATACACAGGATTAGCTATAATTTTAAAGTTAATGATTACTTTAAAAATGACTTATGGTCTCAATTTGCCTCTAAAACTGGATTGTGGATGGGAAGTACAAGAGAAAACCAAGCCAATACTAGATCTGAAGCAGACTGCAGACTCAATCTGTTACCCAACTGTTACCCAACACTGTGCCTGTAATAGCTATAAAACTCAGATATGATATTTATATCTTCCCAGAATCCAAAGAGCATCTGATAAAATAGCTATCCTGGGACTGATTTGCAAAATAGCAGCACAAAAAATGGACATAAAATCCCAACTCTGATTGTCACAGAGCAACATTTTTAATTTGGATTTTCCAAAACAGAAACTGTGTTAAATGAGAAGAGAGAATCTAGTCATGAAATCTGTGGTGGGCATGATTTGAAAAACAGTGGTACCAAATACTGTTTGGAATCCCAAGTGTACTTCGTTCATTAGTATGTTGGCAAGATTGAAAACCCCCACTCATGTGTCAGTTTGTCATACTGTGGTGGCTTGTAAGTTGCTGTAATGCTGGGAACTATGACAATGATATTTTAAATACCAGCAGGTTAACCCATGATGGACAGGTTTCAGCTGTGCTTCTCGACTAAGACTAGGAAGAGGGAGCAGCAAACTACTTCTGAATGTAGTCATTGAAAACCTTATGAGTAGTAGCGGAACACTATCAGATGGCACAAGAATATTGAAAATTGAAACATTGTATATAACAGCAGAATATTGTCAGATATTTTGCCAGAAGAAGATATGCTAAGGTTGGAAGGAACTCAAAATATGACTGGAGAAGAGTTGCCTCCCCAAAGTACAGTTGATTATGATGTGAAAATGGAGTAAAAGCTTTCAGGACCTTCATTTGCTGATTGGGCACAACTCAAAATGAAGAGGAAACAGTTATAAACATCCATTAATAATCAGAAAATGGAATGTATGATGTATGAATCTAGGAAAATTAGAAGTTGTCAAAATGAATGGAAAACATAAAAATTGATAACCCAGACATTAGTGAGCTGAAATGGACTAGTACTGATCATTTTGAATCTGACAATCATTTGCTAGGAATGACAAATTGAAGAGGAATAGCATTACATTCATCATTAAAAACAACATTTCAAGACACAACTTAAACTACAATGCTGTCTGTGATAGGAGAATATCCATATGCTTAAAAGGAAGACCAGTTAATACCACTATTATTCAAATTAAGGCACCAACCACTAAAGCCAATGATGATGAAATTGAAGAATTCTAACAACTTCTCCAGTCTGAAATTGATCAAATATGAAATCAAGATGTATTAATAATTACTAGTGATTGGAATGCAAAAGTTGGAAACAAAGAGGAAGGATCAATATTTGGAATATATGAACTTAGTAATAGAAATGCTGTTGGATATCACATGATTGAATTTTGCAAGTCCAATGACGGAATGCAGAAATCATCGGACAATCTCTATGATACCCCATGCGAGTAAAGTTTTGCTAAAGGTAATACAGAAATGGCTATAATCATACATTGACAGAGAACTTCCAGAGGTTCAAGCTGGATTCAGAAGAGGCTGTGGAATGAGAGATATCATTG
>NW_006408895.1:1986373-2004245 GCF_000296735.1 Chrysochloris asiatica | reverse complement strand
GAATATAAATTGAAATCTTTCCACAAATTGAGTGCAGCACTTGAAGTACTCACTAATCTATGCCAAGAAATTTAGAAGACAGCTACCTGACCAACTAATTAAAAGGGATCCATATTTGTTTTCATTCCTAAGAGAGGTGACCTAAGGGAGTGTGGGAATCATCATTAGTATCACATGCAAGTAAAACTTTGCTAAAGATAATTTTAAAATGGCTGCAACAGTACATTGACATGGAACTGCCAGAGGTTCAAGGCAGATTCATACAAGTACGTGTAATGAAGGATTTTATTGCTGACATCAGATGGATTTTGGCTGAAAGCAGAGAATACTAGAAAGATGTTTACCTGTGCTTTATTAAGGCTTTCAACTATGTGAATCATGACAAGCTGTGGACAACAGTGTGGAGAACGAGTATTCTAGAGTGCTTAATTGTGCTCATGAGGAACCTGTACATAGACAAACAGGTAGTTGTTCAAAGAGAACAAGGGAACACCGAGTGGTTTAAAATTAGGAAATATGTACACCAGAGTTGTACTAGTGGTACTGAAGGAAGAATTCCAAGGTGTACTGAAGGCACACACTTATTCAAACTATATGCTGAGCAAATGATCCAAGAAACTGGGTTGTATGAAGAAGAACATGGCATCAGGATTGGAAGAAGACATTCTAACAACTTGCCATATGCAGATGATACAGGTTTGCTTGCCAAAAGAAAAGGACTTAAAATACTTACTGGTGAAGGTCAAAGATCACATCTGTCAGTATGGGTTGCACCTCTCTGTTACGAAAACAACAGTCCTTACCACTGGACCAATAAATAGCAACATGATAAATGGAGAGAAGATTGAAGTTGTCAAAGACTTAATTTTGCTTAGATCCACTATTAACACTCTTGATAGCAGCAGTCAAGATATCAAATGCCGTATTGCATTAGACAAATCTCCTGCAGGAGACCTCTTAAAGTGTTAAAGAGCAAAGATATCAGTTTGAGGACTCAGGTGCACCTGACCCGACCCTTGGTATTTTCAGTATTTTCATATGCATGTGAAAGTTGGCTAGTGAATAAAGAAGTTCATAGAATAATTGATGCATTTGAGTTATGTTGTTGGAGCAGAATATTAAAAGTACCATAGACTGCTAGAAGAGCAAATAAATCTGTGTTAGTATAAATATAGCCAAAATGATATACAGTCCTAGGAAACCAAATACAGGCAAAATGAACACAGTCCTTAGAAACCAGGCACTTTTGACATATTATCAGGAAAGATTAACCCCTGGAGAAGGACATGCTTGGTAAAATAGAGGGTCAGCAAAAAAGAGGAGGTACAGTGGCAACAACAATGGGTTCAAGCTTAACAAAGATTGTGAGAATGGTGCAAGACTGGACAGCGTTTTATTCTGTTGTGAATAAGGTCGCTATGAGATGGAATCGACTGGATGGCACCTAAGACAACAACTTGTTAGGGAAAATTGATTCTTTTTCCCCCAGTAATCTGCCTCTTCCAGATATAAATATTGTTCTTTTAAACAGTGCATTATTCTGTCTTTTGTGGAGTCAACTCAGACTCATACACAAAAGAATAAAGTGTTGTTGGGTCCTGCATCATTCTCCTGTTAAAATATATCATTAGGGTTACTGTACCAATTCATCTCACCAAGAGTCTTTGATGTCCTCCATAGCTCTCTACTTCCCTAAACATGATGTCTTTTTTCAGCAATTGATCCCTTTTAATGATGTGTCTAAAGCAAGTTGATCAGACAATGTTCTGCATTATTTTATAGTCTCAAAAAATAAAATCTATTCATACAAACATACATATACATATAAAAGGTGGGATGGTGGTGGTAGCAAATGTTAATAGCCAATTGCAAAGTTCACTTTGGCTTTAATTCCCTTCTAGGACAACAGCTCATCAAATCTTAGACCTAGTTCTTTGGTTTTACATCTTAGAGGGTCCTGCATCTTGAAAAGTGAGTAAACAGGGACAAAGTGCTAGATTAGATACTAAGCAAGCATGTCGTCATTTTCTTGATAAGACTACAGAAGTGAATTAAAAGGTCAAATTGCTTTTCTTTTGCCTGGGCTGTCTAAACTTCATGTGGCAAACTTAAAATCTCATGCTGTTCAGAAGCTGGTGGTAATATATGGCTTTAATTTAAAATAATCAGAAAAACAGTTATTGGTTTAAAATTTTGTTTGGCAGACAAATTATCTCAAAACCAGGAGTCTATGGGGGGATTGTAATATGAAAAGGAGAATTGGTGATGAATCATGAATGAAGCTCTAGTAATAGAAAGGGAATCTATTCTCAGGCTTCACAATAGCTCTTCCTTTGATTAGTGCATAATTTCATCAGCAATTCTCAACTGCTTTTGGATAAACTGTTTGCCTCAGAGGGAGTCATTTATTTATTGACTAGTTATTGTGTCCTAGGTGACAAGCACAGTGCTTGGTATTGAAGAAAGAAAAAATGAACTTAAGTTCCTTGTTGTGACCCTGTCTTCTCTCAGACCCATTATTTGCCTCACTGCCTTGTTGTGTACCCTTGATAGCCTGATCCATACAGGCTGGACCATGAGGCTTCCCTTAGTTTCCTGATTCCAGTTGGGTTCAATGGAATGCACCAGCAGAAGATAAGATGAATAGAGGTTGGGGTGTGTATTTCCTGCCTTCCTCATTGACTGCTGGCTTTGGCAGTGGCTGTTTCTCCTACCTCTGAGCATTGCTACAATCAGGCAAGCCTGTCTTTATGGTTCCAGTTCTTGGCAGATTCTGATCATTTTCTTCCTTGGCCCTGTCCCTTCATATCTAGGGATGAAGATGGTTTCTCATTGTAGTGAGTTCCTGGTTGCTTCACAATTCCTTTTCGGAATAACTAACCTTGCATACACCTCTGAATAAAACTTTAAAAAACAACAACAACAACAAAAAACAAACTTTATTAAGTATCTTTGATTAACTCTAACCTGGTATGGCACAATAGGATAAGAATTCAACATCAAGGTTGGTTTGAACCACAAGGTCAGTGGTTCAAACTCACCAGCTGCTCTTCAGAAACCCTATACAGGATCTCAATGAATCAGAACTGACTTGACAGCACTTAACAACAACAACAGTTTGAGTTAATCAGCTGTTACTTCTAGAACTCTGAGAGGTCCTGCCTTCAAGTTGTTCATCAGACAAGTCAATCAGCAATCACTATTGAGCATAAACAGAGTCCCTAGGTGGGGTTAAACAACCTGAGTTAAACAAACTGAGCTGCTAACCAAAATGTTGGAGGTTTGAGCCCACCCAAATGCACCTTGGAAGAAGGTCCTGGCAATCTACTTCTGAAAAATAAGTCATTGGAAATCCCTTGGAGCACAGTTCTACTCTGACACACACGAGGTTGCCATGAGTTGGTACTCTAACTTGACAATAATTGTTTTCTGTTCTTTAATTAATTAGGTGTAAGAACTACTGTTTTGTTGAAAATTCTATTTTCTGACTTTTCCACCAAGAAATTAACCAAATAAGGAACGGAGAGACAAATGTAAAATGAAAATCATAGCAGCCAGCGAAGAGCAACACTTAGGGAGTCACTGAACCGACTCACTGTTGCAACCTTTATTTTTAAAATTTAGAACCTATTGTTAAGTTGTTGTTGTTAAGTGTTGTCAAGTTGGTTCCAACTCATAGTTATCCTGTATTGGGTTTCTGAGGAGCAGATGGTGGGTTTGAACTGTAGACCTTGTAATTCACAGTGACACACCAGGATAGTTGAGGAATTGAATGAGGAATTGGAACAAATTAAAAAGGGAAAGTGGCATAATTGGGTGTAATTAAAAATTAATAAGTAACAAAACAACACTAATAAGTGTGAATAAAGTAAAAAAAGAGAACGAAAACCCCAGTGGCTGTGTAAGCACTCTCTCCAATAACTCCTTCAACCTATGTAATCATTTATAAACAAAAAATGAATTACATGCTGGTTAACGACCATTCTCTTTCATTTCTAAATCAATTCTCAGGTCAAGCACAACAGTGGGAGCTGTTGTGCAAGAGTGCCTTATGCAAGTTGTACAATTGGTTCAGTATTTCAGGGCTTGGTGAGATTCTATCAAGCACAAAATCCACAGCTGTGGATTAATTTTCCCCAAGACAACTGGAAAAGAGAAACAAACAAGGCAGCTGTACAAGTGTCCTGAAGTGTTTGCAAAAGAGAATAGCTATTTCTGATTTCTGCTATCTCTCAGTTTGTAGCAGACAGAACCTATGACCCAGCTACAGACTGCCACCTTGAGCCCCTTTCTAAGTCCTGAAGACAAACTCACTTCTCATAGGATCAAAACCTTTTCATTTTTTGCATTTGTTTAGGAAACACTTGTTGGACACTTTTTTGATAGCCTCTCTGTTAGCAGCTTGTAATAGATCAATAGACCAGTGAAACAACAAACACATGGTTGAAAATTAAAATATAATATGGCACACACAATGACAGAACTATAACAAGGTTTCTAAAAAGTGTATGTTGTTAAGTGCCATTGAGTCAGTTTCAACTCATAGCGACCCTGTGTAGGGTTTCAATGTTGGGAACGACTTTAGCTAAAGGTCTCAGACTTGGGGGTAGTTTAACCGAAGGATTGCAACTGAACAGCTGTGGTCCAGAAAATCGGGCTGTTCCTAGGTCAACTGCCCCACTGAGGATCTTGCAGGGCTGTCTCAGGGGACAGAGAACTTGCAAGGTTTTCCCCTTGTATGACCTTCAGTTCAAGTCTTCAAAAAACATCTAGCTGCCCTCTCTCTGTTTCCCTAGCAACTACATTCTAGTGATAAGGTCATGCTTACTGTATGCATCAATAATACCAGATGTTATTTTTTCCCTACACCCAGTACCTCCCCTTGAGCTGTGTATATAATAAACTTGCTACCTTGGTCTGTGTCACAGTATCTCCATCAGAGTGCTACGTCCCACCTGGTCCTAACTTTACTTATTTAAATTGTGTTTTGTGTCTTTCTTTTATTTCTAATCTCCCATGACCCCTACTCAGTTTTAATCTCTCCATGCGGGTTGCGGATTATAGCTGATAGTCAGACGTGACAGATTTGCAAGGAGCAGCTAGTGGGTTTGAACTGCCCACTTTGAGTTAGAAGTCCAATGCTGATCCTATACCACAGCATTGTTGTTGTTATTAAGTACTGTAGAGTCAGTTCCCACCCATAGCGGCCCTGTATAGGGTTTCTGAGGAGCAGCTGTTAAGTTTGAACTGCCAACCTTGTGGTTCAAACCACAAGGACCTTGTGGTCCAGCACATTAACTCATAGCACCATACAGCACCAGAGCATGGTGGTGGTGGTGGTTATGAGCCATGGAGTCGGTTCCAACTCATAGTGACTCTATACAGAGTTTCCGAGCCTGTATATCTTTATGGGAGCAAAAAGCCTCATCTTTCTCCCATGGAAATTCTGGTAGTTTTGAACTGCTGAACTTGAGGTGAGCAGCCCAACTCGTAGCCCCTATGCTACCAGGGCACCAGAGAATAAAAGCATTGAAATCAGAGGCGACGTTACAGAGGAGTGAAGACTAAACTGAATTCTAAAGGATAAGAGGGAGGTGGGAGAATATTCCAGAAAGAGAAATGAAGTAAAAAGAAATCAAATCTAACATGGTGGTACAAGGGGAAAGCAAGCATTTTAGTGTTGCTTTACCACTGTTGATAATACAGGCAGGAGTGGTGTGAGAGGGATGGGCTGTGTGTGTCAGGGGGCTGGCTTGGTCCTCCCATTATAAACAATCTCTGATGTTTTTCATAGCTCTGAGATAAAGTGGAATGCCTGAATGATTTTGAGAACAGGAGTGGCGTGGTCAGATTTGCCTTCTTGGATGTCTCACACTTGTGTCTGTGTAGAGATAAATCTGAGGTAAAAAATGTCAGATGGACAGAATTCCTCAAAGTTCAGTTTCTAGTTATTGTCATGGACTAAATTGTGTTCCACCAAACTATGTGTCAATTGGCTGGGTCACGATTCTCAGTGATTGGGCAATATGTAAGGATGGAATTATTCCCCCAATGTGATCTGATGTGGACCACCTTCCAGCTGTAAGGGTATTTGGTTGGAATGTAACACTCTTATTCAGGTCACAGCCCTAAACAGATTTAAGGGGAGCATCTCTGAAGTATGGACTGCATCATCTTTTATCCTACAAGAAGGGAGAGGAGAAAGAACTCAACAGAACATTATGCTTGCTAAAGTGGAGGGTCAGTGAAACAGAGGAAGAACCCCTTACAAGATGGATTTGCACAGTGGTACCTAACAACAATCTCTTCATTTTGAGTTGTGCCCCATAAGCAAATGAAGGTCTCACGGGCTTTATTCCCATGGGTGTCATCACGGTCAACTCTACTTTGAGGAGGCAGCTCTTTCCCAGTCTCATTTTGAGTACCTTCCAACCTGAGGGGATCATCTTCTGGTACTGTTTCTGACAGTGCTTCTCTGCATCTCATAAGGTTTTCAGTGACTAAATATTCAGAAGTAGTTCATCACTCCTTCTTCCTAGTCTGTCTTTATCTAGAAGCTCATCTGAAACCTGTCCACCATGGGTGACACTGCTGGTATTAAAAAAACCAGTGACGTAGATTCCAGAATCACAGCAACTCACAAGCCACCACAGTACGACAAACTGACAGAGGAGTGATGGAAAATCAAATATTACAACAAAATGTGCAAGGATATGGAGTCATAAAACCAAACGGGAAGAACATGCTCATCATTTCTCAGGCTGGGAGAACGCAAGGAAAAAATCAAGCCTCAACTTTCATTATTGAAGGATTCTCTGGGAAAATTATTGAATGATGCAAAAAGCATCAAAAGAATATAGAGGCATTACACAGAGTCACTGTACCAAAATGGTTGGTGTTCAACTGTTTCAAGAAGTAGCATATGACCAAGAGTAAATGATATTGAAGGAAGAAGCCCAAGATGCCTTGAAGGAATTGGTGAAGAACAAGGCACCAGGAATTGATGGGATAAAAATTGAAATCTTTCAAGAAAGTGAGGCGGCACAGGAGGCACTCACTCATCTCTGCCAAGAAATTTAGAAGACAGTTATATGGCCAACTGATTGGAAGAGATCCATATTTGTGCCCATTCCAAAGAGAGGTGACCCAATGGAATGATGAAATCATCAGACAATATCTTTGATAGCCCATGGGAGTAAAGTTTTACAAAAGGTAATAAAGAAATGGCTGCAAGCATACATTGACATAGAACTTTCAGAGGTTCAAGCCAGATTCAGAAGAGGACATGGAATGAGGGATATCATTGCTGATGTCCTATGGATCTTGGTTGAAAGCAGAGAATACCAGAAAGATGTTTACCTGTAATTTATTGACTATGCAAAGGCTTTCAATTGTGTGGATCGTGACAGGTTATGTGCGGGAGTCCAGCTCTTGCAGGGTCGTGAGACACGAGAGGAGACGCAGAATTGACGAAAGTGAAAGTAATGGCTTAGTTGGCTGATGGAGCTCTCATCTGGCCCATCTCAGCAAATCTTTATTTTTATACTTAAAATTACACAGTGCATAACGATTTGATACCTTGATTTTTCCCTTGAATTATTACACATTTTTAATCATAACATTCCTTCACCCTGTGATTATACAACCTTAACAAAAGTATTTCTATGATATCCAAACTGACCTTTCCAATATCCTGTTCATTTTCTAACAATTAAGCATTTTTCTTTTGACATCATCTCCTCTCCTATGTAAGTGATAAATTGTTTCTTCTTATTCCCACTAAAAGATCAAGTTAAACCTTACACAAATCATTTCCACTTCTAAGACCCCTGATTACATCCTCTTACGAATATAAATTTCTATTAATCTTCAATTCCTACACTACTTTATTGTTTCTGCTAGCTAATTATCAATCTTCTATCCTACATAAAGTACTACTATTTTCTATAGTAAAAGTATCACTAACATCTACTTAAATATTTTGTTTTTCTAAAGTATTTATTAAATTGCTTAACCACAGTGTTCCTATGTTTCTTTCTTTTGGGGCTATGAGGCATGTTTAAAAAGGCCCAACCTGGCTAATTGCTGCAGGAAAGGTAGATTATTAAGTTTTGACCACCTTTCATTTGTTTGCCATTCTCTACCCAATTACGTAGGTGCTTGTATGTAGTAGAAGGGGGTTTGTGAATTCTGGCTGGTAATTGATTTAGGTGAGGTCTATAGGGGTCGGTCAGCTTCGCTTTAGTTTGTTATCTGCTTTTGTGATCTCATAAATGCAGCTGCTTTGTACTCAGGTTTTCTGTGAGAGGGAGTAGCTCATACAATTCCCTTTGAATTTAACCCAATGAAGCTGAAACAATTGTTGCAAAACCGGTTTCTTCCTAAACTCTGCAAAGCTCACAATCAGTACAATATTCTTACAAGTGAATTCAGAGTCATCTTAAAGGGGAAAGAGGGAGGGTGCCTTTCCAGAGAATCATTTGCTTTGCTAATGTTTCTCCTTTTGCCGGAACTGTGTCAAACGGCAGAAGCAGAACAGCTCCCAGCAGTTATTGACAACATTGTGAAGTATGAGTATTCCGAACACTTAATTGTGCTCATGAGGCATCTGTACATGGACCAAGAGGCAATTGTTCTAACAGAACATGGGAACACTGAACAGTTTGAAATTAAGAAAGGTGTGTGACAGGGTTGTATTCTTTCACCATACTTATTCAACCTGTATGCTGAGCAAATAATCCGAGAAGCTGTTATATGAAGAAAACTGTGGCATCAGGATTGGAGGAAGACTCATTAACAACTTGCGATATGCAGATGATATAACCTTGCTTGCTGAAAGTAAAGAGGACTACTTAAAATATTTACTGATGAAGATCAAAGAACACAGCCTTCAGTATGGATTGCATCTCAATGTAAAGAAAACAAAAATTTTCACCACTGGGTCAATAAACAACACTCTTATCAACAGAGAAAAGATTGAAGTTGTCAAAGACTTCATTCTTGGGTCAACTATCCACACTCATGGGAGCAACAGTCAAGAAATAAAACCATATATTGTGTTAGGCAAATTTGCTGCACAAGACCTTTTTAAGTGTTGAAGAGCAGATATGTCAGCTTGAGGACTGAGATGCACCTGACCCAAGCCATGGTATTTTCAATAACCTCATATGCACACGAAAGCTGGACAGTGAATACGGAAGACCATAAAAGAATTGATGCATTTGAGTTATGGTGTTGGAGGAGAATGTTGAAAGTGCCATGGGCTGCCAAAAGAACCAACAGATCTATGTTGAAAGAAGTGCAGCCACTTTGATGCTCTTGGTTCCAAAGTTGTCATATATATTCAATTCACTTGTTTTGTCACATCTTGGAGGCCAAGATGACCAAACTTCATCTCTCATACTTTGGACATGTTGTCAAGAGGGACCAGTTGCTGGAGAAGGATATCATGTTTTGTAAGGTGGAGGGTCAGAGAAAAAGAGGAAGATCCCCAGAGAGCTGGATTGGCCAAGTAGCAACATCATGGACTTAAGTGTGGCAACAATTGTGAGGTTGACCCAGGACTGGGCAGTGTTTTATTCTGTTGTGCATAGGGTTGCTATGAGTCGGTACCAACTCGATGGCACCTAACAACAACAACCTAACAACAATACCAACAGCAGCAGCGGGACCAGGCAGTGTTTCTTATGTGGTGGAACAAACTTGATGACACATAATAACAATTTATTGAAGTTTTTGTTTTATTTTCATGTATCCGAGTATACAGTGTGTGCATGCTACTCTAGTTGCTAATCGTATCACACTGGACCTCTCACCACCTGTCTTCAGGAAGGTGGGATAGCAGCTGGATGTGTGAGTGTAGGTCTCTGTTTGCTGGTCTTGCAGAGTGAATGAAGTTGTAACTGGTATTGCTGGTGACGTACTATGCCTGCCTATCCAGTCACCTCGGTGTGGGCTCAGGGAGTATGTTCACTGATTGCTAAATTGGGTTTTGTATGTGCACACTGCCAGTTGTCCAGTGGTTGAGGTGAGGATACTTAAGTTGTCAGTCATCAGGTGTTTAGTATGGAAACTCTCACCAATGGTTCCAGGTGAACTGGGTTGTGTGGGGATGGTTGAAGAAGGCACATGTCTTTGGTTGTAAGCAACGGGTGGGAGAGGGGGCAAAGCAGAGGGGATACTGTTAGTCCACAGGTGTCTGCTAGTGGAGTATGCCCCTGTTTATTAAAGTGTGACATGATGGAGAATGTGCTCTTGGTCCTTGAGCCTCCTGCACAGGTGACTCAGGGAATGGGACAGTGGTGGGTACCACCAGATTATAATCATTTATGTGTGTGGGGAAAGATAGATGTGGGAAGGGCACTGCAGGCCACTTGGTCTGTGGCATGAATGCTGGGGGAGCATTGTGGTTCAGGTCAGTGCACGTAACTTTTACCGGGTTGGGAGCACTCCAGACTCACTCTGGACATGGGTGCAGGCTCAATCCTACTTGGCTGCACAAGGTTATGAGGGCTTTGTCTGGAATTGCGGCTTGCTTTGTCTTAATATGTTTGTGTTGTGCAGCTTTGGCTGACAGGGTGCCAGTGACCCACAATTCTCCGTGTTCACTGGTTTTGTACAATCTCTTCTTATAATTAGCACTTGGTCCAATTCTTCAGCCTTGTCTTTGATGCTCTTGGTTCCAAAGTTGTCATCTATATTCAATTCACTTGTTTTGTCACATCTTTGTTATAAAAGGGATATTATAAAGTGTCTGACTATACTGCCATCTTATACTGCTTCCTCCTCTTTTTTGGTTTGAAGGAGATAAAGGGAAAGGAACCAATCCAAAAGAGCTCTGGCTCTGATGGAAGGAAGAGAGGGCATATATGAGGCCTGAGCCCTGACCCTCGAGCACTTGGGCTTGGTAAGACATCCATCCTTTTCAGGTGGTGACCTAGTACTCTAACTCTCACTGAAAAGGATCACCAAGCGGCAAAGCAGAGCTGGACCACGATGAATAAGGCATCCTCTTACCACCGGTATACTGTCTCTGCCTTCATTGTGATGTATATCCTGCCTTGGGACCTGAGGTGAGAGAATGTGGTACAAAGCAATTGGCTCTCAATACCCTTTTTCTCTTCTAAAGAAAAGAAGAAGAGAAGGAGGAGGAGGAGGAGGAAGAGGAAGAAGAAGAAGAAAGAAGAAGAAGGAGGAGGAGGAGGAGGAGGAGGAGGAGGAAGAGGAAGAGGAAGAGGAAGAGGAAGAGGAAGAAGAAGAAGAAGAAGAAGAATTGGATAAGCTAAACCAAAACCAGTCTACAATAGGAAAGGCATGAGTTATGAGTTATATGATATTGCAGGAATCTGGGCAAGAAATAAAAGAAGGAATCAGGGAAATGTGCAAGCAGGTAAGAAGAGGGAATTGGCGAATTCATATCTGGGAGGTAAACCAGAGTCTTTGATAATTCAGTTCATGTGAAGACTAATGTAGACAGGAAGAAAGCACAATGTCTCAGTTTCCTGTTGAGTGAATGGATGAGTAGATAGTAAGGCTATAAACTAAAATGGGGGAAAGCTACAGCTTTGGGGGGAAATGAAGAGTTTCATTTGGTCATGTAATTGTTGTTACCCATGGCACTTACTGGCTGTTATGCTCAGTAGTAGCTAAGTCTTATGAGTAAAGACAAAATGACAACCTATTTTTAGGGCAAAGATTGTGCATGGACTCTATTTAAACTGAATTAATTTTGAAAAAAATAAAAATATTTTTGCTAAACAGTAGAAAGACCTCATATTAGATGCCACTGTGGGTTAATATGCCAGACTGCAAAGCCATTTGAACTGCAAGGTCAGCAGTTCAAACTCACCAGCTGCTCCTTGGAAACCCTATACAGGGTCGCTATGGGTCAGAATCGACTCGATAGCACTTAGCAACAACAACAAGAAGAGGGATAGGGTGGGTCCAGAGGATGACTAGGTGTTTCTCATTTTAGGGACTCCAACTACTCCTATGCAGTCCTGGGGTGGTGCTGTAGGATAAGCACTCGACCATAGGTGGGTTTGAACCACAAGGTTGGTAGTTCAAACTCACCAGCCACTTCTTGGAAACTTCCTGGGTCACTATGAGTTGGGACCAACTTGATGGCATTTAACAGCAACAACAACTATGACTATAGGGGTCCTGGTGGTGATGTGATTAACTATTTGGCTACTAACAGGAAGGTCAGCAGTTCCAACTGCTCTATGGGAGGAAGATGTGGCAGTTTGCTACATCTTGGCAACATTGTGGGCAGTTCTACTTATTTGTATAAATGTTGCCTAATGCACCAATTCCAAAGGAACATCCTAATCTCCTCTATGGAAGTGGTCAGTTTGGAAGCCTGAAGCTATTTGAACTTCTGAGACAGACATTTTATTCCTACTTCAACTAGAGCAAAAAATTCAGCTAACATGAGATGTTTCCTATGGTTTAACCACTTAATAGAGTAACTTAAGGCAAAGTTGAAACTGAATACTTCTTAAATAAGGGAAATATCAGGATATGGAGAAACTGGGTTTAAGAAAATGACAGATGTTATAATATCTGTTATTATATATGAGGGGGCTTCAAAAAGTTTATGGAAAAAATCCATCAGTATCTTTGTGTATGTGTGTGTGTTTGTATGAGGAATTTCTCTTTTTATTTCCATGATGTTTGAAATCTAGGGTGGCAGAGGACTGACCAGGGAGTCATTGGAGCTGGATGAAGAAAGGGTTTGGCTGGTGAAAGTAACACCAAAGTAGGCGAGAAATTCCTGATAAAAAGGTTCACCTTCCTACAGAACTCTTGGGAAGCCAAATGTCACACCCATCCCACAAAGGCAACTCTCACATACTGCTACTTCCAGTATTCAAGGTTGTTCCAGCCCATGTTGAACTCACCATGCTGAAACTCTGTCCCTGGTGTAATGCTGGGGTTTCAAGCCTACTTGGTGCTCCCTGGCTTTACTGCTCAGGTGGCCAGTCCACACTATGCCCACTGTGCTATTCCATCCAGAGCTGATTAGTAAGTACCTCCAGTCCATTCTGTGTCTTCTATGCTATTTTACCCCAGATTTCATACCCAAGGGCAACAGCTACAGCCATCCCAAGATGACCATGCTAGGCTCCATCATTATCTTTTAATTCCATTTTTTCACGAATTTTTGAAGCCCCTTTATGTTGGGAGCCAGCCCCGACACTCTTATTTGGGGGTCCTTAGAAAGATGTATGGCGTCGGCGAAGAAAGCACAAAATCAATGGGTCTCGATGAATGGTGAATCTTCTTCTCTCACATTTTATTTCTCCTCTCTTTTCTTTTTCACATTTTATTTCTCATCTTACATTTATTTCAGATTCTCAAACAGCTTTTATACTACTCCATGCCATCAATCTATTAATCATTCTTTTCAAAGTAGTGGTCTAAATCATACATATTAATCATTTCAATATAGAACATCAAGAGCATCAAAATCTTCCTTGTTCCCCTTTACATATCTGATTTCTGTAACCAAGCCTCATTGCTCTAAAATATCACGTTAACCTTAAAACATAATTCTAAATTTTAACTCCTATTTCTACCTTCACCTATTATTTTCTATAGATTCATTAATCACAACATGTACCTAAACATTATTTGCTATGGTAACTGACAACACAGTTGTTTCTCATGATTGATTAAACAAGAAAAACAAGCGCATAAAGTTTTGTAGTTAAGAAGAAATGAAACAACTTCCTTATAAAAACTTCTTCACACAAAACATCTAGTTAAATTTCTGCTTATGATCTATTACTATTCCCTTAGCCCTCAATTGCATTTTTGTTAATTTTCTAAAGGTCTTAATGTCCCTGACCAAAACTACACAGAATGTTGAATGTAATCTTAAACTTGAATTGGCAAAAACTTTAGCTGGGTGGGAGAGGGGGTGAAGCAGACTGTTAGTGTGAAAAGCATGATTGAATATGGTGTGAATGCGTCCAAATGCAAGTTTCAAATCTTTAATATGATTCTTACTAAGATTCTACTGAAAACTTTTATTATAAAATCAAGAAAATTAAAAATAAGCTGATTAAAACAAAGAGACAGACACTGCAGAGCCCCCCACATAAGATTCCTCCTCGGGGCCTTGCCTTCCAAGGGGAGACTCATTGTGGCCCTGCTCAACAATGAACCCTTCATGCTTAGGGTCCTCTGCTGCTCTGCCCCTTGGTGTCATGGCCTCTGCCACCTTTATATAAATTAAGTATGCAAGATTTCAAAAATCCATACCAAAACAAACAAACAAACAAACAAAAAAAGATGTCAAATTATAAGCATTTTGTCATACCAAACATGAAATAAAAGATGTGATGGAATGAAGGAATGAAACAGGTTTTCAGCCTACTAGGGTTGAGGTTCTAGAACTCAATCCTCTTTCGTGCTCTCCAAGGATTGAGTACTAGATCAGGCTAACTCTCTTGAGAGTGTCTTCCCACAACCTTCAGTAACTTCTGGGGAAGAGTCTATTCCCATATTTCTTACTTATTTTCCAGAACAAAAGCACTAGCATGGATCTCTTATTTTGAAACAGTAAATTGGAAGTGCTTTAGCATATTCTATTCTATGGGGCAATGATTGTTCAGAAGTAGAATTCTCTCTTTCTATGCCAGAAACCTGTGTTTGATTCCCACTCTATTTCATGAGCTGTGATGCTGAACAGGTTTCAACAAGAGTTTCTATACTAAGATGGATTAGGAAGAAAGGCTTGGTGATCAACTTGAGTTGGGACTGGCTTGACGGCAGCTAACAACATTCCTAAGCAGATACGCCTATATCTTCTTTAATATCCAATAAAGAGAAACCAAAATGATATTCTCATGGACCCTCATTTGAATTATAGACTTGCACAGTTAGAGCTAGATGAGATTTCAGGAGACAAGGTTTGAGAGTTAGAGATGGCACTGAGATCACATCTAGGCCACTTCAATAAAGCTACCACAACATGCTTTTGATCTAAATTGTAATCCTCAATCAGAGTATATTATTGTACTTAATTTTCTCTTAGATATGTTTGTTTTACAAGAGGCCTTGCTCAATAAATAGTACTCAGTGAATAAATGCTTTGTGCCAAGTAGTTATGTAAATACAGTGTTTTGCCAAAAGTTGAATTGATATTTATAACATGCTAGCAAAATCAAAACACTGCATTTAATTTTTTACATGTGCAATGGCAAATTCAAAACATTATTTTTTAATTAAAAATGTTGACTCTTAAGTGAGAGTTTTGCTCATTCACAGTTAAGAAAATACATCTAAACTTGAAATTAAATATTTGAGTATCACAAACAGCAGTTGTCAAGAACACATACTTGACTTCATTCGATTCTTTGGCTAACATGAGGTTGTATTTTGTGGCTTGGGTAATTGAAACAGTCAGAAACATATAATGTGCTCAATTCAATTATTGAATCAGCCAAAAAATGTCTGCGTTGTGTCCATTGGGAACAGAATACTCTTGTAAGTACTGTTTAAAAAAGAATCTTGTAGCATAGTTTCTGTCTTTTGAAAATTTACATATACAATAGGTTGAACTCTCAGAAAAAGCATTAATCCCTTTTCTGTAGCCTCTGGGGTATAGGTAATTTCAGAAAAGTGGTGGAAAGAACTACTGGCTTGTTGCCTAGAGTAACAGATTTTTAGTCTCCTTAGTGAAGGGGGTCCAGCCCTATGAGGGAGGGACAGAGGAACAAAAACATGAGCAAAAATATAAATACTACAAACCAACTTATGAGTAAACTAATCATTATTCAGAAATATAAGCTTTTAGATATAAAGTCAAACTACGTTCTTGAATATGAAACTAAAGGTTAGATGAGCAAGAAATAGCTAGAGTAACATTCAAAAAGTATACAGTTTCTTTTACAAAGAAGGATCTAGACGTTTAGTCACATAAATGAGTGAGCAACAAGAAAGAAAATGTTGGTAAAAGGAAGCTGAGATCACAGAATAGAGACTGTTTCTGGTAAAACTATATCCAGTCTTTATTTTGACGTTAGAATGATTTCATATCAAGCTTGTTAATAGCTAATACATTCTTTTCTGATAAAGTACGTGGTGGTGGCTGTATACAATAAGCACTGGAGTGCAAACCACAGGTCCACGGTTTGAATCTGCCAGCTGTTCCTCTAGAGAAAGATGAGGCTTTCTGCTATGGCAAAGATTACAGCCTTAGAAACCCTGTACAAGGTGGCTATGAGTTGGAACTGACTCAAAGGCACATAACAACGCGAGGATTTATGCTTCACCTGCATTCACTTCATTATACATGTAAAATTTCAGAAGGTAAGGGCTGTGACCCAAATTTCTTCTTTACTATTATGGGAAATAAATGAATAAAAGTCTCCAGAGAAAATTAGCAGTTTTCAATTTCATGAACCAAAATAATATCATTAAATTTTTACGGCAAATGTCAACCACAATGAACTTTATATAGTTTCCAGTAGAAGGACTTATTGCATTAAGCAAATCTGATGCAAAAGATGTCTTGATGTGTTGAATAAAGATGTCACTCTAAGGACAGAGGTGCATCTGATTCAAGTCAGGGTTCTCTTACTGTACTATATACTGTCTAAGGGAAAAGGCCATATCTGTTTTAATCATGCAACAAACACTTGGCTCAGTGATTGGTACATGCTCCAAGTGAAAAAAAAAAAAATGCTGACTGAACGAACACCCTTCACACATGATTTATATGATTTAAATTCTAGATACTTCTTTGAATATTCCAGACAGTTTTTAAACTTCCATCCTTTGCTTTCACATTTAATAACTCAGTTTGACTGTATGTAATTTAATTTACTATAAGTGAGAAATACATAAATGTGATTAATTTTCTGATATTCCCTTTGAATCAGTATTTTCTGATGATCTTGAGGGTAATTGACAAGCAAGTTTCCCTGGGAAGTTAGGAGAAGGTCTTTCTGTTTACTATTTGACCATTATCTGCTTAGAAGTGACTATTTTTTACCCATGAAATTTTATGATAAATACCAACAGAACCTAAGACAATTGCAGTTGAATCAATGTCAACCCATGGCAATACTAAATGTATAAAATTATCATGTATGCAACACATTTGTAAAAACATGATTTATAGGAAGTTCTAGGCATAAAATGGGAATGTGGCTCTCTGTAGGATAAGCATTGGAACTGTGGAGCACAGGTCAGCATTCAAACCCATTAGCTACTGCAAGGGAGAAATATGTGGTTTTCTGCTCCTGCAAAGACTCAGAACCTCTTTACAGGGGCTCTATGAGTCAGAATCGACTTGACGGCATTTTACAATATCAACATGCAATAAATGTACTTTATTTTTAAAAGTATTTCAGGTGTTTATTAGATGCTTCA
Organism: Chrysochloris asiatica; assembly: GCF_000296735.1. Taxonomy (NCBI): domain Eukaryota; kingdom Metazoa; phylum Chordata; class Mammalia; order Afrosoricida; family Chrysochloridae; genus Chrysochloris; species Chrysochloris asiatica. The sequence continues at coordinate 1,986,860 of NW_006408895.1, read as the reverse complement.
GTACTTTATCCATAAACAATAAAAACTTTCTAACAAAATAAAATTGTCCTCTTCAAACAAAATAAATCCTAAAAACATTTTATGAGACATATATATATTTAAACTGACATGGTTATATAGATATGTATTCTCATGTAATTGTACTATATTGAAAAAATCTTTGCTAAATAAGTGTAGAGTCATTACTAAGTAAAAAGGCACTCAAGGACTTGTACACTTAATCAAACTGAACATTACATATGAGGAGGGGTCTTCAAAAATTCATGGAAAAATTCCATTATCTTATAATTCCATTTTCTATGAACTTCATGAAGTACCCTTAGGTATTGCAAAGTGATTCTAGCTGCAGTTTTATATTTAAGTAGCATTATGTTGTTGTTGTTGTCAGGTGTCATTGAGTTGGAACCGACTCATAGTGACCCCATGCACAGCAGAATGAAACAATGTCCGATCCTGGGCCAACCTCACTACCGCTGCCACACTTGAC
>NW_006408895.1:1978045-1984403 GCF_000296735.1 Chrysochloris asiatica | reverse complement strand
CCATCTTCTCTTTCCACAGATGTAGTCAATTTGATTTCTATGTGTTCCATCTGGCGAGGTCCTTGTGTTTAGTCATCTCTTATGCTATCTAAAGAAGGTATTTGAAATAAACAAATCATTTGTCTTACAGAAATCTATCATTCGTTCTCCAGCATCATTTCTATCACCAATCCAAAATTTCCAACTACTGGTTCTTCCTCTTTGCTCCCAAACTTTGCATTCCAATCACCAGTAATGAGCAATACATCTTGATTGCATGTTTCATTGATTTCAGATTGGAGAAGTTGGTAGAATTCTTCTATTTCATCTTCAATGGCTTTAGTGAACCTTATACAGTGATTTTTCAGTTTCACCAAGTTATGTTATGATGTCTTTTAAAGTTAATTATTGAAAAATGTCCACTCCCTTAAATTTCCTCCATTTCTTTCTTGATATAATCAAATAACTTATATCATGCAATGAGATGGTTTCAAAACCTAATTCAAGTTCATTTATAACTAATGATCTTTGGAAATTATTTGCATTTGAATCCAGAAAAAAAATATGCGATGTGTCCAATACCAGCCATGAAGTGGATATTACTTTAGGATAATTAAGATATCTTTATATGTTGGTGGTGGTTATGTGCCGTGGAGTCGGTTCTAACTCATAGCTACCCTATATAGGATTTCTGAGGCTGTAATTCTTTATGGGAGCAGAAAGCCTCATCTTTCTCCTGTAGAACAGCTGATCTTGGGGTTTGCAGCCCGATTCGTAACCACTATGCTACCAGAGCTCCTAAATGCCTATTCTCACTTAACTGGCCCATGTGAATGTTATTTTGAAATGCATAATTGAAGCCCAAGAAAATGTAACTTTTCAGTTTTGGTATTGTTGACTCAATCGCGTTCCTGGCTCATTTTCATGGCATTTAGATGTTTATCTTGTAAAGGCCAGGCATCTTTACTAAATCTTGTTTCTGCTTTTGTTTCTGAAATAGATTCGTGATTTCCCAGAAGATGACTGTGAAACAGACTTTCCAGCTGGTGGTTCCACCACATAGAACTCCTGCTGCTTAGGATCTTAAAACGTCAGGACAGTTCCAACGCTGGAAGATAAAATCACAGGTTCTTAGTGATTAGTTTCTGTACCTTCCAAATAAGGATGAAATCTTAGGCAAATCCTGTTATTGGAAAACTTTCTGGGCCTCAGAAATTAATTTTATTTTTTGAGAGTCTCAAGAGCTTGGCAAGAGGAAGAAAGGTGTTTCAGTTGAAGAGAAATGGAGAATAAGGCTAAGAAGGTATAAATAAACCAGTTAAAATCATTTGCTGTAAAGTAGAGTCTGACTCATGGTGATTTTATGTGTGTCAGAGTAGAACTGTGCCCCGGAACGTTTTCAATGGCTGACATTTAAAAGTACACCACCAAGCATTTATTCTGAGGCACATCTGGGTAGACTTGTACCTTCAACATTTTAGTTATCAGCTGAACACATTAACCATTTGAGCCACCTAGGAATTCTTCTTCATGGCTAAAATAAAACAAACAAATAATCAAATCCACTGCCATCAAGTCAATAGGGCAGAGTAGAACTGCTCCATAGGGTTTCTGAGTCTGTAAATCTTTAAGGAGGCAGACTGCCTCATCTTTCTCCCATGGAATAGCTAGTGGGCTAGCATCCCAAAAGCATAACCCACTGCACCATTTGGTGTTAGGGGACCCCATACACAAAATTACAGAACACTGTCTGATTCTGCACCATCCTTACGATTATTATACTTGAGCCCATGGTTGCTGCCGCTGTGTCAGTCCATCTCATTGGGGGTCTTCCTCTTTTTTGCTGTCCCTCCATTTTACCAAGAATGATGACCTTCTTCAGGGACTGGTCTTTCTTGATAACCTGTCTAAAGAATGAGAGACTAAGTCTTGGCATCTTTGCATCTAAGGAGCATTCTGGCTGCATTTTTTCCAAGATAGAGTTGTTTGTTCTTCTGGCACTCAATAGTACTATCAATATTTTTTGCCAACACAATAACTTAAAATTCATCAATTCTTCTATGGTCTTGCTTATTCATTTTCCAAATTTCACATGAATATGAGGTGATTGAAAATACCATAACTGTGTCAGATCCACCTTTAAAAGTCCTCAAAGGGACCTCTTTAGTCTTTAATACTTTTAAGAGGATTTTTCGGAACAGATTTGCCTAATGCAGTAAGCCATTTGATTTCTTGACTGATGCTTTCATGAGTGTTGATTTTAGATCCAAGCAAAATGAAATGTTTGTCAACTTCAATCTTTTCTCCATTTATATGGATGTTGTTTATTGGTCCAGTGGTGAGGATTTTTGTTTTCTTTACATTGAGGTGCAATGCATACTGAAAAATGTAGTGTATGATCTTAATCAGTAAGTATATTTGAAGTCCTCTTCTCTTTTAGCATGCAAAGTTTTATCATTTGCATATCACAGGTTGTTAATGAGTCTTTCTCCAATTCAGATGCCATGTTCTTTTTCATATAATCCAGCGTTTTGGATTATTTGCTCTGCACACAGATTGAATAAGTATGGTGAAAAAAATAAAACCTTGGCACACACCTTTCCAGATTTTAAACCATTCAGCATCCCTTATTCTGTTTGAATTATTTCCTCATAGTCTATGTACAGGTTCCTCATGAGCACAATGAAGTGTGCACCTCTAGGACTCTTTCACTGATACTCGGGAGGTAAAGTAAATGTGACCCTAGTTCCCTCACTATATCCCCAGAGGGTAGCACAAAGACTGTGGTAGAGTGTGGCAATGTGTCATTCTGTTGTGCATAATGTCTATATGAGTCAGAACTGACTCAATGGCACCTAACAACAACAATAATATTGTTAGTTGTTGAAAGACTAGATAAATTAATAAATAAAAATACACCACAGGGGAGACTTCCATTTTGGGGATGGGCAAAGCAAACACAGGTAGGCAAGGCTCCTCGGCAGAGGCATGGAAATAAAACAGAGAAAGAGCTTTCTCAGAGCAGCGCCAGAGTTTTGATCTTGTATAAAGTGCAGGGCACCAGTTTCCTGTGCCTACCTTAGAGAAATCTGATTGTGGAAGCAAAATACAGTGATTTCTGAATCAATCTGGGCAATTGCTTCCCTATGGGCCCCTCATCAATTCTTCTATGGTCTTGCTGAGATCAGAGGGCGAAGCCACAGCCAAGCAGATACAGTGATGTAGCGCTAAAAGCCACAAAGGTGCATCTGAAAAAGAAGTGTGATGAAGTTTTCATTTTTCACTTCGCTTTCCTCCTCTTTCTGGTGGCACCATCACTGCCCAGCCTGGACACCTTCAGGTGGGTGGGAGCACACCCCCAAAAGGGTCCAGGGTTGCACCCACAGTTTTCCCATGGCACAGGGAGGAGGTTCCTGAGAGTCCATTAGTCCCAAAAGGCTTCTTCTTATGACATCTTACTCTGGAACCCAGCCCTAAGTAGACCTGGGTGGGACACTTTATCCTTGCCTGCACAGCAAAGGCTACTGGACAATTGGCTATGGTTCTATTTTTGTTTTTGAGTGGTGGTTTTTGTCTATGTTTTAAAATTGTTTATGTTTTTGGTCCTTTTGATTTCACTCTTTTCATGGGGGTGGGAGCTTTTCCCTCCTACCTTACCCAAGAAGAGATGGCAATTGTGCATATATAGCCAAGCTACAAGTATACCCCATAATATCCCACCATCTAGACAGGAGCCAATACCAGCTGCTAGGCATTACACGTGAAAAGGGAAGCCTATCTCTAGATCACATCCACCGGAAGACACTCAGTAAGCTTAACAACACAGCAACATACATTCATTTAAGCATTAAAAACCAACCTAACTACTGAAAATGTCCAAGAAAAAACAGCAAAAGATCTCAGCACATGTCCCAAAACAGAAAAGAGTAACAGACAAATGAGCTGGAGACAGACAAAGGCTTTTTAGAAGAGGAAGAGCAGGTTTTGGATTTTCCAGAGAAGGAATTCAGAAGAATGATATGGAAACAAATTCAAATGCTCAGAAAGGGGTGGAGGAAAACAAGGAAGAAGTCAGGAAAGTGTTACAAGAGCAATCAAACAAGATTGATACAGCATAGGAAACAATTCAAAACCTGCAAAAAGAGGTCCAGATGATTAATAATAAAATATCAGAAATGGACAATACACTGAAAGGGGAAAGGAGCAGAACTGAAGCGATGGAAGCCAGAGCCTGCAAGCTGGAAGACAAATCTCTCAATACTCCTAAGATAGAAGAGCAAGCATAAGGACAAAAAAATCTGAAAAGAGTCTAAGATTCATGCTGGATAAAATGAAGAGGAATAACTTTAACAATTATTGGCATTCCGGAACAGGAAGAATCAGAGAAGTCAACAGAGGAGATAGTTAAAGAGCTTCTGGAAGAAAATTTCCCTAACATCTTGAAAGATGAGAAGATAAGCATTCAAGAACCCGAACATACACCAGGAAGGATAGACTCCAAAAGAAAATCACCAAGACCTATAATAATTAAGTTCTCCAAAATCAAACACAAGGAGAGTATCCTAAAAGCAGCCAGGGAAAAGAGAAATGTTACTTACAAAGGCAAGCAAATCAGATTAAGCTCTGACTATTCAGCAGAAACCATGCAGGCAAGAAGGCAATGGGGAGACATATACAAAATCCTAAAAGAATAAAACTACCAACCAGGAATAATCTATCTAGAAAAAACTATCAAAAAATACAACAGTGCAATCAAAACATTCCAGGATAAATAGAGGCTAAGAGATTTTATCAAAGCTAATCCAGCACTTCAAAACATCCTCAGGGGAGTTCCTCGGACTGAAAAACAACAATAACAGACAACAACCAGAGAATAACAGGTGTGGCAACACCACCTGAAACTCAGACAACAGGTAGCAGAGTCCAGAACAGAACAAACAGAGGGAACCCACAGCCACCAAAAGAAAAGAAATAATAAAGATTAGATCAGAAATAAATGAAATAGAAAACAGAAAAACTATAGAAACAATCAACAGGTCAAGAAGCTGGTTCTTTGAAAGGATTAACAAAATTGACAAACCATTAGCAAACCTAACAAAAGAAAAAAGGGAGAAGACACATGCATTAGAAATCACATGGGCGATATTACAATGGAACCAAAGGAAATCAAAAGGATAATAACAGAATACTATGAAGAGTTGTACTCCAACAAATTTGAAAATTTAGAAGAGATGGATACATTTTTAGAAAAATACAGCTTACCTAAATTTACACAGAGTGAAGTAGAAGACTTGAATACACCCATAACAAAAGAGGAAATTGATCAGGTCATGAAAAACCTCCCAAACAAAAGAAGTTCAGGCCCAGATGACTTCACTGGTGAGTGCTACCAAACATTCAGGGAAAGGCTGTCACAAATCCTAAACAAATTATTCCAGAATATAGAATAGGATGGAAAACTTCTTAATACATTTTATGAAGCAAGCATAAACCTCATACCAAAACCAGGGAAGGACATCACTAAGAAAGAAAATTATAGACCAATATCCCTCATGAAGATAGGTGCAAAAATTTTCAACAAAATCCTAGGCAACAGAATCCAACGGCACATCAAAAAATAATACATCATGACCCTGTGGGATTTATAACAGGGATGCAAGGATGGTTCAACATTAGAAAAACAATCAATGTAATCCACCATATAATTAAGAAAAAGGAAAAGAACCACACGATCATATCGATTGATACAGAAAAGGCATTTAACAAAATCCAACATCCATTCCTGATAAAAGCACTCAACAAAGCAGGAATTGAAGGGAAATTCCTTAACATCATTAAGAGCATTATATCAATGGAGAGAAACTGAAAGCCTTCCTCTGTGAACAAGAATCAGACAAGGATGCCCTTTGTAACCATGCCTATTCAATATTGTGTTGGAAGTCTTAGCCAGAGCTGTATGGAAAGATAGAGAAATTAAATGCATCCAAATTGGCAAAGAAGTAAAACTCTCTTTATTTGCAGACAATATGATCCTATACATAGAAAAGCTACTGATCCTTATTGGAGGATTCAGCAAAGTATAATATATAATATATTAAGTGCCATCGAGTCAGTTCAGACACATAGCGACCATGAACAGGGTTTCCAAGGTTATAAACCTTTATGGGAGCAGAAAGCCCCATCTTTCTCCCACAGAGCAGCTGGTAGTTTTGAACTGCTGACCTAGTGGTTTCCAGTATGATTTGTAAGGACTACGCTACCAGAGCTCCTTAATATATAATATGTTGTTGTTGTTATATGCCATGGTGTCGGTTCCGACTCATAGCGACCCTGTACAGGGTTTCCGAGGCTGTAAATCTTTATGGGAGCAGAAAGCCTC
>NW_006408895.1:1976712-1977740 GCF_000296735.1 Chrysochloris asiatica | reverse complement strand
CAAAGCAATTTACACATATAATGCAATCCCAATCCAGATTCCAATGACATTCTTCAAAGAGATGGAAAAAACAATTACAAACTTCATATGGAAAGAAAAGAGACCCAGGATAAGCAAAGCACTGCTTAAGAAGAAGAATAAGGTTGGAAGTCCCTCACTCCCTGATTCCAAAATTTATTATACAGCTACAGTGGTCAAAATAGCTGATACTGGTTCAATGAAAGATACATTGATCAAAGGAACAGAATGAGAATCCAGAAATTAATCCATCCAGCCAACTGATTTTCGACAAAGTATTTATGTATATTGCATGGGGAGGAGATAGTCTCTTCAACAGATGGTGTTGGCAGAACTGGAAAGCAATATGCAAAGGACTGAATCAAGATCTTTACCTCACTCCCTATACAAAAAACAACTCAGCATGGATTAAAAACCTAAATTTGAATCCCAGAATCATTAATGCTATCAATGAAAAAATAGGAACAAATGTGAGAACTCTAATTCAGGGAATACACAGACTTCCAAACATTTTGAAAATTACACAAACAAAATAAACAGCATATATGATTGGGACAAACTAATAATTAATAACTATGTCCATCTGGCAACAGTGGTCAAAGATGCTTGGTACTGGTCTAATGAAAGATATGTTGATCAATGGAACAGAATCTAGAATCCAGAAATCAATACATCCACATACAGCCAACTGATTTTCAACAAAGTACCTAAATATATTGCATGGGGAGGCAATAGTCTCTTCAACAGATGGTTCTGGTAGAAATGGAAAGTGATATGCAAAAGATTGAAACAAGACATTTACCTCACGCTTATACAAACACCAATTCAGTGTGGATTAAAGGCCTAAATGTGAATCCCAGAATTATGACGGCCATCAATGAAAAAAATAGGGAAAAATGTGAGGGCTGTAATTCAGGGCATACACAGACTACCGAACATTTTGAAAACTACACAAACAAAAGTAGACAAAATAGATGATTGGGATATACTAAAAATTAAAAACATATGTG
>NW_006408895.1:1947966-1975302 GCF_000296735.1 Chrysochloris asiatica | reverse complement strand
AGGTGGAATACTGAACCCCATCCAGAATCTTCTGAGGTGGGAAATCTTTACTGTAAAGGACAAACCAACCAGCCTAGAGCAGCTAGAAGAACAGAAGATACTTCTTGAAAGAAAAACCAACAGGAAAAATAAAAAAACAATAACAGCAGTCCGACTGACTACTACAAGAACAAGCAAGTTGCTAGCCAAGGAGACATCAAGTCATGTGGTTGGGTCTCCTCAGGGCAAACCCTGTTCCAAGACTAAGATTCAAGGGGAATACACGAGCAGGCATGTGGTCTGACTGATGACTACGTTGGTCACTGATAAGGGAAAGTGAGGGTAAAAACAACAATGAAGCTGTGAGATAATCTGACCACATTCAATAGACTCCTGTGAACCAGGGTGGAGAGCTGGTTGGCCAGCAGTATGGCAAGACCTGAGGACTCCTGGGCCCAGACACAGTGACATAGCCACAGAGGACTAGAGTAGAGAGTGAAGTGGCCAGCTTATAAGAAGTGAAGGGATATGAACAAGAACATCCACACTTGCAGATAATACCCACTTAACCTGACTTCAATGGCTTGATGATCAGAACTCAACTAGTAGAAGACAGAAAAGGGAGAGAAAAAAAAAAAGAGTAATCTGATACAATCTGATGAACTTGACCTACACTTATGGATGCAGTAGCTCAAAAGAGGGAACAAATCTTTACAGCGAGGATCATTCCCATCCCCTCGGTTCACAGGGTAGACAGGGATGGGCAACTTAGATATTGGCTAACCAAAATGGGGGCTACTAAAGCAAGAAAATGACTGAGTTTCAAACTTTCAAGAGGGAGCTTAGATCCAGTGGGTGAGGAGGAAGGTAGACTCTCCACTGAGCAGTATCCAATCTATCTGGGTAGGGCTGATGAAAGAAGATGGGGTTAGGACTCTTGTGGTACAATAGTGAATAATTGCTATCAGGACTGGCTGTGAGGGTTGGAAATGTAAATATCAGTGATTTGTAGCAAAAGGAAGAGAATGGTTGACTTTGCAGTCCTGGAGTGGAGGGACCAGGGACCATCAAGGGAGAAGAGCAGAGTGCAGGACCTTACCCAGAGAAACAGTGAAACCAAAGATGGAGGCAGCAATGATGAAATGGAAAGATGGAGTGACTGGGGACTCTAGACCCAGAGAGGGAGAGGGGCCGTGAGCTGACTACCAAGGAGTAGGCTTGCGGGGTATTCTCTTTAGTTGTTTGATGATACATGGAGGGGATTGTAATCGTGGCAATGAAACAATATACAATAATTTGAATGTAAAACTAATGTTCTCCCTAGTAAACTATCACATAATTCACAATAAAAACTTAAAAAAAACCAAACAAACAATAACAACAACAACAAAAAAACTTATGTGAATCAAAAAAGTTCACCAAAAGAGTAAAAATGGAACCCACAGAATGGGAAAAAATTTATTTTGCAATGACACATCAAACAAGGGACTCATTTCTAAAATATATAGGAACCTACAACACCTCTATAAGAAAAGGACAAATAACCCAATTAAAAAATGGGCACAGGACATGAACAGACACTTCAACAAGGAGGAGATTTGGGCAGCCAACAATCATATGAAGAAATGTTCATGATCACTAGCCATTAGAGAGATGCAAATCAAAACAACAATGAGATATCATCTCACACCAGCAAAGATCAAAAAAGTAGAGGCCAATAAATGCTGGTGAGGATGCGGAAAGACTGGGACCCTCCTACATTGCTGGTGGGATTGCAAAATGGTCCAACCACTCTGGAAAACAATATGGTGCTTCCTCAGAAGGTTGGAAATAGAGATACCTTATGATCTAGCAATTCCTCTACTTTGTGTTTATCCAAAAGAAATATGAGCCATAATGTGAGTAGATACATTCACACCAATGTTCATAGCAGCACTATTTACAATAACAAAAAGATGGAGACAGCCTAAGTGCCTATCATTGTAAGAATGGATAAACAAACTTTGGTACGTACACATAATGGAATACCACGCTACCTTGAAGAATAATAAGGAAGCTGCAAGCCACCGTACAATATGGATGAACCTTGAGGACAATATGCTGAGTGAAATTAGGCAGTAACAAAAGGAGAAATACTGCATAGGACCATTACTATAAAAGATTAAGAATAAGTACCCACACTAAAAGGGGAAAAATTAAAAAATATATGCTGGTTACTGGGATGTATGGGGTGGGTTGACAGGGAGAGGTGAAGGTGATGCACAGGGTAGGGAATAGACACGGATAGTTTGGGTAATGGGGGTGGTGGGAAAAGGAAGAACAAAGCAGATGGGAGAACAGTTAGGCAAGTTTGCTTGGGCTAGATGGGACAGAGGTAAATAACAATGTAAGCACAACCTTGGAACATCAGGGCTCTGGAATAAAAGGATTGAGGCATGGTTTGAATGAGTAAAAGTGGGAAAATAATGTTAAGATGCTTGGCTCTCTTTTGAATCTTGGTTTCCCTTACCTACTATTGTAAAATATACACTTGAGGGTGAAAGAAAGGACTAGCCAGAAACATCACCATAGAAAGCTTGTAAGTCATTCTTCAGCCTATAACTGATTGGAATACCTAAAATGGAGCTACAACTTGCCCAGTGAAGGAGGCTTCCTACAGAGCCTTTGCATTGCATAAGACCATAGGTGGAATCCTGATCCCCATGCAGAATCTTCTGAGGAGGGAAATTTACTTGAAAGCACAAGCAGACCAGCCTGGAGTGGCTAGAAGAACAAAAGATACTTCTTGAAAGATCAGCAGGAAAAATAAAAAGCAATGACGGCTGTCTGATTGACTACTACAAGAACAAGCAAGTTGTTCTCCCAGGTGCCATCGAGGCAAGTTTCCCTCAAGGCAAACCCCCCTCTAAGACCAAAAGTCAAGCAGAATACACGAGCAGGCATATGATCTTACTGCTGACCACATTGGTCACCGATAAGGGGAAGTAGAGTCAAAACAGCAATGAACTTGTGAGCTAAGTCCAACCACATTCAATAGACTTCCTATGTACCTGAATTAAGACCTGATTGGCCAGCAGTATGACAAGACCTGAGGACTCCTGGGCCCTGGGACAGAGACATGGACACAGAGGAGAGGACTAGAGCGGAGTGTGAAGCATCTAGCTAATATGAAGTGAAGGGAGATGCACAAGAATACCCATACTTGCAGATAGTACCCACTTGACCTGGCTTCAATGGCTGGATGATCAGAACTCGACTAGCAGAAGAAAGAAGAGGAAAAAAAGAGTAATCTGCTACAATTTGATGAGCTTGACCTATGCTTGTGGTGTAGTAGGTCAAAGAAGGGAACAAATCTTTACAGAGAGGATCATTCTGACCCCCTTGGTATACAGGGTTGACAAGATTGAGCAACTCAGACATTGGCTACCCAAAATGGGGTGGCTACAAAGGCAAGAAGTAGCTGACTTACAAGATTTCAGTAGGAAACCTAGTTCCAGAGGGTACGGGGAAAGGTAGAATCTCCACTGAGTGGTTTCCAACCTTTCTGGACCGGGCTGATGAAAGGAGATGGGGATAAGACTCTCGTGATTCAATAGTGAATGATTGCTATCAGGACTGACTGTGAGTGTTGGAAAGTTAAAGGTAGATGTTTTATAACAAAAGGAGGGGAATGGTTAATTTTGCAGTTCAGGAGCAGAGGTCCCTGGGACCATCAAGGGAGAAGAGCAGATAGCAGGACCCTATCCAGAGAAGGGGTGATACCAGAGATGGAGGCAGGACGATGACATGGAGAGATGGAGCAGTCTGGGACTCTAGACTCAGGGAGAGAGAAAGGCTGTGTATTGAAGGCTGGGGGGCGGGGCGGGGGGCGGTCAGGCTTGTGGGGTTAGTTGTTTGATTATGCATGCAGGGGACTGTAATCATTATAATGAAATGAAGTAAGATAAGATGAATATAAACTATCTCATAATTCACAATAAAAATGTAAAAAATAAATTAAATAAAAGAAAAAAATATATATACCGCAGGCTAAAAGTAAACATTTTAAAGCCATGCTAAAACATTGATTTCTGGGGCAACTTGAGTTTTAACAGCAGAGAGAAAGACTTCTTTGCAGGGTAATATGCAGAATCAGCAGGAAATCTGCCAGCAAGCTATTGTACTAACATATCCAGGTGAGAGAAGATTAAAGATTGAACTGAGACAGCGATTATGTGCAATGAGAGAAAGGAACGCTAGAGAAGAAATTGAAAGGTGTATCATCAGGGTTTAGCAACAATCTGTATGTGGTATGTGAGGGCTAACAAGAAAGTTAAATACATGATAATTTGTTGAGATAATATGTACTGGTGGAAAAATTACTATGGATGAAGTTATTGCAAGCAGAACATTCAAATGAAGCTATATGAGAAATAGATGAAAATTGAGGAGATCAGATTGGAAGTCAATGCTCTAAGGGAATATTTGAAGCAAAACCCATTAGAGCAGAATTTCTGTTTCTTTGGCAAACAACTAGTAACTCTTTTCCAAATTGGTCATATTAAGCTACTACTTTTGCTTAACTGAGACAAGGAGTATTGGGTGGTTCTTACAGCTTAGTCCATTATTTCCTTGCCTAAAATAATTTAAATAGTCCTGATGTAGCACTGTAGGATAAGCACTGGATCACAAAGTCAGTTTGAACTGTAAGGTCAGCAGTTCAAATCCACCAGCCCCTCTTTGGAAACCCTATCAGAACCAACTCAAAGGCTCTTTCTTAATAACATATACAATGGTTCTGTAGTCTAGATCAACATGCAAAGTCTAGACTTATCACTGAAAAAAGCAGTCAGAGGAAATAGTATTCAAAATTGGGACCTGTAGATTAATGTACAGAGTTCTGGTGTGGCACTGTGGGATAAAGCACCAGACCCACAAGGTGCTTTGAACCACAAGGTTGGTGGTTCAAAGTCATCAGCCATTCCTTGGAAATGCTATACAGCATCGCTATGAATTGGAACTGACTCTACAGCATTAAAAACAGTAGCAGATTAATGTACAAGGAACCCTGGTAGCACTGTGGGTTAGGCATTGGGTTGCTAACTCCAAGGTCAATGGTTCAAACCCACCTGCCACTCTAAGAAAGAAAAAATGATATTGTGTGCTCCCATAAAGATTTACAGTCTAGGAAACCTGGCATGGTATGAATCAGAACTGACTCAATGAGAGTGGGTTTGGAATTTATAGGTTAATGCACATGACGCAGTAATGGTTTAATGGTAGAATTCTTGTCTTCTATACGGGAGACCAGGTTCAATTACTACCCAATGAGCTTCACCACCTGTTGGTGGAAGCTTGCATGTTGCTATGATGCTGCACAAGTTTCATGAAGTTTTCTGATTAAGATAGAGTAGCAAGAAAGGACTGGTGATCTATTTCTGAAAACCAGTCAGTAAAAACCCCATGGATCATAACTGTCTGATCCCAAACTCATCATTGGGATAGTGCAGGACCAGGTAGCATTTCCTTCCATTGTACATGGGGTCATTATGAGACAGGCAGCTAGCAACAAAAACAAAGATTGCAGTTACTTAGTTACTTTCCCTAATGAAATTAAATCCATGGTGAAATTTATAATTACCGTAGGATAAGCATTAGACTGCTATCTGCAAGATCAATGGTTCAAGCCCACCAGCTGCTCCTCAGAAACCTTATATGGGGTCATTATGAGTCAGAATTGACTCAACAGCACTTAAAATCAACAACAAAAATGGAAGAAATCCCATTTTATCTTGCAGCTAGGCTTTTTGCTTGCTGTCCCAGATATCCATGAAGCAGCTGTTGCAGTTGAAATGTGTGAGAATTCTTTATTCTTCACTTATATCCTTGCCCAACTTTCCAAAGCAATAAGAGTAGTACAAGAACATCCAGAGGGAGAAGAGTGGAGAGTGGGACCCTACCCAGAGAAGCAGTGATGCCTGAGATGGAGTCAGAGACAATGACGTAGAGCGATGGAGTAGCTGGGGACTTTGGACACAGGGAGGGAGACAGGCTGTGTGCTGACGACTGGGGGCAGGCTTTCAGGGTATACCCTTTTGTTGGTTGATGATGCATATAGGGATTGTAACAATGTGAATGAAATGATACACGATAGGATGAATGTAAAACCAATGTTCTCCCATGTAAACTATCACATAAAACATTTAAAAAAAAAAAACTATCACAATAAAACATTAACAACAACAACAAAAAGAACACCCAGAGGTACTCAGAAATTGCTAAACCATTGTCAGAGGCATCTGGGGTGTGGTGGAGCTGGCATAGACTTTGCATTAAATTTGCATTCTACTGCTGACCCGATGAGGACTCAGGAAGTTATTTACTGCTTTCTTAATTGAAAATGGCAATAATATCTGACTTAACAAGAATCAAATGAAAGAACAACTGAAAAATACTTTGACAACTGTGAAGTAACGAAATTTTGTGGCATTTCTTGATCAAGCTGGCACTTTTGTGGCAAAAAAAAAAAAAAAAAAATCCAAGATGACAATGTAGAAAGGAGTTTACAAATTGATTAAAATAAAGCAATGGCATACTAAATTTATGAAAAAGAAATAATTGCCTATATAAAGCTGCTAGATTAAATAATCAGAAATGAAGTATGAAGGAAATAGGCAAATTTATAAGTACTAAATTTAAAAAGTAAAGTGTGGAGAACATAAAATCATAAAACAACAACAAACACAACAAAAATAGACACCCTTGCCCTGAATTAGGCAATTCAAATCCTTCATTGATTTTTTTTTCGAAAGGTAAAACGTGGGTTATCAATTGATCCAGGTCAAATTTCGTTTTCAAGGAATTCAGCCACTAGTTTGGGAACATCATGTCTGCTTTTCCAACCTATAAACAAGCATACATTTTCTCTTTAGATCTTTGGTTGATGATGCATGTAGGGATTTTAATATTTGTATTGTAGTACTTTATGTTCTGTATGTTATATATCTTTATATTTTATTACTTTATATATACCACCAGTTGTTTGTCAATTTGTGGTACTGTGGTAGCTTACAGTTTGTTATGATGTTGAGGCTATGCCACTAGTATTTCAAATACAAACAGGGTCAAACCATGGTGGGCAGTTTCAGTGGCGTTTCAGATTAAGGCAGTCTAGGAAAAAAAGCCTGGTGACCTAATTCTGAAAATTAACCAATGAAAACTTTATGTTATACATAAGGTTGCCTTGAGTCAGTCAACTTAATGGCAATTAACAACAACCACAGATATTTCCATTTTCTTATATTTGTCCCTTCTTTCTTGTACATCATAATTTAATTCCTCTTATTGAATCATTCCCAGCAGCATACAAATAGTCTGTATAGGCAGTCTCTGGGTTATGAATGTAGAGGTAGTCTCTACATCCCATCGCAATGAAACTATCCTTGTGAACCCCATTATATTCAAAGTCTGAGATGCATACAATGGTTCCTCATAGCAGACAGATTCTACTTTATGACATTCATTATTATTACTATACTATTATGTCCTGGTGCGGCATTGTGGGTTAGTGCGTCAGACTGCAAAGCCATTTGAACCGCAAGGTTGGCGGTTCAAGCTCACCAGTGGCTCCTTGGAAACCCTATACAGGGTTTCTATGGGTTTGAACTGACACAGCAGTACTTAACAACAACATTATGTAAAAAAGGAGTCCTGGTGTGGCGCTGTGGGTTAATGCAACAGGCCGCAGTTGTTTGAACTGCAAGGTCAGTGGTTTTAGCTCACCAGCTGCTCTTTGAAACCCTACACAGGGTCGCTATGGGTCGGCACCGATTCATAGCACTTGACAACAACAACACCTATGTTAAAGATGTGCTAGTGTGTTTGGAAGTGTTTCTTTAATTTTTTTATGCATAGAAAGGTGCACTATATACTAAAACATTTGACTAATTGTCGCTACATAACTATACATAACTGCTCTGATTTAGAACAAATTGTACTTAATGTTTGTAATCTGGGCCTGCCTGTGTTTCTCTCATCTTAGAAACCAAAGCAAAAAAAAACCCCACAAAAACTAAAATCCTTTCTTGATCTCACATCTAATTGTAACTGGCCCATATATAACTCTGATCCTTTTACAATAAAACTTCATTAGAGAAAGATTTGTCTCTGATTCATTGTTTCCAGTTGCAGTTCCTTCTCATTCCCTTTTGAGTGCACTCTGAGTTGAGCATTTCCCCCCAACAATATGCAGTAGGAGCTTTTGTCAAGGCAACCTGTGGCTACCATTTTAACACACATAATGGTCAATTCTCAGCCCTGTCTTACATAAACATCAGCAGATTTGATACAGCTGATTGATAGCTTCCTTTTTCTCCAATGCTTTGTTCACTTAGCTTCCAGCTACTACTTTGCTGTTGTTGTTCTTCACCTACCTCACTTGACACTTCCTCTAAGGATCTTTGTGGGTGGTCTTCTAGACCATTAACTTTGGTGTGTCCTTAATCCTCAGACCTCTTCTCTGCTGTATCTACATTTACCTCTAAGATGACCTCTTTGGTCTCATGGATTTAAATATACTTTGCTTATAATTCTTAATTTACATCTAAAGTTCAGAACTGCTCCTGAGCGACAGACTCATATATCCAATTGTTTACTGTCTATGAAATCTCAGCTATGATGTCTGATAGGCATACCAAACACAACCTGCCCCAAACTACTCCTGATTTCCACCATCTACACCCTGGCCCCAACCTATGTTCCATAGTTTTCCTACCTTTACAAGTGAGGGCTCTATCATACCACTTCCTCAGGCCTAAACTCTTGAATTTTATCCTTTCATCTTACAAATATTCCAGCAATTTTTTTTCCCCAGTAAATTTTGCTGGCTCTATGTTTCAAGATATATCTCAAATCTGATCACTGCTCACCACCATCACCAATACTCAAAGCCACCACCATCTCCTTCCTCAAAGGTCAGCTCAGGAAGACAAATTCAAATATTATAACAAAATGTACAAAGATCTGGACTTAGAAAACATGCTCAGTATTTCTCAGGCTGAGGGAACTGAAGAAAAATATTTAATCTTCGATTAGCATTATTGAAGGATTCTATGGGCAAAGTATTGAATGGGGCAGAAGGCATCAACAGAAGATGGAAGGAATATATAGTCACTGTACCAAAATGAAACGGTCAATGTACAGACATTTCAAGAAGCAGCATATGATTGAGCGCTGATGATACTGAAGAAAAAAGTCCAAGGTGCATTGAAGGCATTGGTTAAGGACAAGGCACCTGGACTTGATCCAATACAAATTGAAATCTTTCAACAAAGTGAGGCAGCACTGGAGGCACTCACTCATCATCCCTGCCAAGAAATTTGGAAAACAACTACCTGGCCAACTGATTGGAAGAGATCTGTATTTGTGCCCATTCCAAAGAGAGGTGAGCTAACAGAATGCAGAAATCATTGGACAATATCATTAATATCACACATAAGTAAAATTTTGCTAAAGATAATAATACAAAAATGGTTGCAACCATATATTGAAAATACTCAGAGGTTCAAGCTAGATTTAGAAGAAGACATGGAGTGAAGGATTTCATTGTTGATGTCAGATGGCTCTTGGGTGAAAACAGAGAATACCAGAAAGATGTTTACCTATGCTTCATTGACTAAGCAAAGGGTCTATTGTGTGGATCAAGACAAGCTATGGGCAACATTGTGGAAAATGAGTGGTGTACCGAAACACTAAATTGTACTCATGAGGAAACTGTACATAAACCAAGTTGTTCAAACAGAACAAGGAACACTGGATGGTTTAAAATTAGAAAAGGTGTGTGCCAGGGTTGTACTCTTTCATCATACTTATTCAATCTGTATGCTGAATAAATAATCCAAGAAGGTGGATTATATGAAGAAAAATGTGGCATAGGGATTGGAGGATTCCAATTAACCTGCCATATGCAAAGGAGCTCTGGTAGCGTAGTGGTTACGAATCGGGCTGTGAACCTTAAGGTCAGTGGTTCGAAACTACCAGCCGCTCCGCGGGAGAAAGATGAGGCTTTCTACTCCCGTAAGGATTTACACCCTCGGAAACCCTGTACAGGGTCGCTATGGGTCGGCTCCCGACTCGAAGGCACTTAACAACAACAACAACAATGCAAATGATGCAATCTTTCTTGCTGAAAATGAAGAGAACTTAAAATACTTACTGATGAAGATCAAAGACCACAGCTTTCAGTATGAATTTCACCTCAATGTCAAGAAAACAAAAATCCTCACTACTGGATCAATAAACAACATTCATATAAGTGAAGAACAGATTGAAGTTGTCAAAGACTTCATTTTGCTCAGGTCAATCATCAATACTTATGAAAGCAGCAGTCAAGAAATCAAATGATGCATTGCATTAGGTAAATCTGCTGTACAACAACTCTTTAAAGTGTTGAAGAGCAACGATGTTAGTTTGAGGATTAAGATGCACCTGACCCAAGCCATGATGTATAATGCTATATGCATGCGAAAGTTGGACAATGAATAAGGAAGATGTAGAATTGATGCATTTGAGTTATGGTGTTGGAGAAGACTATTAAAAGTACCATAGACTACAAAAGAACAAACCAATTTGTATAGAAAGAAGTACAGCCAGGATGTTCCTTAGAAACCAGTATGGCCAGATTTCATCTCTCATAATTTGGTCATATTATCAGGAGGGCCCTGTCCCCAGAGAAGGATATCATGTTTCCTAAAGTGGAGGGTCAGAGAAAAAGAAGACTTCCAATGAGATGGATTGGCACAGTGGCAGCAGCAATGGGCTCAAACATAGCAACGATTGTAAGGTTGGTATAGGACTGGATAGCATTTTGTTCGGCTGTGCATGGGGTCACTGTAAGTCAGTACTGACTCAATGGCACCTAACAACAACAACTACCAAAAGTTCTTTTCCCAGTGGAGCTGGTGATGGTGGTATGTAGTCAAGTGGGTTCCAACTCATAGCAAGTCTGAGTCTGTAATCTTTACGGAGTCAGAAAGCCTCCTCTTTCTCATTCAGAGTGGCTGGTGGATTTGAACTGCTTCAACACATAACCCACTATGCTATCAAGGCTCCTATTTTCAAGGTAGAAGAGTCCTAATCCAAATTCATACCATCTCCTGGAAACCCTATACAAGGGTTGCTATGAGTCATAACTGACTTGATGATACTTTACAATAAGCAGGGATTGATGTAGACTGGGAAACGAATGGAATAAGTGTGATATTCATTGTGATTGTTTCTTTCCTTCCCTCCTTCCCTGGTTCCTTCCCTATTTCCTTTGCTTCCGTCCTTTCTTTCTTTCTTTTTTGCAAAGGCTTACAACTGGGTTGAGACTATTTGCAGATCCCCTGGTTCTCTGTCTCCATCTCCCCTTGTAGAAATTACCTGAAGGGAAACCTGTTGGTGTGTGTTTTGAAATGCCTGCACCTGGTATGAAGAGATCTGCAGATTCCCACAAAAGTGTTGCACTTATTATCCATGAGTGTTAATTTTGGTTATGGCATCCTGATTCCTATGCTCACTTCCTAAGTGTGGAGATTTGAACTCAATGCAGTCAATCTCTCAAGTATCACACAGTCATTTATTCATACATTCAACTAAATTCATTGATAAATCCCTTGATGGTCATTGTCTTAGATCAGAAACTAACCTGACTATTCACTACCTTCTCTTCCATTTTATTTACTAGTAAAATTGACAAGATTTGAGATAGATTTTTGTTGTTGTTGATGATGATTGAATTTCAGGTTTTTAGATTTAGGTACAAAGTTTATGATTCTAGCTCTATTTTCTGGCATCTCATTCAGCTTTCCTTACTTTCATTTCTAGTAAGCCTTAGATCATAATAGCCTGGAGGAGAAACCCTGCGAAACACCAAGGAACTGTATCACTATAGACCTCCCCCTAGGTCTCAATCTTCTTTATATAAAGTGATAGTTTCTTGGTTCTCTTGTCACCCTATCTCTGAGATTGAAACTGGTCATGGGTCTATTTCTGGTAACTTCAAATGCTCCTCCATCTTCTCTTCCCCAAAGTACCTTCCTGATTTAAGGCATAGGAACTGGAGATTAATGTTTATAATGAATTATCAACATCATTGGTAACAAAAGAAGATCATAGTCTGAAGTAATAAGTGTGACAGCATAAGACCTTTAAAAATTTTTATTATTTTTAAATATAGTAAAGCTCTGCTTTTTACTGTTTCATTTTACTGCTCTGATCACTTAGCACTCCTCTGTGAAATTCTGCTTTTCACTTCTTAGCACCTATTATAGATTGAATTGTCACCTACCCCCACCCCCACCCCCACCCCAAATATGTCTCAACTTGACTAGGTCATGATTCTTGGTGGTAGTGGTTGTGTGTCATCAAGTCAGTTCTGACTCATAGCAAATTGCATAGGATTTCCAAGGCTGTAAATCTTTACAGGAACAGAAAACCTTATCTTTGTCCCAAGAATGACTAGTGAATTCAAACTACTGACCTTTCCATTAGCAGTCCCGATCATAATCCATTATGCTACCAGGGTGCCATGATCCTTAGCATTATATAATTATCCTCCATTTTGTTGTCTGATGTAATTATACCAGGTGTTGTTAATTCTGACTTCTATGATGTTAATGAGGCAGTAAGCAATCTATAGTATTGCATGTTGTCTCTTCAATTCTAGTAGGGTTTGCTTCAATATCTTGGTGCTCTTTCATTGGGAGTGTTATTGTTGTTGTTGTTCTTATGTGCTGTGGAGTCGGTTCTGACTCATAGCAACCCTTGACAGGGTTTCCGAGACTGTAAATCTTTACAGGAGCAGAAAGCCTCCTCTTTCTCCCGCGAAACAGCTGGTAGTTTTGAACTGCTGACCTTGTGGTTCACAGCCTGATTCATAACCACTATGCTACCAGAGATCCTGGATATTTATTATGGTTATGCCATCTTGCTCAATTGACCCTTTGATCATGAGACAGTGTCCTTCTTTGTCTCTTATGCTGGTTTTTGTCTTAAAGTTTACTGTATCAGAGACTAGTATTGCCACTCCTGCTTGTTTATTCTTGCAGTTAGTTTGGTATATTTTTTTCCATTCTTTAATTTCAGTCTGTTTTTGTCTTTGTGTGTAAGGTATGTCTCTTGCAGGCAGCATACTGAAGGGCCTTGTTTTCTTATCCATTCTGCCACTCTCTGTCTCCTCACCGGTGCATTTAATCCATTGACATTCAATGTAATTATCAATAGGTATGAATTAATTGTTGCCATTATGTTAATTTTTTGGTAGTGCTTTTTGGTCCTTTGTTCTGTATGCCTTCTTGTGCTGAGTTTGTGTTTTTTGTGCTATTTCTTGTCATTTTCTTCTTAGCTCTCATGTTTCCTTATTCTGTTTGGATGTTCATTTTCATGGTAAGTTGTGAAGTATTAACTTTATTTGGGGTTACCGTATAGTCTATTAAGTTTTCTTTCCATTTAAGACAGTCTATTGTATCCTGCAATCTACCTGACCTCCTCACCACCTGGATCTCTGTTCCTATAATTTTCCCTTCTTTGACACTGGTATTATTTTGATCTTTGGTTGACCTCCCAGCTTTTTTGAATTCATTGTAATTTTGTTCTGTTCTGGACTCAGCTATCTGTCATCTGAGTTTCAGGTGATGTTGTCATGCCTGTCAATCTCTGGTTGTTGTCTGTTCTTGTTGGTTTTCAGTCCAAAGAACTCCCTTTAGGATGTTTTGAAGTGCTGGATTGGCATTGACAAAATCTCTTAGCTTCTGTTTATCCTGGAATGTTTTGTTTGCACCATTGTATATGATTGACAGTTTTGCTTGATAGATAATTCTTGGTTAGCAGTTTTTTTTTTTCTTTTAGGGTTTTGTATGTCTCCCCATTGCCTTCTTACCTACATGGTTTCTACTGAATAGTCAGAGCTTAATCTTATTTGCTTGCCTTTGTAAGTAACATTTCTCTTTTCCTTGGCTGCTTTTAGGATTCTCTCCTTGTCTTTGATTTTAGAGAGCTTGATTATTGTAGCTTTTGCTGATTTTCTTTTGGGGTCTATCCTTCCTGGGGTACATTCAGTTTCTTGAGAGTTTATCTTCTCATCCTTCAAGATGCTAGAGAAATTTTCCTCCAGAATCTCCTCAACTATCTCCTCTGTGGACTTCTCTGATTATTCCTGTTCCAGAATGCCAATAATTGTTAAAGTTATTCCCCTTCATGTTATCCAGCATGAATCTTAGACTCTCTTTAGATTTTTTTTATGCTTATGCTTGCTCTTCTAGATTAGCAGTATTGAGAGATTTGTCTTCCAGCTTGCAGGTTCTGGCTTCCATCTCTTCAATTCTGCTCCTTTCCCCTTTCAGTGTATTGTCCATTTCTGATATTTTATTATTAATCATCTGAACCTCTTTTTGCAGGTTTTGAATTGTTTCCAATGCTGTGTCGATCTTGTTTGATTGTTCTTGTAATACTTTCCTGAGTTCTTCCTTATTTTCCTCCACCCTTTTGTGGAATTTTTGAATTTGTTTCCATATCATTCTTCTAAATTCCTTCTCTGTCAAATCCAAAGCCTGCTCTTCTTCTTCTGGAAAGCCTTTGTCTGCCTCTAGCTCATTTGTCTTGGCTACTCTTTTCTGGTTTTGGACATGTTTTGAGATTTTCTGTTCTGTTTTCTTTGTCATTTTCAGTAGCTAGGAGGGCTTTTAATGCTTAAATGGATGTTTTTTGCTGTGTTGTTAAGCTGAATGTCTCCTGGTGGATATGATCAAGAGATCGGCTTCCCTTTTTGCATGTAATGCCTAGCAGCTATTATTGGCTCTTGTCTCAATGGTGGAATATTATGGGGTATGCTTGTAGCTTGGCTATATGGCCACGATTGCTGTCTCTTCTTGAGTAATATAGAGAGAAAAAGCTCCCACATCCAGGAAAAAAATAACATCAAAAGGACCAAAAACAGAAGCAATATAAAAGCAGAGACAAAAATCACCACTCTAAAACAAAAATAAAATGATAGCTGACTGGCAAGTCGCCTTTACTGCACAAGTATTGTGCATGTATCATAGAAACCTCCAGCAGTGGGTGGGGGTGTCCACTTACTCAGGCCCCTCCTCTCTAGTCACCACCCTAGAGGTGTGCATATAGATATTGAGAAGGTGATGAGAGAAAGATTGTCTACTATTTTTGTCTCTGAAGGTCAGTTAGGTATCTGCGTGTGCACAGCATAATTCTCAAAATAGTTGCGTCCTTTTATGTTGGGGTTGTACACAGTGCTCATATGTTTGTCTGTTTGTCCAGACATGCTTTTTTCTTGCTGCGTAGGCAGGAGTAAAAGGTCCTGCACAAGTTAACTTTAGGACTGGGTCCCAGAATCAGACATCATAAGTAGCCACCAAAGATTCAGCCTGTGGGACCAATGGGGCTCTTCCTCTCTGTGTCATGATAAAACTGTGGGCTCAATGTTGGACACTTTAGGAGGTACACACCCACCCTCCTGAAGGCATCTGGACTGAGCAGAGAAGGCATGACATGGAAGAGGAGGAAAAAAATGTGTAGAATTCTCCCACACCTCCTTTTGCAAATGTTGCTGTGTTGATTTTAGTGCTAGTTCACTGTGGCAGTCAGCTGCGGCCCTACCCTCTGAACTCAGCCCAGACGGGGTAGCCGCAGAGAAGTCCCCTGTCCCGATCAATTCCTAAATTACAATATTTTCCTTTATACAGTGATTTTTCAACCAGTGGGTACAGGAAACTGATGCCCTGCTCCTTATGCTTGATTCAGGGCTCTGGAGCTGTTCTGTGAAAGCAGCTTCTCTAGGTTTTCAACCCCTCCCCCATGAAGCCTGTTCTACCTGACTCTGCTTCTGCCACCTCCAAAACCAGAAGTCCTGCACATTGTCTCTTGAGTCAATCTCTTTGTAGATATAAAAGAGATTAAACAAGCAAAAGAGATCACTGGAACCTCAATACTAACAGGAAAGAAGAGCTGAGAGTAAAGCAGGTCCTGCACTGGGAATCTCCTGAATTCAAGGCAAGATTGATGCCAAGACACATGAAAATCTCCAAGGGATGTTAGGCCTACAGATATGAAAAGGAGACAAAGGATTTCCCTCCAGAGTCAACACAGAGAGAAAGCATTCCCCTTGAAGTGGTATCCTGAATTTAGACTTCTATCCTCCTGAACTGTGAGAGAATAAATGTCTGTTTGTTAAAGTCATCCACTTATGGTATTTCTGATATAATGGCACTAAAGAACTAAGACTGTACTTTTATCCTCAAATAGAAAAAGTTGCCTATTTTCCTATAAGCAAAGGTAAGAATGTATGGTCAGTCAAGTGATTTGCTTTAAGATAAAGTTTCCAGGAAAAAAAAAAAAATTCTAAAAGTGAATACTTTCATTAATGGTATGTATTGAATCCTGGTCTGGCACTAGACTGCAAACCACAAATTCAGCAATTCAAGCTGCTCCTCAGAAACCCTATACAGGGTCACTGTAAGTCAGAACCGACTCAACAGTACTTAATAAAAACAACAAATGGTGCCAGTACATCAAGCATATAAAAATGGCAAATAACATGTAAAATATACCTAACATGCCTTCATTCACCTCTATCGTGGCAGAAAATTCTTTATGGAAAGCCTCAAGGAGACCTTTGAAAGGAATGTTCCATTTTGAGGATTTTTCCAGAGAATCCTAAAAGCAAATAGTAACTAATGTATGTCACTGTTTGGGAATATATGTAATGTATGTAAATGTTGTATGTTCATAGACCTCAGACTTGTCTCGAACCCATATTTAGGATAAATACCCACAGGGTCAGTGTTTTTCACCAGGCCCTTACAATTGTGTTCTTTCCTTTATTTATTCAGATATCCATTTCCAACTAATATTTAGTAAGTCGTTACTATAGACAGGGTCTTTGAGAAGCACTGCAGTAAGTAAAATTAACTTGTCCATGACTTCCTGGAGTTTACAGTCTAATTGAAAAGACAGAAGGCATAAAAAGAATTTGAGATTTGGAATCACCACCACCAGCTGCCATAGTCAATTCCAAACCAGTCAACCCCATATGCATAAAGCAGTACTATACTCCATAGAGTTTTCAAGACTGTGACCTTTGGGCAGAAGATCACCAGATTTTCTTCTGAGGTGCCTCTGGACAGGTTTGAACAGTCAACACTTTGCTTTATAGTTAAGTGTTTAACCATTTACACCACCCAGGGACTCCAGATTTGGAATGTTATTATTGTTGCTGTTAAAGTGCTGTCGAGTCAGTTCTGAATTCATAGTGACCCTGTGCAAGGTTTCCCAGGAGTGGCTGGTGAGTTTGAACTGTCGAATTTGTGATTCAAACTGACCTTGTGGTCCAGTGCTTATACTACAGTTATACAACAAGACTCCCCAAATTTGGGGAACACACCATTAAAAAAAAAAGCATAGTTCCTAAAATAAGGAAAGTGTTGCTAAACAGAAAACAACACGAAAAAACAATTATCTGAGAAAAAGGGTTATTTTTAAACAGAGATTCTTAATATTCTCATAGAATATCAAGACAATGAAGACAATCAGAATATCATGTGCAAATTGGATGACAGCATTACCAAAATATCATGGACTGCCCGAAGAACAAACCAATGTGTCTTGGAAGAGTATAGCCATATGTGCCTTAAAAGCAAAGTTGGCAAGATGTTGTCTCGGATGCCTTGGACATTTTGTCAAGAGGGAGAAGTTAGTCCCTGGAGAAAGACATCACATGGGTAAAGTGGACAGTCATTGAAAAAGGGGAAAATACCCAAGGAGATGGATTAACACAGTGGCAGCCACACTGGGCTCAAACATAAGAACAGTTATGAGAATGGCACAGGACTAGGTCTGTACAAGTAGAAACCGACTCAATGACACTTAACAACATTACCATATATGGAGCATTTAGCTATCTTGGAATAATAGTTTCATTATTTATGAAAAAAAGAGTTGTTGTTGAGTCACTGGTGCCTCATGGCAATCCCTGTGTGTCAGAATACAACTTTACACTATAAAGTCTTCAATGATTGATTTTTTTATCCGTGGATTGCCAGGCCTTTTCCAAGTGCCCCTGGGTGGATTCAAACCTCCAAACTCTCAGTGAGTAGAATAGCATATTAATTGTTTGCACCACCCAGAGACTCCTTACTATTTTTAAATTATATGCTATTCTACTCTTTCCTTTGATGCAATTGTTGTTGTTGTTGTTGTTAGGTACCATCAAGTTGGCACTGACTCACAGCGACCCTATGCACAGCAGAACGAAACACTGCCCAATCCTGGGCCAACCTCACTACTGTTGTCACGCTTGAGTCTATTGATGCCACCACCTGGCCAATCCATCTCATTGGGGGTCTTCCTCTTTTTCTCTGACCCTCCACTTTACCAAACATGATACCCTTCTCCAGTGACTGGTCCCTCCTGACAATATGTCCAAAGTATGAGAGACGAAGTTTGGCCATCTTGGCCTTCAAGGAGCACTCTGGCTCACAAGCCACCACAGTATGACAAACTGACAGTTGAGTGATGCAATAGAGGTAATATAAATCCAGTCCAAATAAAAACTCCTTAAAACATATTCAAGCTTTCATGTTATATTCCAAAATTAATATTCATTTTGTGAAAAAAAAATGTAAATTGCTCAATTTTACAAATTAAGTCTTAAGGAAATAAAAAACAAATCTAGATCAACCTAAATAAGTAGCAACAAAATTTCAAATCTGAATTTTTCCTTTTTCTTTTGATTGATTTGGCATTAGGTAGAAACAGTTTGAATATGTGATATATTTTCAAAAGTTTTTGTTTTTTTCCAACATTTTAAGACTTCCAAGGAAACTATTTTTAATGAATGAAACTAGCACTCCCTGCCTCCATACCTTGCCAGTTTTCAAGTCAGCCCTGTATCCAGTAGAAAATCAATAGCCAGTTAGACAGTTTCTCAGGGGCACTGCATCATCAGTCTTGGCGACACAGGATCCATCCCCCACTGTGCACTCAGTAAATGTACTTGTGTTCATGAAGTGATACACGGGTTTGCCCTTGTATGTAAATCTAGTAATGGCATCAGCCAATACTCCATGACTAGTAACACTATTTGATGCATTAAAAGCATACATTAGCTAATTCAATTCAGAAATTGACAAAGGAACCATTGAAATGACATCAGAGTAAAAATAACAGAAACATACTCATTCCTAATGCAAAGGTTACCATCTGGGTTGCCACAAGCATTGGATTCGCTACACTGCAGTAAAAAGAGAGGGGTGATTTTGTCACTTAGAGAAAAAAATATCATGGTTTAAAATGGCCATCATTAACATTAATACATGAAATAAACAAATGTCAATTGAAGTCATACTACTCACAAGAAGTTCTTAAAATTACTGTGAAGTTTGTAAACATCATAAAGTTTGTGTGCTAATGGATAGGACCATGCCAAATTAAACTTCAGTCTTTACAATGCATTCTCCTTGTACTCTTGTTGTTGTTAAGTGCCATTAAGTAGGTTCTGACTCATAACAACCCTGTATAGGTTTCCGAGGAGCAGCTGGTAGGTTTGAACTGATAACTTTGTGATTCACAGTCCAGTGCTGATCCAGAGTATCACACCAGAAGTCCCATATACCCTTATAACCCCTTAAATTGTGGAGCGTGGTTCTAACCTGAAACACAAGGGGTTGCCATGAGTTGGAGTTGACTCAGTGGCAACTGGTAAATTGTTTTAAGACTCTCTAATATTTCTGTCCACCACATGTCTGTCACTTTCTCATACAGTGGTGGCTTGTTAGTTGCTATGATTCTGAAAGCTATGCCACTGGTATTTTAAATACCAGCAGTGTCACCCACGGTGGACAGGTTTCAGATGAGCTTTCAGATGCAGACAGACTAGGAAGGAGTGACAAGCTACTTCCGAATATTTAGTCATTGAAAACCTTATGAATAGCAGAGAAACAGATATAGTGACAGAAGATGAGCCCCTCAGATTGGAAGGCACTCAAAATGCGACTGGGGAAGAGGTGCTCATCAAAGTAGAGTTGAACATGATGATGTGAATGGAGTAAAGCCCTTTGAAGAAAAGCCTGCAGGACCTTAATTTGCTGATGGGGCACAACTCAAAATGAAGAGAAACACCTGTAAACAACCATTGAAAACTGGAACATGGAATGTACAAAGTATGAATCTGGGGAAATTGGAAGTTGTAAAAAATGAAATGGAATGAATAAACATCGACATCTTAGGCATTAGTGAGCTGAAATGGACTGGTATTGGCCATGTTGAATCTGATCACCACATGGTTTACTAAGCCGGAAATGACAAATTGAGGAAGAATGGTGTTGCATTCATTGTCAAAAAGAACATATCCAGATCAGTCATGAGGTACAATGCTGTCTGTGATAGGATAATATCCATGTGCCTACAGGGAAGCCCAGTTAATTCCACTATTATTCAAATTTACACACCAACCACTAAAGCCAGTGAGGATGAAATAGAAGAATTCTACGAACTTCTTCAATCTAAATTTGATCAAACGTGGAATCAAGATGTATTGATCATTACTGGAGATTGGAATGCAAAGGTTGGGAGCAAAGAGGAAGGATCAGTAGTTGGAAAATATGGCCTGAGTGATAGAAATGATGCTGGAGAATGCATGATAAAATTCTGCAAAACCAATGATTTGTTCATTCCAAATACTTTCTTTAAACAACATACACCTGGACGACTATACACTTGGACCCAGACGACTATACACCTGGACCTCACCAGATGGAATACATAGAAATCAAATTGACTACATCTGTGGAAAGAGATGATAGAAAAGCTCTACATCATCAATGAAAACAAGGCCAGGGGCAGACTGTGGAACAGACCATCACTCACATGCAAATTCAAACTGAAGCTGAAGAACATGAAAACAAGTCCACGAGAGCCAAAATATGACCTTGAATATATTCCACCTGAATTCAGAGATCATCTGAAGAACAGATTTGATACATTAAACAGTAAAAATCGAAGACCAAAAGAACTGTGGGATGACATAAAGAATATCATACATGAAGAAAGCAAAAAGTCATTGAGAAGACAAGAAAGAAGGAAAAGGTCAAAATGGAATGTCAGAAGAGATACTGAAACTTGCTCTCCCATGTAGAAATCTAAAGCAAATGGAAGAAATGAGGAAGTCCAAGAGCTGAACAGAAAATTTCAAAGATCAGCTCAAGATGATAAAGCCAACTATTACAAGAAAATGTGCAAACATCTGGAATCAGAAAACCAAAAAGGAAGAACACACTAAGCATTTTTCAAGCTTGGGGCACTGAAGAAAAGATTCAAGCCTCAACTTTAATTATTGAAAGATTCTCTGGGTAAATTATTGAATGATGCAGAAAGCATCAAGAGAAGATAGAAGGAATACACAGATTCACTGTACCAAAAGGAAATGGTTAATATTCAACCATTTCAGGAATTAGCATATGATCAAGAGCCAGTGATACTGAAGGAGGTAGTCCAAGATGCATTGAAGGAATTGGCAAAGGCACCAGGAATTGATGGAATAAAAATAGAAATCTGTCAAGAAAGTGAGGTGGCACAGAAGGCACTCACTCATCTCTGCCAAGAAATTTGGAAGACATCTATCTGGCCTACTGATTGGAAGAGATCCATATTTGTGCCTATTCCAAAGAGAGGTGACCCAATATAATGTTGAAATCATTGGACAATCTCTTTAATATCTCATACTAGTAAAGTTTTACTAAAGGTAATACAGAAACGGCTACAATCATACACTGACAGAGAACTTCCAGAGGTTCAAGCCAGATTCAGAAGAAGCCTTGGAATGAGAGATATCATTGCTGATGTCCAATGGATCTTGGCTGAAAGCAGAGAATATGAGAAAGATGTTTACCTGTGCTTTATTGACTACGCGAAGGCTTTCGATTGTGTGGCTCATGACAAGCTATGGACAACTTTGCGAAGTATGAGTATTCATAAACACTTAATTGTGCTCATGAGGCATCTGTACATGGATCAAGAGGCAGTTGTTTGAACAGAATATGGGAACACTGAATGGTTTAAAATTAAAAAAGGTGTGCGACAAGGCTGTATTATTTCACCGTATTTATTTAACCTTTATGCTGAGCAAATAATCTGAGAAGCTGGGTTCTATGAAGAAAAATGTGGCATCAGGATTGGAGGAAGACTCATTAACAACCTGTGATATGCAGATGATACAACCTTGCTTGCTGAAAGTGATGAGGACTTAAAACATTTACTGACGAAGATCAAAGACCATAGCCTTCAGTATGGTTTACATCTCAATGTCAAAAAAACAAAACTCCTCACCACTGGACCAATAAACAACATTCTTATCAATAGAGAAAAGATTGAAGTTGTCAAGGACTTCATTCTTCTCGGATCAACTATCAACACTCACAGAAGCAGCAATCAAGAAATCAAAAGACTTCAGCACAAGACCTTTTTAAAGTGTTGAAGAGCAAAGATGTTACCTTGAGGACTAAGGTGTGCCTGACCCAAGCCATGGTATTTTCAATAACCTCATATGCATGTGAAACTGGACAGTGAATAAGGAAATACCATAAAAGAATTGATGCTTTTGAGTTATGGTGTTAAAGGAGAATATTGAAAGTGCCATGGGCTGCCAAAGGAATCAATAGATCCATTTTGGAAGAATTGCAGAGTGCTCCTTGGAGGCCAGGATGGCTAAGCTTCGTCTCTCATACTTTGGACATATTGTCAGGAGGGACCAGTCGCTGGAGAAGGATATCATGTTTGGTAAGGTGGAGGGTCAGATTAAAAGAGGAAGATCCCTATTGAGATGGATTGGCCAAGTGGCAGCATCAATGGACTCAAGCGTGGCAACAGTAGTAAAGTTGGCACAGGATTGGGCAGTGTTTTGTTCTGATGTGCATAATATTGCTATGGGTCATTACCTACTTGATGGCACCTAACAACAACAACAACAACAACATTAACTTTATGTGGATTAATGCATCAGGCTGCAAAGTCTTTTGAACTACAAGGTCGGTGGTTCAAGCTCACCTGCTGCTCCTGGGAAACCCTATACAGGATCGCTATCATTTGGAATCAACTTGACAGCACTTAACAACAAAAAGTTAACTTTAAGATTTCCTAGTATGTGCTTTTCCTTTAAGGATAATCAAAACCTGACTTGTTTCAAACTTGTGATTTAACTGACATCCACATACCAAAGCTCTCCACAACGTCAGTTGCTTCATGTCCCACAATTACTGGAAATGTAGACACCATTGCTCCTTTGATTATGTGGTCATCTGTGTGACAGATTCCTGTGGCTAAAATCTGTATTTAAAGACAAGAACATTGTACCAAACAGAAAACTGGTAACTTGACAGTACAGAATATATTCAACTAACTCTTGAATTGGTTATCATTATCCAATATGAATGCCTAACATAATTGTGTTGATTCTTAAGAAATGTTCAACCTAATATTAGCCATCAAAACACTAACAATTTTGATGTGGCCCTCCTTTGAGATTTGGTCACTTTTTGGTAATGAATTGATGCTCTTGTGAGGGAACCAGAAAGCAAATGCTATCATGGGACTGGTGTAAAAGTCACTAGCTCTCCTAATACCTTCTTAATGAAAGGTAGAGGGAACTGTGCAAGAAGGTAGATGAGGAGCAAAATCTAACTATTACTGTTCAGGTAACAGGATAAGGCTAAAGCAAAACTGTTAACAATGCCTACTTAACAACCTGTTATCCAAATTAGAAGATTTTAAAAGGAGCCATTAATCATGATTATTGATACATTTTCCCTAACATACACGGTGTCAATAAAAAAGTAACAAAACAAAGCATTAGTACAACAGGTTGTTGTTGTTGTTGTTAGGTGCCAACTCATAGCGACCTTAAGCACAGCAGAACAAAACACTGCCTGATCCTGGACCAACCTCACTACTGTTGCCACACCTGAGTTAATTGATGCTGCCACTTGGCCAATCCATCTCGTTGGGGGTCTTCCTCATTTTCTCTGACCCTTCACCTTACCAAACATGATATCCTTCTACAGAGACTGGTCCCTCCTGACAATATGTCTGAAGTATGAGAGACGAAGTTTGGCCATCCTGGCTTCCAAGGAGCACTCTGCCTGCACTTCTTCCAAAACGGAACTATTGGTTCTTTGGGCAGACCATGGCACTTTCAATATTCCTCTCCACCACCATAACTCAAAAGCATCAGTTCTTTTATGGTATTCCTTATTCACTGTCCTGCTTTCACATGCATACAAGGTTATTGCATGGGGCAGATTGTGGAACAGGCCATCAATTACTCACATGCAAATTCACACTGAAGCTGAAGAAAATGAAAACAAGTCCATGAGAGCCAAAATATGACCTTGAATATATCCCACCTGAATTTAGAGATCATCTGAAGAACAGATTTGATACATTAAACACTAAAGACCGAAGACCAGAAGAGTTGTGGGATGACATGAAGAACATCATATGTGAAGAGAGCAAAAAGTCATTAAGAAGACAAGAAAGAAGCAAAAGATCAAAATGGATGTCAGAAGAGACACTAAAACTTGCTCTCCAGTGTAGAGATGCTAAAGCAAATGGAAGAATTGAGGAGGTCCAAGAGCTGAACAAAAAATTTCAAAGACCAGCTCAAGAAGATAAAGCCAAATGTTACAACAAAATGTGCAAAGATCTGGAGTCAGAAAACCAAAAAGGAAGAACACACTCAGTATTTCTCAAGCTGCGGGAACTAAAGAAAAGAGTCAAGCCTTGACTTTTATTATTGAAAGATTCTCTGGGCAAATTATTGAGTGATGCAGAGGGCATCAAGAAAAGATGGAAGGAATACACAGAGTCACTGTACCAAAAGGAAATGGTTAATGTTCAATCATTTTAAGAAGTAGCATATGATCAAGAGACAATGATCCTGAAGAAAGAAGTCCAAGGTGCATTGAAGGAATTGGCAAAAAACAAGGCACCAGGAATTGATGGAATAAAAATAGAAATCTTACAAGAAAGTGAGGCGGCACAGGAGGCACTCACTCATATATGCGAAGATATTTGGAAGACAACTACCTGGCCGACTGATTGGAAGAGATCCATATTTTTACCCATTCCAAAGAGAGGTGACTGAGTAGTTAGAAAATATGGACTTAGTGATAGAAATGATACTGTAGATTGCATGATAGAATTTTGTAAGACCAATGACTTATTCATTGCAAATACCTTACTTAAACAACATAAAAGGTGACTTTTTTTTATACATGTCAGCCCCACCAGATGAAATACTCAGTAATCAAATTGACTACATCCATGGGAAGAGTCAGTGGAAAAGTTCAATATCATCAACCAAAGCAAGGCCAGGGGAAGACTGAAGAAAAGATCATGGATTATTCATATATGCAAGTTCAGGCTGAAGTTGAAGAAAGTTAAAACAAGTTCTTAAGAGCCGAATATTGACCTTGAATATTTCCCACCCAAATTTAGAGACTATTTGAAGAACAAATTTAATGCATTAGACACTAATGACCAAAGACCAGGAGAATTGTAGCATAATATCAAGAATATCATACAGGAAGAAAATAAAATGTCATTAAAGAGACAGGAAAGACAACAACGGGTGTCAGAAGAGACTCTGAAACTTGTTTTTGATTATAGAGAAGGTAAAGCGAATGGAAGGAATTAGGTAGTAAAATAGCTGACCAGAAAATTTGAAAGGCTATCTCAAGAAGACAAAGTCAAATTATATATACACTATAACAAATGTGTGGAGTCCTGGTGTGGCACTGTGAGTTAATGCGCTGTACTGCAAAGTCGGTTTGAACCACAAGGTCAGGGTTCAAGTTCACCAGCTGCTCCTGGGAAACCGTATATAGGGTCAGAATTGACTCAACAGCACTTAACAACAACAACACAAAAAATGTGCAAAGAAGTTAGAAAACCAAAAGGCACGGTCAAGCTCAGCACTTCTGAAGATGAAAGAATTGAAGAAAAAGTCAAGCCTTGGGTTGCACTATTGAAGGGTTCTATGGGCAAAATATTGAATGATTTATAAAAAGTATCAAAAGAATATAAAAAGAATGCACAGAGTCACTATACCAAAAACAAATGGTTGATATTCAGCCACTTTAAGAGGTATCATATGATGAAAAACCAATGATACTGATGGAAGAAGTCTAAGTTGCACTGTGGTATTGGCAAAAAACAAAGTTCCAGGAATTTATGGAATACAAATTGAAATCTCTCAACAGACTGATTCAGCAATAGAGGCTTTCTTGTGAATGCCAAGAAATTTAGAAGACAGTTACCTGTCCAACTGATTGGAAGAGGCCCATATTTGTGCCTATAAGAGAAGTGACTTAATGGAATACGGAAATCATTAAACAATACCATTGATGTCACATGCATGTAAGATTTCTCTGAAGATAATTTAAAAGTGATTGCAACAGTACATTAACAGAGAATGGGCATCAATTCAAGCTGAATTCATAAGAATCCAGGAATTTTATTGATGTCAGATGAATTTTAGCTGAAAGGATAAAATAAAAAAAAATAAAAGTGCTTTATTGACTATGCAAAGGCATTTGACTGTGTAGACCATGACAAACTATGAATAACACTGCAATGAATAAGTGTTCCAATACACCTTATTATGCTCATGAAGAACCTGACATAGACAAAAGAAAGCAGTTGTTAGAACAGAACAAGGGTATACTGAATTCTTTAAAATCAGGAAGGATGTGTGCCAGTATTGTATCATTTACCATACTTACTCAATCTGTATGCTGAGGAAATAATCTGAGAAGCTAGAGTATATAAAGAAGAACATGGTCACAAGATTGGAGGAAAAGTCATTAACAACCTGAGATATGCAGATGATATAATCTTGCTTGCTGAAAGCGAAGAGAACTTAAAATATTTACTGATGAAGATAAAAGACTATGGCTTTCAGTGTGGATTGTACCTTGATGTAAATAATCAAAGATCCTCACAACTGGATCAATAAATAATATCATGATAAATGGAGAAAACACTGACATTGTGAAAGACCTCAATTTGCTTGGATCCACAATTGGTGCTCATGGAAGCTACAATCATGAAATCAAATGATGTACTGCATTAGTTAAATCTTCTGCAAAGGATCTCTTTTAAGTGTTAAAGAGAAATATATCAATTTGAGAACTAAGGTGTGCCTAACTCAATCCTTGGTATTTTCAATCACATCATATACATGTGAAAGTTGAACAATAAATAAGGAAGACCACAGAAGAAAAAATTCAAGCCTCGACTTTCGTTATTGAAAGATTCACTGGGCAAATTATTGAA
>NW_006408895.1:1939406-1943636 GCF_000296735.1 Chrysochloris asiatica | reverse complement strand
AGTGCAACCAGAGTGCTCCTTGGAGGCCAAGATGGCTAGGCTTCGTCTCTCATACTTTGGACACATTGTCCGGAGAGAACAGTCGCTGTAGAAGGATGTCATGCTGGGTAAGATGGAGGGTGAGAGAAAAAGAGGAAGACCCTAAACGAGATGGATCAGCCAGGTGACATCATTGATGGTGTCAAGTGTGGCGGCGGTAGTGAGGTTGGCCCAGGATCGGACATTGTTTCGTTCTGCTGTGCGTGGGGTCACTATGAGTTGGTTCCGACTCGATGGCACCTGACAACAACAACAATAAGCAAAAGGAGGAAATGATTTCAAACACTGAACAGAAAATTTCGGAGGGTAGCTTGAGAAGACAGCTTTGGCGTTTCTCCAGCTATAAGAATTGAAGAAAAAAAATCAAGCTTCAATTTGCAATACTGAAGGCTGTTATGGGCAAAATATTGAATGACACAGGAAGCATCAAAAGAAGATGAAAGAATACAGAGAGTCATTGTGCCAAAAAGAACTGGTCAACATTTAGCCTTCTAAAGAGGTAGCACATGCAAATACTTTTGCTTCCTCCATTTGTGAAAAATAAGATGTAAAAGGGAAGCCACAGGGTGGAAGCAGAATAACTATTGTTGCAGGGAGGGGAGTGTATTCATTGAAATGTAACAAAACTGGGATTGTTTGAAAGTAAAAAAAAAGAAAAGAAATAGAAGAAATAAAAGAGTTAGCGTATGATCAACAACTGATTGTACTAAAGGAAGAAATTCAAGTTTTACTAAAGTCTTTAGCAAAAAATAAAAGAGGGCTTCAAGAATTGATGAAATGCCGACTGAGATGTTTCAATGACCAGATGTAACACTTGAAGTGGTAACTTGTCTACGCCAAAAAATTTGAAAGACAGTTATCTAACCAACTGACTGGAAGAGCTCCATATTTGTGCCCATTCCAAAGAAAAGTGATCCAACAGAATGCAGAAATTACCAAACAATATCACTAATGTCATATACAAGAAAAATTTTGATAAAGAGAATATTTTGTACACTGTGATAGTTAAGGTTATGCGTCCACTTGACTGGGCCAGGATTCTCAGTGGCTTAGCAGTTTAAATGTAGTAATTCCTTATGTAATCATTTTCCGGCATGAGATCTGCTATGAGCAGCCAATCAATCAAAAGGAAGTTTCCTCAG
This sequence comes from Chrysochloris asiatica, assembly GCF_000296735.1. Lineage (NCBI taxonomy): Eukaryota > Metazoa > Chordata > Mammalia > Afrosoricida > Chrysochloridae > Chrysochloris > Chrysochloris asiatica. The sequence continues at coordinate 1,942,455 of NW_006408895.1, read as the reverse complement.
GGGTGTGGCCTGTTTCTAATATGTTGGACAGTCAAGCAAAGCTTGCTTGTTTTCTGCTGGGTCTGGATCAGACCTCTGGTTCTTTGGACTTGAGCCACCAGCCTTTCAATCCTGAGAGCAATCAGCAATCTGCTATCTTACCTGATGATTCATTCACTTTTGCAGCCAAAAGGCTGACTGCTAACCTGCCAATCTTGGATTCATCAACCACTGCAGGTATGTAATTCAGGATTTGACCCATGGATTTGGAACTTGACAAATTTTATTACTGTGTGAACCATTTCCTTGATACAAGCCATTTCACTCTATCAAGGAAATGATGTGACACTGTAGAATAAGCACTAGGCTGCTAAGCAAAAGGCCAGTGGTTCAAACTGACCAGTTACACCTCAGGAACCCTATTGTTGTTGTTGTTGTTAAGTGCCATAGAGTCGGTTCCGACCCATAGCGACCCTATATAGGGTTTCCATGGAGCAGCTGATGAGTTTGAACCGATGACCTTGAAGTTCAAACGGCTTTGCAGTCTGGTGCATTAACCCATAGCGCCACACCAGGCACCCTATACAGAGTTGCTAATAGTCGGAACTGACTCAACGGCATTTAACAGGGCTGCTATGAGTTGAAACTATTTCTATGGCACTTAACACACACGTATGTGTATGTGTTTGTGTGTGCATCTCATAGCAACCTTGTATAGGTTTCCAAGGAGTGGCTGGTGAATTTGAACCATCAACCTTGCCATTCAACCTGTGGTCTAGTGCTTTATCCCACAGCTCCACACTTGGTAGAGTGAAAAAGGAAGACCCTCAATGAGACTGATTGACACAGTTACTACAATAACAGACTCAAACATTGTGAGGATGGCACAGGACTGGGCAGTGTTTTGTTGTGGTATACACAGGGTCACTATGAACTAACAAAATGGCATCTAACAACAATAGCATTTTCCAGACAATAGATATGAAAGGCTTTCTTTTGGAAAGCTGGTATAAACTTTGCTTCAAATAAGATAAACGTAGGTTCAACTTAAAATATATTGAAGGCTTTTTCTGAAGTAGTAATTAAATTGATGGTAGTGGTTATGAGTCGTGGAGTTGTTTCTGACTCATAGAGACCCTGTACAGGGTTTCCAAGGCTGTAAATCTTTACAGGAGCAGAAAGCCTCATCTCTCTCCCATGAAACAGCTGGTAGTTTCGAACTACTTACCCTGAGATTAGCAGCCTGATTCGTAACCAGTATGCTTCCAGAACTCAGTGTTATTAATCTTATTAAAGTTCCTGTGTGGTGCTAATTGTCAATAAGCTCAACTGTCAACTGAAAGTATGGAAATTTGAGTCCACCTAGAGGTGCCTGGTGATCAACTTAATAAAAAACAGACACTGTGGAGCACAATTCTACTCTGGCACAATTGGGGTCACCCTGAGGTGAAATCCACTAAAAGGCAACTATCTTTAATCTCATTTAAAAAAAAAAAAAAGTAGGATATGTCTTTTTGTTTGTTTGTTTTATTGTGAATTATGAGATTGTTTACATGGGAGAACCTTAGTTTTACATTCATCCTATCGTATATCGTTTCATTGCCATGGTTAAAATCCCCTCCATGCCTCATCAATCAACCAAAGGTTAAACCCTGCAAGCTTACCCCTTGGTCATCAGCACACAGCCCCTCTCCTTCTCTGAATCTAGAGTCCCCAGCTACTCCATCTCTCCATGTCCTTGTCTCTGCCTCCATCTCTGGTGTCACTGCTTCTCTGGGTAGGTTCCTGCTCTCCTCTCTTCTCCCTTGATGGTCCCAGGGACCTCCACTCCTAGACTGCAAAGTCAGTAACTCCCCTTCTTTTGTTACAAAATATCAACCTTTACATTTCCAACCCTCACAAAAAGTCCTGATAACTATTATTCACTATTTCATCACAAGAGACCTATACTCATCTCCTTTCATCAGCTCCACCCAGACAGATTGGCTACTACTCAGTGGAGATTCATCCTTCCTCTGGATCTAGGCTCCCTCTTGAAAGCTTGTAAGCCAGTCACTTCTTGCCTTTGTAGGTCCCCCACCCCCACCATTTTGGGTAGCCAATGTCCAAAGTTGCCCATCCCTGTCTACTCTGTATATAGAGGGGCTGGGAATGATCCCTGCTGTAAAGATTTATTCCCTCTTTTGAGGTACTGCATCTATAGGTGTATGTCAAGTTCATCAAATTGTATCAGATTATTCTTTTTTTCCTCTTCTTTCTTGTTCTAGTTGAGCTCTGATCATCCAGTCATTGAAGCCAGGTGAAATGGGTATTATCTGCAAGTGTGGGTGTTCTTATGTATATGTCCTCTCTTCTTATCAGCTGGACGCTTCACTGTCCACTCTAGTCCTCTGTGGCTATGTCACTGACTCTGGGCCCCAGAGTCCCCAGGTCTTGCCACACTGCTGGCCAACCAGGTCTCCACCTGGGTTCTCAGGCATCTATTAAATATTGTAGGGCTTAGCTTGCAGCTTAATTGCTGTTTTTCCTCACTTCCCCTTATTGGTGACAAACGTGGTCACCAATCAGAGCTTGTATTCCCATTGAGTCTTAGTCTTTGAAGGGGGTTTGCCCTGAAAGAACCCGACCACTTAGCTTGATGTCTCCTGCACAAGCAACTTGCTTGTTCTTGTAGTAATCAGTCAGACTGCCTATGTTGTTTTGTATTTTTCCTGTCGGTCTTTCTTTCAAAGACGTATCTTCTGTTCTTCTAACCACTCCAGGCTGGTCTGTTTGTCCTTTCCAGTGGAAATTTCCCACCTCAGAAGATTCTGGATGTAGTTCAGGATTCCACCTATGGTCTTATGAAATGCAGCGGCTCCACAGGAAGTCCCTTTCACTGGGCACGTTTGTTGAGGTCCTATGTCGGGGTCCCGCCTCGACAAGGAAGTGTGGGTGTCACGAAGAAGGGAGATCTGGCAGCGAAAGTGATAGAGAAAGAGAGAGATGAAATATATACAAAAAAGACAGACACATAGATATGATGCAAGCTGGCAGGTAGACAGATCTGCAAACATTTTGCCTAGCATTG
>NW_006408895.1:1938303-1938724 GCF_000296735.1 Chrysochloris asiatica | reverse complement strand
CCCTCAAGTGTCTATTTTATAATGGTATGCCAGGGAAAGCAATACTCAAAAGAAAGCCAAGCATCTTAACACTATTTTCCCCCTTCCAACCATGTCTCAGTCCATGTATCCCAGAGCCTTGTTTTTCCAAGTTTGTGCATACATCATTCTTTACCTCTGTCCCACTTAGCCCATGCAAACCTTCCTGTTTTCCTGTCTGCTTTGTTCTTCCATTCTGCTCCCCCTTCTTGTGTATTGACCCCCTCCAGAGCACACAAACTATCCTTTGTCTATTCCCTACCCTGTGCTCTACCTTCCCCTTCCTCCAATCACCCCACTGCCCACATCCCGGTAACCAGCAAATAATCTCCACCCCCCACCCCCTCCACCCCCATTAGTATAGGTTCTTTTTCTTAGTCTTTTACAGTAGTGGTCCTATGCA
>NW_006408895.1:1930826-1931926 GCF_000296735.1 Chrysochloris asiatica | reverse complement strand
GGTGTTATTCAGTTTCCATGTATTTGACTTGATTTCCTTTGTCTTCCTATTGTTGATTTCTAATTTGATAGCATTGTGGTCTGAGAAGATGCTTTGTGGTATTTTGCTATTTGTAAATTTATGGAGGTTTGTTTTGTGGTCTAAGACATGGTCTGTTCTGGAGAATGTGCACTGGAAAAGAATATATATTGTGCTGTTGTTGGATTGAGTGCTCTGTACACACCTATGAGGTCCAGTTGGCTGATTGTGTTGCTTAGTTATTCTATGTCTTTGTCAAGTATCTTTCTATTTTCTATCCATTTTTGAAAGCAGTGTATTAAAATCCCCACTATTATTGTAGATTTGTCTAATTCTTTCTTCAAATCTATTTAAGTTTGCTTTATATATTTTGGAGCTCTTTCATTGGGAGCATAGGTATTTATTATGGTTATGTCACCTCGTTCAGTTGTCCCTTTAATCATGTGATAATGTCCATCTTTATCTAATATGCTGGTTTTTGCCTTAAAGTTTATTTTATCAGAGATTAGTACTGCCACTCCTATTCATTTTATATAGTAATTAGCTTGGTACATTTTTTTCAACCTTTGACTTTTAATCTGCTTTTTTCTCTGTGTGTACAATGTGTGTCTTGCAGACAGCATATTGAAGAATCTTGTTTTCTTATCCATTCTGCCACTTTCCTTCTCTTAACTGGTGCATTTAATTCATTTACATTCTGCCAAGGACCAGCCCTGACAAACTTATTAGGGGGCTCACGAAGGGAGATGTGGAGTCGATGAAAGAAATCACACGAAGTCGATAGTTTGTTCTCAACTCAGGAAGATGATGATTTTACTCAATTATCTAGCTCCTTATATACCGTTACAATACCCCATGATCTCATAATAATCAATTACATCTTCTCTTGATTTATGAGCATTCAAGTTACATCAAGGCACATCAAAATACCTCAAAGAACATCCAAATATTTTCCCTGATCATTTCATATCCAGTTTCCTTGTACTCCTTAGCTATCCTGATAAGATCTGTTTTCCCATAAGTGACTTTGTTCTTCTCCAATCTTCCCTAAAATGTCAGGTTAACCTTAAAAATAATTCTAA
>NW_006408895.1:1929031-1930196 GCF_000296735.1 Chrysochloris asiatica | reverse complement strand
CCTTCAAACTTTGTAAATAATCCTATCTATGTGGTCCGAGTTTTGGAACTCTGTGCTGGATCTGCTTTGCTTGGTATTCTGTACTATTGCTGACAGTGAACCTCACTGCACCTCCATCCTAGCTGCCATCTAGCCCCACCTCTTTAATCTCATTTAAGTATATATATAACCCAAACAAAACCCTTGCATATTAAATTATTCTGACTTATAGGGAACAGAGTAGATCTGCTCCCCATCTCCAGGGTTTTCCCAGTTGTAAAACTTTATGGAAATGGACTGCCGCATCTTTCTTCTGTGGAATGGCAGTTAACAACTGAGCCATTAACCACTATGCCACCAGCACTACTTCACTAAGTAAGAGCATTACTAGTCATTCAGGCTTGTATGTAAGCTATTGTTTTATCAGTAAACACTCGAGAAACCCATAATGTCTTGCAAGCATTATCAGACAAAGTTAAATAGTTGTGGACAAAGGCAGACATTTTGAGCCTTAAAAGGAAAGAAATCAAATTGTATCTTAGCAATGAAAAAATGTTTCCTTATGAACAAAAACAAAAGTGTACCATCATGGGTGGTACTACACAAATAAACAACTATGAAATTGATAAACTTGGTTAAAGACTTGACAAAATCTTAAAACCTTAAATTATTGCCAAATTACACTAACATATATTAACTGCTGATGTTTCTTTTCTATTTAAATACCTTATTATAGTATATTATTTTAAAAGAGTCTTGATGTGACACTCTAGGATAAGCACTGGACTGCTAACCATAAAGATGGTAGTACAAATCCACCAGCCTCTCTTTGGAAACCCTATACAGGGTTGCTATAAGTTGGAAAGCACTTAACAACAGTGTGTTTAATATAGTAATATAAGATCATTTAAGTTCTATTAAAATGTTAATATAAAAATAAAAATTTACCAAAACCAGTGCATTGAGTGAGGTTTAATATTTATTATGTCTTTACTGTCCTAATTCATTCTCCTTAAGAACTGATTGCAAACTTAGGTTGTAGCAGTGTCCTAGGGTTGTTATTTGTTTTGCTTCTCCCCTTCTTTGCATTCCTGGCTCAGCTGCCCTGCTGCACTGTTGGCAGGATGGCCCACAAGCAGATATACTACTTGGACAAATACTTCAACGAGCAGCATGTCATGTTACA
>NW_006408895.1:1920448-1921294 GCF_000296735.1 Chrysochloris asiatica | reverse complement strand
CACTTTCAAAAAGGGACAGAACAACCAGAAAAAAAACTTGACAAAGTTACAGAGGAACTAAACAGCACAATCAACCAACATGGCCTCATAGACGTGTACAGAGCATTCAACCCAATATATATTCTTCTCCAGTGCACATGGAACATTCTCCAAAATTGACCATGTGTTAGGTCACAAAGCAAGCCTGCATAAATTTACAAACATCAAAATCCTACAAAGCATCTTTTCAGACCACAATGCTATAAAACTAGAAATCAACAATCTGAAGACCAAGGAAATAAATTCAAATACATGGAAACTGAATAACACCCTCCTGAAAAGCAACTGAGTAAAAGAAGAAATTAAACGTGAATTCACAAAGTTCAAAGAAACAAACGAGAATGAAAACACAACATACCAAAATCTTTGGGACACGGTGAAAGCAGTCCTGAGAGGACAATTTATTGCAATAAATGCGCACATCCAAAAAGAAGAAAGAAATAAAATCAACACATTAATACAGCATCTTCAACAATAAGCAGACCAGCAGTGGGAACCTACAGTCACCAAAAGAAAGGAAATTATGAAGATCAATAAGAACAGAAATAAACGAGATGGAAAACTGATAAACTATAGAAAGAATCAAGAGAACAAGAAGCTGGTTCTTTGAAAGGATTAATAAAATTGACATGCCATTGGCAAAACTAACTAAAGAAAAGAAGGAGAGGACACAAATAAATCACATTAGAAACCATACGGGTGAAGTCACAACAGAACCAAATGAATTCAAAAGGATAATAACAGAATACTACGAAGAGCTATCCTCCAAAAAATTCGAAAACTTAGATGAGATGGATATTTGTTGTT
>NW_006408895.1:1912973-1920348 GCF_000296735.1 Chrysochloris asiatica | reverse complement strand
ATACTTAAAAAATGTACAAATAATTCATCCATACCTGTTGCATGAAATGTATTCTTCACAGCAACAGAACTCAGTTAAATGCAACTACAAGTAAATTTCTGTAAATTGTTTAAACTTCCTTCTAGTCAGTTTTTCTCTTACATATTAGTGCCTTTTAAACTTTACCTGTTACTTTTGTTTAATAAAGTTTTTATCTTGTATTTGTCAAAAAAATAAAAACAAAAAGAACTGATTACAAGACAGAATATAACGAGTTGAAATTTGGAAGAAAACCAATTTACAAATAAATGGAACTAAAAATGTAGGCATGTTGAACAATGTAGCACAGAAGTCATAAATTTAGTTTTGGAAAAGGTACTGGATGAATTTCTCTTATAAGCCCAAATACAATATTCCTATGTAATTCTGGGGTTCAGATTCTCAGGGTACTCAATATCCTAATTGTTGTCCACTTTGGTTCATTCTAAAAAATTACAAGAGCCTCAAATGAAGAATGTTTATTACTAAATACACATGAAATTTTAGCTTGCCTGGGATGCAGGGAAAACTGAATGAATTTGAGAAATGTGCTATTCAGGAATTTGGGCTTTGGAATCAGATAAACCTGGGTCAGAGTCTAGGGCCTTCATAAAGATGAATCACCTCAGCAGCCACATTTGTAAAATGGTTGCAAAAAAAAAAAAAAAAAAAGATGATAACACCAAACATTCATCCTACAGCTCTCTCTCTCTACTCCTCAGTTGGATTTTATAACCTATTGCAATGTCCACACAGAAGTCAGAGACAATCCTCAGATAGCTATGGAGTTTATTAGGAAGTTGTTGTTGTTGTTAGGTGCTGTTGGGTTGGGTAGCTAACACATTACAATTCAGGATTAGAAAATGTCCAGGGTATTGTTATTCCAGTCAGCTGCTAATAAATGCCCACAGGGCACACCATGCAACCTTAAGCCTTAGTTGAAGGTGCTCTACTCTAGCTCTGTCTGTGGGTCAGCAAACCTAGCTCCCCCACTTAAGTGTCTGGAGGCATCCTACTCTACAAGCAAGTTTCTTGCCCAGAGTCACTCAACATTACTTGTTCTGTGGACTGAAAAACCCACTGCTCTGTCTTGTCCTCTGGTTCTTGTTTCTATAGATGCTGTTCCTCTGCCACTCCTCTGGTGTCACAGCTTTCTGTCCTTGGGTTGAGGAGGTTCAACATACAGGGATCTCAGGGTCCAAATGATGCACTCCAATCCTGGCTCTTCTTTGATGGTAGTGAGAGTCCCACTCCCCCGATTCTGAGGTTGTTTATTTTATACCCATGCTAGAGTCTCAAGTTTTTATGAAGATAATGAACTTTATTTACAAAGTCCTATGGCTGAATCATGTCATCCTCAGTATCTTCTCCCACCTTCTCTTACCCAGATCCAACAGGAAAAGAGTTGTTTGATGGCAGTTACTAAGACTAAGGCTAGAAGAGACATAGTAAATAATTCACTATATCATAATGGTAATAATAACAATCACATTGCACAAATATCCTCTTAGTGGTGAGAATCATAAAGCATTCAGTGTGGTGTCTGGTTCATAAACAGTAGCAACTATTATTACTATTATTAAATTGGTTCCCATTGGTGACCACATGCTTGGATTTTAAAAATATTTCAATGTAAACCACTTGGGCCAAAATGTCCTAAAGTCCAGGTACAGTGGAAGTTATCTTGCAGAAATTTACTAAGGCATCCCAGAAGCCTCTAGAATTATCTGAGTTTGAGGTGAAGATTCTTCTGAGTCTGGAGGTGTTACCAGAAATTTGGGTGGACTCTAAGTTGTAAAATATGACTCACACATGGGGTGACCAACTGCCTGATATTGAGGGGGCTTCTGGGACATGGAATTTTCAGTGGAAAAAATAGGAGAGAGCTGGCAAATGAAATGAGCTGACCATGCTAGCCACATTCCACATCAGTCTGCTCAATCTTGAGTGTGTGTGGTCCACAGGGTCACAGTATCTTCAGGTTATCTGTTCTTTTCTCTCAAAACATTCTGTACCTCTACCCTTCAGTGAGGAGCTCTGGTAGCATAGTGGTTACGTATTGGGCTGCGAATCTTAAGGTCAGCAGTTCGAGACTACCAGCCGCTCCATGGGAGAAAAATGTGGCTTTCTGGTCCCGTAAAGATTTACAGCCTCGGAAACCCTGTACAGGGTCGCTATGGGTCAGAACTGACACAACAGCACTTAACAACAACAGCAACAACCCTTCAGTGACCCCTACCAGGCACCCCATCAGGATTCTTATCACCCCTGAAAGAAGTGAACAGAGCATTGAAATTAGCAGCCCTAGGCATAAGTACCACCTCCATCATGTAAGTGCTATAGCAAGACACCAAGTGCTCTGAACTTCAGATAGCAGAGGAAATAATGCATAGTTCAGGGCTCATTAAGAAAGGTAAGTGAGGAAATGTGTGTGAAAAGACTTATTAAATTGTCCAGCTCTGAGTAGACAAAAATTATAATAAGTGATCGCCCTACGGTTCAGAGAAAAAGAAAGAAAAGGGCTGTGTGTGTGCATGGAAATAGATCTCAGGCTTTTGCTGAATCATTCTTAATAGCAGAACTAGTTATGGAATTCTAACCACTGAATAGTGTACAACTGCTAGTCACCCAGAATCACAGGGCATTCAACAAACCTTGAAGGCAGAGTTTTGTTCTGTCCTTTATTCCTAAACTTTTCTCCCTCCAACTCTGGTCACATGGTTGGTGCAAGCTGAAACATATCATTTCATATTTTAATCTGTGCCAAGCCATACTGGGTTGAGGCCATGCTGGGAAACAGGTGAGCTGGTGCTTCTCTAGCTCAGCCCTGATGAGTTAAAGCTTTTGCTAATCCCTTTTCAGGCAAGCAGTGCCAGTTTTCAGAACTGTTGTGACAAATTATGGTTGGCAGTTTCAGAAACTTTTCTTCTGCATGCTAAGCCTGCCCATGGTGGGGATAAAATTCCAAAGCAGATTTCACATAACATGGAAAGCATAGCAAAGCTTCACATATGCTCTTCCCTATTCTCACCAAATAAGTGTGCTAGCTGATGGGAATTTCAGTCCTAGGAAATCAGGATTGTGAGAAAAAAAGTAAATCCAAAGTGATTTCCTCCCTCAGCACTGTCACTGTAGGATAAGCACTGGCCTGTTAGCCACAAGGTCATAGTTCAAACTCACCAGCTGCTCCTCAGAAATCCTATACAGGGTCATTATGAGTTAGAACCAACTTGATGGCACTTAACAGCAACAATATGTTGCAGAGAGTAATTGGTTTTACCATATATCTGGCTGAGGATACATTGAAAATAACATGAAGGTGGTAAGTTATTCTTTACAGAGACTGAACCAAGAGCTTGTTTCCTGCAGAGAGGCATGGGCCTCAGAACACCACAGCAACCTCAAAGGGGATCCAAGCACTGGAAGGCAGGAAGCGTGACCTTGGGAAGAAGGTGGACTTGGCTCTGGGAGGCCTTGCATGTCATAGTCAAGTTCAATGATATGTTCTCTCTTGCATCTATTTTCAGAGTTCCCCTCAGGGTTTGTCTGGTGTGGCACTGTGGGTTAAACCACTGGAACACAAGGTCGATTTGAACAAGGCTAGCAGTTCCAATTTACCAGCTGCTCCTTGAAAAACCTATATAGGATTGTTCTGAATCTGAACTGACTGGATGGCACTTAACAGCAACAACAACAAGAATTCCAGAATGCTAGCACCAAAAGTACTCACAAAAAGGACCCTTAGGCTGCCATGGTGTGGTAGATAAGAAGTAGGTATGGAAGTAGGATTGTCAACCCCCTATCTTACCTCTGCTCCGATGGTTTTGCCATAACCTGCTTTATATTGGTGAATTTAGGAAAGAAAAGATTTTCCTGGGATTCCATGTTTTCTAAAGCACAGAAGTAGGAAGGTGATCAAAATTCTTAAGATCAATTTGGCTGTGATAAAAGGAAGAAATGTTTAATGTTGTTGGTGGTTATGTGCTGTGGAGTCAGCTGTGACTCATAGCAACCTCAAATGGAGTTTCTGAGGGTATAAATCTTCACGGGAGCCAAAAACCTCATCTTTCTCCCGAGGAACTGCTGACCGTGAGATTAGCAGCCCAACTCATAACCACCAAGTTACCAGAGCTCCTTATGTTAAATATCAAATGTGTTAATTTATTACACTTTTGAGCAGCTTGTCATTAAAATGATCTACAGAACAAGATAATCAGTTTTACATTCAACAAATCATATACAAGTCACAATACAGAGGAAACTCCTGCATTGTTGGAGAGGCTAGGCTAAATAGTCTTAGCATTATCTAGGAAGTGAACATAAGAATTTATGTTTAAATTTGCAAGAGCAGCAAAACAACACATACCAAAGTTCAAGCCCATAGAGGCCATTGTGATTTCTGACTTTCACTGCAGCCTACTAGAAATGGGAAACTGTATCCCAGCAGGTAAGCTGGAGATTCCTGGGGAATGATGTAGACATCATTACCAATATTCATATCACATTAACTTTTAAATGCTTTCTCTGTATAGGAGTGATTGGTGGTATTTGCCAGAATGGGTGAGGAAGATGAAGGAGATGAAGAAAGAACTAAACCAAACAAAAAACAACCAAAAACATCAACTTGTCGACTGTTTCCTTCTTTCTAAGTTAGCCTATAAGCTTCATCTCAGTCTCAGCCTTCCAGGAACTATGGAAATGCTGTTCTCATAGTGAGTCAGTGAATTCTTCACCTGTTGATCCACCCAACTGCTCCTGGTGTTTTATATTATCTTTTAGTGTGCACAACAATCATAGACTCAGTGTAATATTAAATCCCATGTTTCAGAAGATTTGTAATATTATGAGGTTATTTTAGGTCTGGAAACATAGCTTTGCAAGTTCAGTTCAGAGATGCTATTTTTATTTGTGTGCTTAAGTTCAATTAAATTTTGAAGGCTGTTTCATATGAAACCTCCTCACAAAACATTGATAGACCAACTCTCAATTTATTCATTTAGAATCTACTCAACTATAATACTTAGCACTATAAATTATGAGCCAATTTTGCAGAAGGAAGATTAATGATAGACATAATATTCAGATATATTTATCAAGTTAAATGGCATAGGCATCAATGAATCAGGATCAATCCACATCTAAATAGATGTCAGCTGGTTTGCAAGTAAATAGATGTCAGTTCTGGAAATGGGAACAAGAGGTATTATTTGAGTATGGAGCTGTGGGTTAATGCGTCAGACTGCAAAGCCGTTTGAACTGCAAGGTCTGCAGTTCTAGCTCACCAGCCACTCCTCAGAAACCCTATACAGGGTTGCTATAGGTCGGAACTGACTCGATTGCACTTAACAACAACTACTACTACTATTTGCTGGACTGTGAGGTCAATTTGAACTGCAAGATTGGAGGTTCAAATTCACCAGCTATTCCTTAGAAACCCTATACAGGATCACTATAATTTGAAACCCACTAGACAGCAATTAACAACAACAACTACTACTGATATCTGTCAAAAGGAACTCTAGTGGTATAGTGGATGGGAAGCTGGGCTGCTAACTACAAGATCAGCAGTTCGAATCCACTAACTGATCCAAGGGATAAAGATGAGACTTTCTGTTGTAGTAAAGCCTCAGAAACTCTGTACAGGGTCACTATGAGTTGGAATGAACTCCACAGCACACTACCATCACCACTATCTGCCAACTACTAACAGATCTATTTATGCAGGTTATTTTATTGGAAGCTCACAATCCTTTGAGGAAGGCATTCAAGAAACTAGGGGTCAGAAATTTTAGGTAATTTTCCCTTGGTTCCACAGGTATATAATATAGAGTCTGTTTGTACACACAGGTCTGTGTTTATCTTACTTTGATAGGTACTCCACCTTAGTAAATTAATACAGAAAACAAATGTGAATTAGATGGCACACTAAAGGTTCATATGATAGAACAAAAGAGAGAATTGTTTCATAAAGGAATTATTTAAGAGTTTTCTTGTAATACTATTATTCCAAAATAAAGGACTACACTCACTTCTTACGTACTGATTTGGTTAGTTTCCAAAAACCAAGTCATTATGTGAAAATTTGGTCTGAATGGAGGCAGGGTACCTCACCTTTCTCCCGGGTAGCAGCTTGGAATTTCCAGCTATTGTTCTTGCAATCCGTGGCTGCTGTGCTGCTGGAGCTCCCTGCGCAGGACCAATTCAAAGCAATCTGTAAAACCCCAGCATAACAGAACTCAACCATTTCGAGATTTATGCTGAGCACACGCAGATGACTAACTGACCTTCAGAGTCAAAAATAGTGGGCAATCTTTCTCCCATTAACTCACTAATATCTACCTGCACACCTCCACAGTAGTGACTAGATGAGGGGCCTGAGAGAGTGGACACCCCCACCCCCTGCTGGAGGCTTCTAATTGCACACACACTGATGGTGTAGCATGAGACAGTTCACCACAGCTTCATTTCTGCTCTAAAGGGGTGATTTTTGTCTATGCATTTATATTACTTTTGATTTTGGTCCTTTTGATCACACATCTTTCATGGAAGTGGGAGTTTTTTTCTCCCTATGATACCTAAGATGAGGCAGCAACCATGGCCATATAGCCAAGCCATAAGCATACCCCATAATATTCCACCACTGAGACAAGACCCAACAACACCTGCTAAGCATTAGATATGATAAGGGAAGCCTATCTTCTGGTCATATTCATCAGGAGACACCCAGTAATCAAACAACTAATGTTCAAGCATTCATTTAAGTTTAAAATAATAATAATAATAATAACAAAAATAATAACCATGACAAGAAGCAACAAATCTTATCAAAACACGTCCAAAACCAGAAGAGAGTAGCTGATGCAAATGAGCTGGAGACAGAAAAAGGTTTTATAGAGGAGGAAGAGCAGGTTCTGGATATGCCTGAGAAGGAGTTCAGAAGAATGATATGGAAACAAATTAAAATGCTCCAAAAAGGGGTGGGTGAAAACAAGGAAGAAGTTAGGAAAGTAACATAGGAACAATCAAATAAGATTGATACAGCATTGGAAACAATACAAAACCTGCAAAAAGATGTCCAGATGATCAGTAATAAGATATCAGAAATGGACAATACACTAAAGGGGAAAGGAGCAGATTAGAAAAGATGGTAGCCAGAACTAGGAATCTGGAAGACAAATCTCTCAAAACAGCCAAGGTAGAAGAACAAGCAGCTAAACAGATTAAAGTCATCTGAAAAGAGTCTAAGATTCATGTTGGAAAACATGAAGAGGAATAATGTAAGCATTATTGGCATTCCAGAACAGAAAGATTCAGAAAAGTCCACAGAGGAGATAGTTGAAGAGCTTCTGGAAGAAAA
>NW_006408895.1:1902653-1909468 GCF_000296735.1 Chrysochloris asiatica | reverse complement strand
AAAAAAAAAAATTACAAAACACAACTACAAGAAATCAAAAGAGACCTACAGAAGTGGAAGAATACACCATGTTCCTGCGAGTTAAGCCCTACAATGCTCAATAGACTTCTGTGAACTCGGATGGAGAACTGGTGGGCCAGCAGTGTGCCAAGTCCAGGGGACTCTTGGACCCACAGTTAGCGACATAGCCACAGAGGACTAGAGTGTAGAGTGAAGCACCCAGCTGATAAGAAGAGAGGGGACATGCATAAGTACACCCACACTTGACCTGGCTTCAATGGCTGGAGGATCAGAGATCAAACAGAAGAAAAATGAAGAAGGAAAAAAGAATAATCTGATAAAATTTGATGAACTTGACACACACCTATGGAAGCAATAGATCAAAAGAGTGAACAAATCTTCACAGCTAGGAAAATTCCCACCTCCTCTGAACATGGCAAGGACAGGGGTGGGCAACTTGGACATTAGCTACCCAGAATGGGGGCGGGGAGGGAGGGCTACAGAGGCAAGAAGTGACTGGCTTACAAGCTTTCAAGAGGGAACCTAGATTCAGAAGGCATGGAGCAAGGTAGAATCTCCACTGAGTGGTATCCATTCTGCCTAATCAGGACTGATGAAAGGAGATGTGGATAGGTCTATTGCAATACAATCGCAAATAATTGTTGTCAGGACTGATTGTAACGCCTGGAAATGTAAAGGTGGGCATTTTGGGGCAAAGGGAAGGGAGCGGTGGTCCTTGGGACCACCATTCTAGGAGCGGTGGTCCTTGGGACCATCAAAGGAGAAGAGCAGAGAAAGGAACCCTATCCAGAGAAGCAGTGATGCCAAGGATGGAGGCAGAGTTGACAATGTGGGGAGATGGAGCGGCTAGAGACTTTGGACCTGGAGAGAGAAAGGGGTGGTGTGTGGATGACAGGGGGGCAGGCTTGAGGGGTATACCCTTTGGTTGATCGATTATGCATGGAAAGGGATTATAACCATGGCAAGGAAACAATATTAAACGGGATCAATGTGAAACTGATGTCTTCCCATGTAAACTAGCACATAATTCACAATTAAAAAAAAAAAAAAAAGACGGTGAAAAGCTTCATACCATCAGACAACACAATTTCTAAGGAAGACTGTGGAACATACCATCAATTGCTCAGATGGAGGTTCAGGATGAACCTGAAGACATTTTTCAAAAGTTCGTAGAAACCAAAGTTTGACTTTAAATATATCCCAACTGAATTTAGAGATCATCTGAAGAACAGAATTGATGTATGAGACGCTAAAGACCGGAGACCAGAGGAGTTGTGGGATTACATCAAGAACATCACACAGGAGAAAGTAAAAAGTCATTAAGAAGACAGAAACAAAGGAAATGACCAAAATGAATGTCAGGAAAGACTCTGAAATTTGCTCTCCAGCATAGAGATGCTAAAGTAAATGGAAGAAATGAGGAGGTAATATAGCTGAATGAAAAAATTGCAAATGTCATTTCAAGAAGACAAAGTCATACATTATAACAAAATGTGCAACAACCTGGAGTTAAAAATCAAAAGGGATGAGCATGCTCAGCATTCCTCAAGTCGAGGGAACTAAAGACTTGCAATATTGAAGGATTCTATAGGGAAAATACTAAATGATGCAGGAAGCATAAATATAATATGGAAGGAGTACCCAAAGTCACTGTACCAAAAAGAAATGATGGATGCTTAACCATTTTAAGAGTTAACATATGATCAGGAGCCAATGATACTGAAGGAAGATGCCCAAGGCACATTGAAGGCATTGGTTTAAAATTAGGAAAGACATGCACAAAAATTGTATTCTATCATTCTGTACGCTGAGCAAATAATCTGAGAAGCTGGATTACATGAAAAGAAATGTTGCATTAGGATTGGAGGAAGACTCATTAATAACGTGCAATATGCAAATGATACAACCTTGCTTACTGAAAACAAAGAAGGCTTAAATTACTTACTGATGAAGATCAGACTACAGCCTTCGGTATGGGTTGCACCTCAGTGTAATGAAAACCCAAATCTTCACCACTGGGTCAATAAATAGCATCCATGTAAATGGAGAAAAGGTTACAGTCATCAAAGACTTCATTTTGCACAGATCAACCATCAACCCTCATGGAAGCAGCAATAAAGAAATCAAACATTAGGGAAATCTGCTGCACAAGCCCTCTTTAAAGTGTTTAAGTGTAAAGATGTCAGTGTGAGGACTAAGATACACGTTACCCAAGCCATGGTATTTCGATTACCTCATATGCATGTGAAAATTGCAAAGTAAATTAAAAAGACCATAGAAGAATTGAGGCATTTAGTTATGGTGTTGGAGGAGAATATTAAAAGTACCATGGACTGCCAATAGACCAAACCAACCTTTGTTGAAAGAAGTACAGCCAGAATGTTCCTTGGAATCAAGGATAGCCAGACTTCGTCTCTCATTCTCTGGCCATATTATCAGAAGGGACCAGGCTCTGGAGAAGGATATCACATTGGGTAAAGTGATATCCTTTACCCAATGTGATATTTGACCCAAAGGGTCAAAGAAATAGGGGAAGATCTCCAGTGAGATGGACTGATACAGAAGCGTTAGCAATGGGCTCAAATGCAACAATGATTGTGAGGTTGTCAAAGGATGGGACAGTGCTTTGTTCCGTTGTTCACAGGGTCGCTATGAGTCAGTACCAACTCAATGGCATCTAACAACAGCAACAATATAGGTTTTCTGAGGAGAGTAGGGTTTGTTTGAACCACCAATCTTGTGGTTAGCTGTCCAGTGCTTATCCTACAGCATCCAGTGCAAACCATTTGCATCACCCAGGGATCTAGGCTCAGCAACATACCATAAACAAAATAAAATACACATTCAGATTATGGTACAAAACATAAAGGTCTCCTTGACTGGTGCAAATGCTCAAGCACTTGACTAACTAGCTGAAAGATTAATGGTTCAAATACATCCAGAAGTGCTTCCCAGAGAGACCTGGTGATCTGTTTCTAAAAGGTCACAGCCTTGAAAACCCTTTGAAACAGTTCTACTTTGCACACAACATGAGTCAGAATTTACTCGATGCCAACTAACAACATCAGAAAACATAAAGAATATTCACATGAAAAGTTTAGTAAGAGTACTAGGGGACTTCAAAAAGTTTACGGAAATTTTTCATTATTTTTTAATTCAATATTTCCATGAAGTTTTGAAGCCTCCTCATATGTTGTTGTTAGGTACTATTAAGCTGGTTCTGACCATATTGACTTTATTATATACATCAGAGTGAAACACTCCCCTTCTTTCCCTTGACCATCTTCATAATAGTTCCTATGTTTGAGCCCATTATTGCAGCCACTGTGTCAATACATCTCATTGAGGACCTTCCTTTTTTTTCATTGGTCCTCTACTTTACCAAGCATGATGTCCTTTTCCAGGGACTAGTCCCTTCTGATAACATGTCCAAAGTAGGTGAGACAAAGTTATCCTTGCTTCTAAGAAGCATCCCAGGTGTATTTCTCCTTACACAGATTTAATGACTTTTCTGGCAGTTCATAATACATTAAATATTCTTCACCAACACCATAATTTAAAGGCATCAATTATTGCTGGTCTTCCTTATTCATTGTCCAGTTTTTGCATGCTTATGAGGTTATTAAAAAGCTAATATTCAATTAGTCAGACAAAAATTTATTGTATCAATTCAGAGGGATTTTAATTAATTTTGAGAAGGTCTTAGAAGTAGATAATCCTGAAGAATGGGTCTTGTCAGATAAAATTTTGCATGTTTAGTCATAAATTTCTTCTGTTTTGCCAGTTTTTGCCTTGTCTCACTCAAATTATTCCTTAAGCTCAAGGTCCCAACAGTAGAATTCCTTCCTTGAAATATGTTGTGAAGATTCCCACATTCTTCTCCCTTAACTTAGCAGTTGCTATGGGGTTGAACTGCTCCACAGGGTTTCCAGAGGCTTATTTTTTGGAAGTAGTTCTCCAGGCCTTTTTTCAAGGGGCATCTGGGCAGACCCAAGTTGTCAACTATTTGGATAGCAGCCCTAACCAAGGATGTTAGCCATTTGTACCTCCTTTCTCCAGACTAGTCCCCTTCTTTCCAGTCTTATTGTGCTCCATGCTAAGAGAAAGCTCACCAACCAATTTAACAATCAAATGTGGACTCATGGGTTAAAATAATACTATTTTTAGAACTCTTAGTATAGCACTGTAAGATCAGCACTGGACTGTGAACCATGAGGTCAGCAATTCAAACCTGCCAGCTGCTCCACATGGGTTGGAACCTAATCAATGGCACTTAACTTATGCTTAGGAAATTCGTTCTGGTGGCACAGTGGATTAGGCATTGGGCTGCAGACTGCAAAGTCCAGTTGCTCTACTGGAGAAAGATGAGGCTGTCTGTTCTCCAAAAAAAATTTTGTGAGAAACCCTTGTGGAACATCTCTGCTCTGTCCTATAGAGTTGATATGAGCCGAAAGTATCTCAGTGGCAGTAGATTTGGTGTTTTGGTTTTCGTTGTTGGTGTTGTTTATTTGGTAGGAAACACCAGTGAGTCATTTGGAAAAGTCAAATCAGGCACAGGCCACACCACAACATTCGTTTTCTGCTCCTTTTGGGATCCCAGCTTTAGCACCACCACCTGAGTTTAGGATGAAATTCTGCCCTGTATAAATGCCATTTCAGACCCCTCCCTCTCTCCTTTCACTCTAGTGGAGGTGTGAAAGTCAATAAAGCCAATTAGGTGAATCTAAAACGATTCATCATATTAATCAAATTATTAACTTTTCTGAGTGCACTGTTAGGAAGAATTCCTTTTAAAGCGAAAATGAAGAGAAGACAGGACAACACAAATGTTTCTTACATTTGAATTTATATTAGAAATTCATAACAAATATTAACAAATGATCTTATATTAGGTTACACAAATTTAAATATCGAATTCAGCTAAAAAAACACTAATCATATTTTCTCTTTCCACCTTTCTAAGGCATTCTAGATAAAATGGCTTGCTTAGTAATTTTGAGCATGATTCATTTCCAGTGTTTGAATTTGAGCTTGGCCAATTATTAGTCATGTACCTTGTGCAAGTTACTAGGCTTCTCAGAACCTCAGTAATAAGACAAGTTTGAAGAGATGTTATAAGGATTGAATAAGATAATGTAATTAAAATGCACTTTATAAGTACCTACTAAAATAGTTTTATTTATTTGTGGTTTTCTATTCATTATTTTGACTCCTGGCATTGTGATTTTGGATAAGCACTGGACTGCTAATTGCAAGGTAGGTGGTTCAAATGCAAGAGCCGCTCCAAGGGAATCCTATCCACGATCACTGAATCAAAATTAACTCCAGGCCACTCAACATCAATAATCATCTATTTGGAGTGTAATAGCTTCACTTTTCAACCCAAATTCCTACAGGCCTAATTAAGTCATTACAAATTTGGATGTTACCCATTTGCTCTTCAAGATTCCATCTTCACTCTGCTCTGCCCAGAAGAGACTGACTATAAATCCACTGGCATAGAATCAATTTCCAACTCACATTGCTGTTGTTAGGTGCTGCCAAGTCATTTCTAACTCAAAGCGACCCTATGCACAACAAACGGAAACACTGCTCATCCTCACAATTGTTGTTTGAGCCCATTGTTGCTGCCACTGTGTCAGTATATCCTGTTGGCAATCTTCCTCTTTTTTGCTAACCCTTCACTTTACCAAGCATAATGTTCTTCTCCAGACAATATGTCCAAATGATGACAAAGTCTGACCATTCTGGCTTCTAAGAAGCATTCTGACTGTACTTTGTCCAAGACAGATTTGCTTGTTCTTCTGGCATTCCATGGTACTTTCAAAATTCTTTTCCAACACCATAATTCAAATGAATCAACCCTTTCTGGTCTTTCTTACTGATTGTTCAACCTTCACATGCATATGAAGCAATTGAAAATATAGCTTGGGTCTGAGAGAGACACCTTACTCCTCAAACTAACATCTTGCTTATGAACACCTTCTTTTGATGTTACTGTTGTTAAGTTGTTAAGTGCTGTCGAGTCGGTTCCGACCCATAGCGACCCTGTACAGGGTTTCCAAGGGTGTAAATCCTTACTGGAGTAGAAAGCCTCATCTTTCTCCCACGGAGCGGCTGGTAGTTTCGAACCGCTGACCTTAAGGTTCGCAGCCTGATTCGTAACCACTACGCTACCAGAGCTCCTATTTTGCCCAGAATCCTTCAGTATAGCAAGTTGAGTCTTGAATTTTTACATCAGTTATCTCAACTTGAGATATACTAAGAGTGTTCTTCCCTTTTGATTTTCTAACTCTAGGTCTTTACACATTTCTTTATAATATTTTACTTTGTATTCTCAAGTTTCCCTTTGAAACTTTTGGTTCAGTTCTTTAACTTCATTTCTTCCAGTTGCTTTAATTTCTCTATGCTCAAAACAAGCATCAGAGTCTTTTCTGACATCCACTTTGGTGTTTTCTTTTTTCCCTGTCTTTTTAAGGACGTTTTGTAGTCTTCATGCATGATGTTCTTGATATCATCCCACAACTCATCTGGTCTTAGGTCATTTGTACATAATGCATTGAATACATCTTGATATGGTCTCTAAATTAAGTTGGGATATACTCAAGGTCATATTTTGACTTTCATGGAGTTGTGTTAATTTTTTCCAGCATTAGCCTGAACTTGTATATGAACAATTGGTAATCTGCTCCGAGTCGGTATTGAGCTTCTTCATCATCTCTTCTCAGAGGTGTACTCAATTTGATTCCTGTGTATTCCATCTTGTAAGGTCCAAGTGTATGTTGTTAGTTGTT